>NC_086157.1:53533978-53840053 GCF_035149785.1 Candoia aspera | reverse complement strand
TGAATTTTGTCCATTTATCCTTTTATCCATTTACCATTTGTTTAAATGTATTAATCAATTACACTTTTAATTTTAAGGTGCCAAACATAAACACTCTGAGTAAACCAATTTATATCTAAAATATTTTATTTCAGAAGGAAGGCAGGAAAAATAAATTTTCCCAAAATTTCAATTACCGCACAAAGAAAACAAACAAATGACTAACTAAAACCGAATTTGATTTTCAAATTTGCTCAAAACAAGTTATATCAAATTATTATGAAGCCAGACAGTTAAGTGATCTCCAGCTAAGGCATCTTGCATGGAGCAAGACAGTTGGAAGCTTTGGCTGACACTTTACCAGTAATGCCTATGATTAATAATGATATTGTGCAACATCACAGATGTTCAGATCCTTTGTAAATCAATACAAAGCTGCACAAGAAGATGTATATTTGTCAGTCCTAGGCTCCTCCCCAGTGGACTCAGATGGGAAGTTTAGATTCATGTGAGTAAGTATAGCATATGGGCTTTTCATTATTGCTAGTAATCAAAGTATTGCCTTGTATGGATAAATATTGGAATTTGCAGAAACTACTGGCCCACTCCAAGGGCTACAGTGAAAGCACTGGAAATAATTCACCTGGTCAGGTCAGTTCAGGCTATTCCATCCATCCAACTTCTTTCTGATTCCAAAGTGTGATTTGGTGAAATGGAGCCAAGTTATTTTTGGAAGAATTTTCCTTGTATAGTTTAAAGATGAAAAACTATCCCTTTGAGGAGATCTTATCTCCTCTGGGATTTAACTGAAAAAGTGGTTGGAGAACAGCTATCACAAAGCAGCTAGCCCTTTCTTTTAAACCCTTCCTTCCTTGGTAGCCAAGTGTCTAATATTTCCCTAGGAGAATTCAGCTCTACCACACAGTGTCCTGTGTACTTTGGTTTTGTTCCAGACCTTAGTGTTCATTGGCTTAGACCATTGCCACAGCATTCTTATTGCTCCTCTCCCCTTTCCCATTAGGGCGGTGTGTGTGTGCAAACATCAAACTATTTTTTAAAAAAATGTCCCTGCCTTTTTGAGCAGCTGTCCTGTGCTGCCATTCAGAGCCCATCAAAGCTCTGAAGTGGAGCTCTGTGAAGGTCACTGAATCAGAAGAGTGGATTAGAACTGTTCACTCCCCTCAGTGAGTAAAAAATCAATCTCAGATTGATCTAATTAAATCCTGATTCAGCCTTTGTTCTGAACTGGATCATAATTCCAGTAAATGTCAATTTAAAAAGTACTATTGAAACAGATAAAATTTTGAAGCGAAATATATATATTCATTCTTTGAGTTCTGTGTCTCTTTTTCTGTCCTCACTCCCTTTCATATCTTAATGAATCAAAGGGAGTAAATATACTAACTGGGAGTATATTTACACTGTTTAATAACAAAACTAATAATTTTGTTATTAGTACATGCCTTTCTAAATATAGAAGCTGTTTTGAATTCAGAAATGGATGTGATCCCTTATGTAATATGTTATATTATTACTTGAAGTGTAATAATTTTAGTAGTTGATTAAGCTTTCTTGTCATGAGCTGAATGGGATGGAAGCTAGATTTTGGGGCAGCACCAGAAAGTCTGGCCAATTTGTCAGAGATAGAGTTATTATGTCCCTTGCAATACTAGAAACAAGTGTTTTACATACCCCCATAGGTGCATTAATCTTTAGAAATTGGTACTGTTGCCATTTCACATTTCATGAATGACAATTGTTTTTTTTTATCATTGGACAAAATGACTTTGCATTCAAGAATCTCTTTTGTTGAATCAAACAAAATATAGTTCTCTAGACAAAATTCTGATACATGGTGCTGTTGGGACCTGTTCATGTAACTATGCTGTGCTGAATTGAGATTTGATTGCACATAAATAATTGGACATATAATCTAATTAGTTTAGAACTGTTGGAAGAAGCAATTTGAGGGTGCTCCTAGAAGTCAGGAATCTAACCTGAGCAAGGACTAGTGAAGCAGCCCTTTATACATCTAAGAAAAAAGCTTATTGCAGGAAATAGATGGGGGTGAGTGGTGATAGGCAAAGCCTAGCCCCTACCTGAATACTTCTTATCAGATAGACAGTCAGAGTGCAAGTGAGCTAATAAAACAAGGATGGAAAGAAAGAACCCTGAGATTGGCAATCTCATATTGCAGACAGGTGAAAAGAACTCAGCAAATGCATATCTACCCCAGTTATTCCTTGTGGCAGAGGGTTGCGAGATGCTAAAGACTCACTGCAACCCATTGCAAAGGTCCAACAAGAATATGATAGAGAAAAGAGTAATCTCACTGTGTGCTGGCCTAGTGAAAATATCTCTGATAGGTTTGATTTAAAGGAATAAAAGGGTGATGCTGCCTTTTCTAAGATTCATATATCTCTTCCAAGAACATGTCATGTTCTGATCTTAAGTATAGATTTAATGCCACGTAAAGGGTGTTTTCAAGTAGAATGCAAATAACGGTTTGGAAGTTGTAGTTCGGAAGTTGTAGTACTAAATACAGTGGTTCCACAAAGCTGCAACAGCAACTCTGGCTAGAAGAAACTCAGTAAGAATGAAAAGAAAAGAGTGAGAAGAGTGCATCATATTTCTGCTCATCCAACACATAGTCATTTGGACTGAGAAAATTATAAAAGGAATAATTAGTAGTTTGCTGTATCTGGGATTTTTAAATTGATTGCTACCCTGTCTTTCTATGGCTTATGGCAGCTTTTCACTGAGAACATCCAATAGATCAAATAAGAAGAATTGGGTAAAATGTTACATCTGTTTCTTTAAGAAGAATCTGTTATACAAAGGTTAAGCAGTAAAATTTGTTCAAGTTAAAGATCAAAGGAAGTTTCCTAACAACGGAAAGATTATCTTCACCTTTTGTGGAAAGGAAAGGAAGAAATATTTCTCTGCTTCTATGATATCGTAAGGCTGTTCAAAGCTTTAAAAGAGTGCTTAGCGCCAATGAAGCTTCAAATAAATGCACCCTTAAAGCTGCTTTGTGAAGCAGCAGCGATCACCTATGCTGCTTCAGTTTGATGTGGTTTGGAAATCTTCTGCCTCACAGCTTGCGCTACAGGAAAAAAAGATAGAGCACCCTGTTCAATGAGCATTGCAGAAGAAGGTTGAGAGGCTCCAAAGTTGGCTGTACAGCACCTAGACCACCCACCTAATTAAGCTCCATAACATAACAGCTCCATAACAGACCAAAGGTTGAAAAAAGCCTGTGGTAGGAAAAGCCCTTTTGTATGAATCGCCTTCTCCCTACTATATCCAGTGGATGAGAGAGGCCAGCAGCATGGAAAAACATGCCTATGGAATTCCCTGCCATTCCCCAGCTGACCTCCAGTTGAGAGATGCCAGCTGGGGAAAGGATATTCCTTCTTTGATGCTACTCTTCTCCCATCAGGAAGAACAGTGTGAAAGAACCAAAATATTTTCTCCAAGATGTGCTGAGGGAGTATATTTTCCTGTAACCCTGTAACCCCAGCCAAAGGGCTTTCAGGTTGGCTGGCACTGAAGGCACCCAGCCTAGAGCCCGTGTCCAGGCTACGTGAAAGCTTAAGAGACTCCTGAAGCCTCTGAGTCTGAAAGCACTTTAGCCAATGCTATGGAAGAAGGCTAGGAAGACACGCGTCTGGTTGAAAGCAATGCGAGGCCACGCACATTGCTTCACTGGGCTGACTCTGCGAAACAAATCTGTGTCATTTCCTATGGACCTTTAACTCAGGCCCATTAAAATCAATGGGAATCTTGCCATAATATTTAAGGAGAAGAGTATTGCATCTAAAATATGGGTTAAAGATAGAAAAAATGAAATAATTAAACTTTGTTATATCAAATGATACAACAAAGAGGAAAGTTAATGTCCCAATGCCTAACTCTGCAATAGCATCACCTCAGAGACTCATATGGCTCCCACCTTAATGATGTCCGAAAGTCTGGTTGTCAAGCCCCTGTATGTTTTTTCTTTTGCTTGATACGTACCATATAGGTTTTCTTCTGGATTATGTGATGTTTTCCTATTTTACTGTTTCTTGCATTCATCTGGAGTTGAAGGCCTCTAAATTGTGCAAATTAAAATAAATAAAATAAATTAATACCATCACAAAGGCCTGGGTTGTACATAGAGAGAAGTTAAAATGTAGTACTAAAACTGTCTCTAAACTGTATCACATTAGGCCGAGTGGAAAAAACATATGTTTGAATGCTTTCCCCATAAGGAAAAATCTCACCATTCAAAACCAGGATATTAGAGGGAGAAATCAGTGTGAATGTTTCTCTGCCATATATTTTTCAATAAAAGAAACATTTTTGTTAACTGTTTCATAAGAATGAAATTTCTGTCACAATTTGACATCTGCAATCCAGACTGGACCAGTTTAAGCAAAAGCTTACTGGTTCCTCTCCTGGCTGTGTGAATTGTCCGCTCTTCTAAGGTGCAATCAATATGGATCTAATATAACATAACTGATATGCTTCACGTAATAGAAGCAACATCAACATTTCACCACTGTGGAAATCATAAGGTGCTGTTTATAAAGATATAACCACTTATGATCTGTGAATAACAGAATATTTTTGAAGCAGCTAAAAAATGTTGCATTTTAAAAACTGTAATAATAAAGAAAGGCCCTTTGAGCATAGGCCTAGTGTGCATAGCTAATATTAATATTTAAATGACTAAGCCTTAAAGGCCACTCACAAGTCTTTTACATGGAATATCTGGGTTTGGGTCATTTGACTGTCATTGTGGCTGTGCTAACACATTAACAGAAACACTCTGATGTTCAGTTGGCATGGTGAAGAAGAGTGCTTTGGGGTGTATTTTCCTCCAACTCCTTGATGGCCAAAGATAACAGAAGGCATACCAACAAAAAAGATTAAATTTATAGACAGAATAGATTCTTCTACTCTGTCTAGCAGATGGACTATCCCTATGTGACTTTATGAATCCCTCATAAAGTACAAATCTCTGGGTTTTTCCAATAGGGGGAAAATAAAAAGCTGTGGACCATTCTGAAGATTAATTTTTTAGTTCATGGATGCACACTTCTTTTTTGTTGTTATTCAAATGTCATATGCAGATCTGAAAGAACGTTATCAGTCTGTAGAGGATGGTGTAAGTGGGAAGATGAACGTGCTCAAAATTAGTATAAACATGTTTTTATTTTGTGCTGTCCATGTAAAACTTTTAAATATATTGATTGCCCTTACCTTCCCATTTCTTTCCCTCTCTCCCACCTGACCCAGTCTTAAGACCTGTGTTAAAATTCACCATATCTGGTCTTAAAACTTACTGAAAAAAACCCAGTGGCTTCTAGGATGGCGGAACATCAAGAAACTGTAGCTTATGCATCCATATTTTCAGATTCCAGGAAGACATCCTAAGCCACAAGTGAAATTTAACTTACAGAAACACACACACACACACACAGTTTTTTGCATTGTTCCTGCATCTGGAACTCTCCATTACAAAAAGGCATGCTGAAAGTAATTTTCACATTATTACTTCCCATCTCTTCAAGCACACCTGTTGTAATCATAGTTAAGACGAAAGACAGTCCTAATTTCAACAATGGCAAAATGGGGCATTATTTTATTTGCAGGTGCAAATATTATTTTTCCTGTTCATTTTCTCTGTATGGCCCCCACTCTAACCTTATTAAACAAGCCCTTGAAACCTGGCTCTTCCCCTAGGCCTTGGGTTAGAGTGGGTGGCAGATCCCTTGTGGGGATGACTGGTTTGTTAGAATTTGTGTTATTTTTCCAAAACATTTTGTTTTGTATTGCTTATATACCATTGTATTAAATTGTCTTATATTGTATGCTGCCTAGAATTATGATGGAGTCAGGTGGGCATTAATTAAATTAAATTACATTTTCTAGAGAATGTTCCAAATAAATGAATGTGGCATGAACTCTTATTCCATAGCATGTGGTTTAGGGTATGAAAATTATGCCTACCTTTCTTCTGGCAAAGGGATGATGTAGCTGGTAATTAGCAAATCTGTGATTGTGAGAGGCTGTAAAAATCAAAGCTTTGCAGTCCCAGTGTCCCTACTTTATTCCTTAGAGCATTAATGAAAGGCAGTGTGAGTTTCCTGGGACCTAAATTTTATTTTCATCAAGTCCTATGATTATAACCACTAAAAGTGTCAGGAATGAGACTAGTCTCAACCATAGATAGTAACAATTACAATTACTTAAGTGTTTTCAGCATTCTGCAGCTGAAGAGTGAAGTTCACTAAAAGGAATGATTCCATTGTGACTGAAACACTTTTGTCTATTTCTGGAGAAGAAAATCAGGAAACTATTTTTCCTGTCTTAGTCACTGAAAATCTATTTTTTAACTCAAGGAAAAAAGATCTGTCTGATAACTCTGCCTTTAGGAAGATTATAGGAATATGATTGCTGGCATTTTGCCATGCCTCATTGCACATCCTCCTTTGCTTTCTATGAAGGAGAATCATGCATGCCAAAATAAGGTGATTAGTTTAGATCCTGAACACAGAAAATATGAGAATTCTCAGTATTTTCTTTGCTGTTGATGTAAAATTATGATCAAGAGTCATAGACATGAATTGTTCTGTCAGTATGTATCTTCTAATTAATCAGTTACTGCCACAAATCTCTTCTGCAAATATATGTCCTTTAATTTATCAAATGTACACTTTAAAGATATTAGCTTTTCATTCATGCTAGCAACTTCAATTGCCCTTTTTTTAAATTTTGATTTAAAAAAATCCAAGTAATCACAACACAATCTAAATATACACAACTGATTTATTTTGTCTCTGTGAAGCTGCCATTGCATGTGCCTTCGGCTTATAGATAGCAACTTTCTGAAGCTGCTGCTACCTCTGTAGCTCTTCTGCAATGTATGTTTTCATTATTTCAGCAAGACATTTTTTTCAGAACTGCATGATGCAAATGCCCAGAAAGGAACAGGTGAGATCTGTTGCCTGGGAGCGCTTAGTGACAATGCTATTAGCAGCCTGCAATATCTGCAGGGATTTAACTTGTACGCTCTGTATGTATCTTTTGGCTGACATGAGTTGTCACGTTATATGACAGTCAACGCAGCTTAATTTTCCTCCAGAGTTTTTTTTTTTTTCTGGGATGCAAGTTCTCCTTTTTCAAGGTTATGGTGATGAATTAATGGATCTTTCCAAATTAATATTAGTTCTGTTCTTCAGTGCTCTGGGACTGATTGGTTTACTTCACTGGGTTGAAAGGTCCAGAGTGGCCACACTCAGGCTCATTCCCATATTTATGAAGGATAAATTCTTGATTGTGGTTCAGGACATTTATGGAAAAAAATTTCTCTGGTATTTTATTATCCAAAGATTTGCTGGTACTAACAGAATCAGTGTGTGAGTAGAACAAACACTATTCTGTTGGTAGTTTCATGTATCTATAAAAGACAGAATATGCCTGACCTTTTAAACCTGGGCTTCAAACAAATTTCAGAAATAAACAGAAATTATGCTTTGCATGCAAGAATGTCTCTCAAGAACCACAACACTGATGCCAGAGAAGTTGGAGCCAGCTCTGCGATAGGATTTATCATGCCAAAAGTCATGTAAGTAAATGTGAGTGCTTACAAAATAGTCAGCAACCCATGTAGGACACTTACTTGGGGTGAATGCAGAAAGTATTATTTCAGAATTAAATGTTTTTTGTTCTTTCATCACCAATGAAGTTATTGTTTGTTATAGGATTGTGGTATATAGATCAGACAGAACCTGCACTACCTGTTTGTGCTGGGTGCCAAATTAATCTAAATATCATAAAAATAACAGCCATTAACCTGATGGTATTAGCACCTCTTTGAGGATCAAACAAGTAATTTGACAACAAGACTTACCATGTTAAGGTCCCACAGATCAACTTGCTTTAGTTTCACTCCACTCCATCTGTAATGAAATCTATTGAATCTCAAGCTTTCCTCATATACCACAATGACTACCAGAAAACTTTAATGGAACTCTGGAGCTGTAGGTCTGAAATGGAATAGATCAATATTTACATGAGAGTAAAATGGAAAAACATGGACACAAACTATATCCTAAGGGGTCAATTTATTATAGAATATAATATATTGCTGAACATTAAGGACATTTTATAGTACTGAGATCAGAATCCATTACATATTGGCACTTGTAAAGAATCTATCATTTTCCATCAAAATGCTATCCTGTAGGCTGAGCTCAGAGAAAGGATGCAACTTTCAACTATTGTTCTTATTACTAAACAGAAGAGTGAGCAGAGAGAGAGAGAGCGCATATGTTTGATGAAGGAACCTAGAATGCTAATTGTAGATATACTTGAATGGTGGTCATCCTGACATTATATTACTATTACTACCAAAGAAACAATTGTTCCAGTTATCCAAATGTTTTTAATGGATCTATTTAACTTCACTTTTAAGCAATTTACTGGATCAGATTGAAGCTTTAATTTTTCAGCTTTTAGGTAAGGCATGACATTATGTTATCATTCTTAGATTGAGATTTGTACATGTTTTTCTCCATGTTTATTGTTAATTACCCTGCCTATGCGGTAGGGTAAGGGGCAAATGATGGAAGTAGCTTCATGCCATCACAACACCAGCTCTGCTTCTTTTGTACATGCATTGTGACATTTCACACACATACAGAGGCAGAGCTTGTGTCATGACACTGCTTTAATCATTTTGATCCTTCAGATATCTCTGCATTCATCTGAGACAATTTATGAATTGTGATTAATCTAGAGCTTAGATTATCCTTCCACAAAGCACCTTATGGTGCTATCCATTCATTGTATTTCCAAATCATGACCAAAAAATAGAACCTGAAGCTACTTATGCTTTTTTTCCTTGTGTGGTAGTTTTAAGTCTGTTTCTATTGTTCATTCTCACTATGTGTTTGGGGATGTAACATATCTTGGGAAGTAACTACTCCAGTTTTCCTCTTTTTGCTTGGCAAAAGGTCCTTCAGAAGACTTTGAATATTATCCAAGAAACCTCAGCTAAGGCAAGGAAAAAGAAGGAAATTATTTTCCTTTTATTCTTGGAGAGACATTTTAATGAAAGTTCAAGAAATGTGGAAACTGCTGAATGGCGAATATAAAGTAGATACTTTTTCAGGTACTTAGAATTGAAACTTAAATACTTGGCTCTACTCACATTTTAAAAAAAAATACTTGATCTTAGGAAGGCATTCCTTCACCTTGAAGTTCTCCTTGATTATACTTAACATTTGTATAATCCTTGAACAACCTCATGTACTTTTTTATAATTTAGTCTTACAACAGGGTTAGTAATGCAATACGAGAAGCAACAGGGTATCTCTACTCTCTAAAATAGCACCAGGAACCACCCCCCACAAATAAAATCTACATAATATTTTTCAAGGCCAAATCCTATGTGATCACCAAATATTACTAGATTTCATCCATCTCATATGAAAATATGAAAATTCCATATTATAATGGAGGGGGCACTTGGACCATTAAAAATGCACAGTGATGATCAGGGTCTGAAAAAATTGCTGACCCTTGCCTTAGAGCATGCTAAGCTTCATGACAGACATGGCAAAGAATCCTGACTTCCCAGACACCAAACCCTGTATTTTAGAATTTGCTTCTTGGCAAAAGGGCTCATAGGCATGGCATGACTAGATTAGTTTATTTATTGGAGATAATAACTGAGCTATATATACATGGAAGATCTGCCAACTGCAGTACACTGCAGCCAAAGCCTATATATGGGTGTGTGCTCCTGGGTTTAAATTCTAGGCTTTTTCTTCCCACCTTTTGAGTAAATGGCTATTTGACCATTCTCTTCAAGGCCATGAGTTACACTGACAAAATAGTCTTCTTGAACCTTGGGACTATTAGTTGCTGTCTTACCACGTTTATTCCTAATACAACATCTCTACTGTCTTACCACATTTATTCCTAATACAACATCTCTACAAGGTAAGTCATTATTATTTGTTTATTATATATGAGGAATGGTGACAAAAATTATTTATTTTTTCCTATATGTTGCATCATGGAGATACATTTTTACAAACTTTTTCATCTCACTTTTAAAAAAATGTATTGAATTCATGGTGACTTGGACAGTTTGCTGATGTTTTATGCAAATGATACCCTTGCTCTGAGAATTATTTTATGGAGTATCCTTCAGAGTTTCCTTGGTTTTTGCACTAAAATATTCTTGCCTATTCTTGGCTTCCCAAGTTCCACTTACATATTGCTGTTCTCCTTGTAAGTGGAACTTGGGATAATTTCAGCAAACTGTATTCTGTTGCTTACTAAACCTGGTCTAATAGACTAGGATCAGAACTCGAATTGAGAAAGATCTTGCAAGGAAAATCAATCTTCTAAGTGAAGTCATTTATCTCTGTCTTTGCACAGGCTACTTGTCATGAGTACTGATGGCGAGCGGGAGGGGGCCTCTATCCAGGGGGGAAAACACATGTGTAGTACTGAGGAATTAAGCAGCCATTCAAAGAGACACAGATCAGACCCACCTTAACCTTTGGGGGTTATCTGTCTGGGTTTTTCCCACGCTTCTTCAGTTTGTTAGGATTCTGTTTTATGTAGCAGTAATAAACACTAGAGACCTACTCCTCGTCTCAGCGTGATTTCTGACTGTTAGGACACTACTGTTTCTTTTGAGGTAAAAGAAGCCAAGAATAGGCAAAAACACTAAGTACATTAAATTCTGCACTAAAACGAACTTCAGTTATGTGGACTATTCTTAACATTAATCATTAAAGGGCAGGAGGTGGATGAAATGTGTGAAAAGTCATGGGAAAAGGATAATCCAAGTTAATGTGATTGTTGCTTAAACTGGGGCAGTATATATTTCAATTTAATACATTCTTACATATCAAGGAAGAATGAAATAATCAGTGTGAATGACCTGTATTAGGTCCTGTTCACAGACTCATATCATGATAGGATATGCTTAATTATTTCAGTAGAATGGCAATATGGGAAAAGCAGTCATGAAATTCTAATGTGTATTACTCTGTCTTCTCTTTGGGTTTCTTTGAACACGCTGCTGATTGCTATAGGGATGCATCAAGGATTAGGACAGCAGTGGTATGGCATTCTGGCACTGCTTCTCTGACCAAGGATTATGAGACTGGGGGTAAGGGAAAAGTAATTGAAAAAGGAATGAGCAAACTGAAGAAGACAGAGGGAGATAGGAAAATTCTCTTTCTTTCTACTTGTTGAAGATTGCTTCTTTGACACACAATGACTAATATGTATAACTAGCATTGAGTTACAGAAGTGTGTAACCATTCTGCAAGTGAGAAAACAGTTATTCTCTTCTTTTATGCTTAAAAGTAAGTAATAATGGAAGAAATAGATAAGAGCAGAAAACTGTCCTTATTCCCATAACAGTAATCTTCTCTACACATACATCATAATTCTTTGAAAGTCCATATCAAAATTACTGAAAGGGTTTTTTTTCATTTTTTTTAAAAAACTCCTTAGAACAATTTTTGTGTGTGGGTTTTTAAAATCTAATGTGATCCATACAAATGGAATGCTATGCTTTAATGGTTGAGGTCAATTTTTTTAATATGTCCCTTGCCTTCCATCTTCATTTAATCACATAACACATCAAGTAATATTTCTATTGGTAGTTAACCTCTCATTAAGTATACTCAATGGCATTATCTTTGTATGAATTACTAAAATTGTCTGTTTCCTATTTTGGGAGAGAAAATAACATTTGGTATATGGATAAAATTCCTTCCCCTTCTAATGCTCCTACCTTTGATAAAATTGTTTAAAATAAAAATAAATCTCCAGAATGCTCTTTGTTGTACCATTCCTGCATGTGAAAAGTATCTAGGGATGGATATGTATTTTAAAATACTATGAGAACCTGCTGTGGTTGTAAGGATCTCAGGAGAGGCTCTTTTGTGGGTCCCACGACACAAGATATATGTTTGGTTGAGATTGTAAGAGAAAGTCTTCTTCAAGGCACTTTCTGGTTCTGTGCAGCAACCTCCTTGTCTTTTTGCCAATATATTTGTATTCAAATATACTTTGGTACTCTAATTGGCTCTTTAATGAGCGGTTTTAACCATTGGGTGCTATTAACTTCTTTTCATTCCTTTATTTATTTGTTACATTTTTATAATGTATTTAATAGACTTTTAGTGTTTTAATTAAAACTCTACCTTTATTTGGGACTGTATCTTTTTTTGAGCATGATTAATGTGGGATTTAAATAAATCAATGAGTATATGGGTTTCCACCAGTTTAAAGATTATGGCTTCTCTCGAGAAACCCTGGAATTAAAGTCTGGATGGAGTGCTAAGAATTTTTTTATTGAAGACCCCAAATGTCTCTTTCACATCTCAAGGCTTCTTAGAGAGAATAAAAGACTATTAAGGGTCACCTACTTGGGGGTATCAACACTGAACTCAAAAGGTTTGCT
Organism: Candoia aspera; assembly: GCF_035149785.1. NCBI lineage: Eukaryota > Metazoa > Chordata > Lepidosauria > Squamata > Candoiidae > Candoia > Candoia aspera. The sequence continues at coordinate 53,827,584 of NC_086157.1, read as the reverse complement.
CTGAGTATACAAATACAGGATTACACTGTAAACTTACTTAAGGCTGTGGCATAAATATCTAGAGTTTAGGAATTAGCAAATGCATATCCTTTTCTAAATCTGTCATGCCACTTTGTAATTTTTTTGTTTGTGTATTTATTGACATGTCTATGAAGGGAATGAGTTTTGAAAAATGACTTGAAGTTAAAGCTGTGCATCCTTCTCTTGTTCCATATCATTCATCCCAACCCAAGATTATTCCTACCATCTTTGTGAATCCATAATGTACCAGTGGGAGATTGTACTATTGTTATCAAAACAAGAGTACCATCTAAAATAAAAGAGAGAGAGAGAGAAAGAGACAGAGTGTGCCAAGTGACATTTTAATTGATTGTGAGAGACATCCTTCATTCATATCAAAGGTTTTAAAACTTCTATCACTTTCATTTCATTTTAATCAGCAATATCCTAGATAAAAAAGCAATACCAAGATACAGAAGATCATTTATTTTAATTGGAAGACACCCGCTGCAGCTGTGATACAAAGCAAAGTCTGTCTCTCAGTATCTTGCTTTGTAAATACTAACAGCTCCACCATAATTAATGCAATGACAACATACTGCAGTATCGATAATTACAGCCATATTTGGAAAAGAAATAATGAAAGCAGCCACATACTTGCCAAAACTGTCTCCATCCTGAGGGATATTTATTTTGACAAATATTCAAGTAAAAATAAAAGCCAATCTGGCCTGCCATAAAGCTTTTTATTTTCTCAATTTTATAAAACCAAAAAGTAATGAAACAGCAACAAATAAGCAGCAAGACTGGTTATGTGTGTGAGTCTGCACAATATATGCTAAACTAAAACTTGACAACTGTTTTGGAATAAAAAGGCCACAATGGTAACTGCAGACTTCTTAGCAACTTAGATGTGGTCAAGATAATAATGGATAGACCCAAGGTGCACATGAATGTGTAGGTATAAAAACATATTTATTCACGTATTTATCCATCTCTTCTCTTCCTCTGTCTCTCTCACACTCACAGAAACATATAGATGTGAATGCACAGATATTTTGTTTCTCAAACACACACATATACCCTTCACACTGTCATATGTTCTCTTTTTTCATAAACATATTCTTAAATGCCCATACACAAATTCCCACCTATGCACTACATCCTGATTATAAGAAGCAGTTGATCATGATAGCTTATGAGCAAAACCAGCTGGAACAAAATTACCAGGGCAAAGGTTTAGCCTTACCTCTTATCAGTGGTGAACAAAGTACAGTAAATCTTTTTCATTATTATTAACCATGAAAAAATAACGATCCTCATTTTAGCAATAGCTGAGGAAGATGAAATCAGTGGTCCTGTTTCTCATTTCCATGATTATGGCTCAACTGATGACTGTCCTAGATTTTGTGGGCCATGGGTTACGTGCAGCATATACATGGTTAGTTTCTCAGCTGAAGAGAGTAGGGCAAGCTTGTACTCAGCACAACATTGTGACATTCAAAAGTATTAGAGTACTTTCAATGTTCTACTATTTATACTGTACTACTTGCTCTCATCTTTCTTACAAAATTCTGTTCTATTTGGACTTGTCTAAATGTTTAAAATATTGTAACAATTCCCTTACTGTATTGCATTGTTTTAGGACTGAGGATTGCCTCTCAAAATGTTTTCATGGTTCTAAGATTTAAGTGTGTGTGTGTGTGTGTGTGTGTAGATATATAAAGATACATACACGTACATATATTTATATATGGAATGGTAGAAATGTGTGTCAGGACAGATTCATGAAACCATTTATTAGATGTATTGAGAAATCAATTTGTTTACAAAGAACTGAAATAGATAGGGATAGGGATAGGGATAGAGTGAGAGAGGATAGAATTTATATGGCCACCCATCTCTATATAGTGACTATTGGCAACTAACAAAACATAAAACATAAAAATAACCTTATAGAAATAAACAGTAATAGAATGTGACCAAGGCTTCTAAAATACCATCTCTCAGTCTACCATCATATATACTGGGCATATATTTATTGTTAAAATACAAAGAAAGTAGAAAAAAGCAAAACTGAGACACACAAAAAAGTAAAAAGAAACAGATGATACAAAAAAGATTGTTATCCTTGAATTAAGAAAAATAGGAAAAACAAAACAGAAGAAAAAGTAAGTTACTTTTTTAGAGTTACATCTTCCCATTCCCTTCCATTTGTATCCAGAACTACTCTACAAGGTCTTCCCTGACTGTTCTTCACCTTCTGAGGATAGGTTTCTCATCCAGTTCATGACAATTATGTACTTAAGGCAGCTGCCCCTCAGTTCCTTGATAGCGTGAAGGTTTAATTTATTTATACTGCATTTATTCTCTTTATTATAGAGAAATAGTCCATTCATCATTTAAAGCAGAGCTGTTGTAAAACTGCACTTTGAAATAAAGGCTAGTGTTGTTACCTGGAGTGGAGACAGATAATGGAAACTAGACAACTAGCCATCTTGAGAGTGTGAGCAGAATGGTGTGAAAGGAGAATTATATGGATACAATAAACACTATTGTTCATAGAACATGATGATGATAGTTAGCAGGATAGAATCCTTACAGTGTGAAGTAATGCAGGGGTGGCATAGTAAGGTTACCCCCAATCTCTTATCAAAGGCATTCCAGTGTGAGGGTAATTCAATATAATACAATATTTTCTTTATCTTTCCTACATAGTATAACAAACCAAACACATATAATCTGTAACCTTGCTTTATTTGGGTCTCATCTGCAGTATCTTGGTGAGGAGCTCTGTGAACACTGTAGTTTGTGCATGCCAATAAAATATACTGTGTTGCATCTATCTCCAATCACTTTAGTTCCTGATTTAAGTGGGCATTTTCCTACAACAATAGTAATAAGAAGTTCCTGTTGGGTTAACAGATTTCCATCATTTTTGCATAGAACTGTTTATGAAATGTACAAGTAGTCCTTGCTTACTGACTGCCTCATTCAGTGACCATTCAAAGTTACGATGGTGCTGAAAAAATAACTTTACAACCAATGCCCACAATTACAACCTTCACAGCGTCCCTCAGTCACATGATTGCCTTTACAGTCAGTATGTGTTGTTCTGTGCCTGACCTGTTGTTTTACTTCTGCCCCCCCTTGCAGAGTGGAGAGATTGGAGAGGAAGAGATTACAGGACAGTAAGCAGGCACACAATGGGGAATGCACTGGGCTGTTTGCATAGAGTGCTCACAGCTACTGGCGCCAGCACATTGCTTTTGATGTGTATTCCCCACTGTGTGCCTGCTTACTCTCTTGTAATCCTTTCCTTTCCAATGAATGTAAATACAAACATTAATTCCCTTCTTGTTATTATCCCAGTGCCAGGGTGAGCATTCCAAAGAATGGTGGAGCAGTTAGGTGGCAAACAAAAGCCAATGTATGAAACTGATTAGTCTTGTTAGTTTCAAGCCAGCTATCCCAGTGCCCCTGGGGTGCGCATTCAAAAGGGTGGGGGAGTGAAGAAAAGAGAAACACAGACATGGTCATGTGATTTCCCACTTATCAACTGCTTCACTTAGTGACAGAGTTGCCAGTGCCAATTGTGGTCACTAAACGGGGACTACCTGTATTCCACACTGGGAATGTGCTCATGACTGCATAATTACAGGTTTGCAATTAAGATGGTTGTGTGGAAGTAAAATTCAAATGGAGTGGCTATATATACATGGCCTGAGTGCCAAGTGAATTAGTCACATGTATCAAAATCCTTGTTTGGTATATTGAAAGCCACTTAAAGTTAACTTGTGTACATCATTCATCATCATCATCATCATCATAGAACAAAGTGCCTATTAATATCTCCCTCATTGCCTCAGGATTATTGAAATGACAAAGACAATGTACATAGAAATCAGAGTTATGAGACTTCAGAACAAGATTCAACATAGGCAGATCTCATGTCCTTCTTAATCCAGTAATACATTTCTTTTTATGAAATGCTGACTAATAGATCTAAGACTGACAAAAGGGTAGACAGCAGAAATATGTATAAATAACAGTCACTTGCATATTTGCCTTCATTTTTTTTTTGCCTTCAACATAGTATGACCTTCATGACTGATTCTATCATTCATGAAATTATTATTTTGAAATTTTAGTATCTACATGACTACCACCCCACTCTGCTAGATGGCTTAAACCTCTGGAAGGCATGTAGGGTCTACAACTTTGAAAAAGTGGCAGGGAGGACTTCTGGTGGGGACAGGGTGGACTGAGCAGCTGCACCCGTGGACTCTGTGGGCAGAACTGACAGTGCGGCATTTTTGTTTTGGGCTCAGGCAGGATTTCCTGAAGCCCAGGAGTGTTCTCCAGGCTGGAATCACCCCATCTGCCCTCTGGATGTTGCTTGCAGTGAGAAGATCGCAAACAGCGTTTCACTTTCGAATGGTAAGAGCTAGCTGGGAGGCTGGGACATCACCATTTTCTAAGCTGTGCTGTAGCCTTAAAGGGACACCAAGACCGGCCACCCCATTTCCAAATCACCAAATTAATATATATATCTTTAAGTATGCGTACTCTAAGAGAGGCTTTCTAGAGCAAGGAGAAACAGGCTCTCTTGGTGCTTATCGTTATTTTTAGATTTACTTTTCAAAAAATTCTTTGTTAAGTTTTGGAATTCATTTCTCTTCCAAATATAAAGGAGGATTAAGAGTAAATAATTGTCTTCCTGTTATTATTTTGGTATTAAATTTGAAGATATTAGCATTTTGCTATTTGTTGAATTGGCTAATCTAAGCATTCAGCTTTCTGTTTCTACTTCCCCTTGGGAACTGTCTGTTTATATCACTTTCACTTTGGGTAAACATACTTTGGAACTTTTCCATATCTTTGACTTTCACTGGTTAAGCTCCTAGGAGATGCTATAATCTACTGCATGAGACATGGAGGATTTTAAACAGACCTTTTCTGACTCCTATCAAGGTTTTACACAAGACATTCAGGACATTGTGGAAAATTTGAGTTTTAAAATGTGTCATCTGGTTGGGGATGTAGTGGAGGAAATTGAGGAATTCAACAGTGATAGAAATGTTTCTTTGAAGAATGAGATTGGGATTTCTGTTGAGATGCTGGATGAAGATTGGATAATGGAGTTAGAGAAATGTAACAGAGAGAGGGATCTGCAAGCAATAAGTAAAATTGCCTTTTGGTGAAATACCATGAAAAAGAAGGGTCATTATGTATGGGAGGTTTTCTGAAGAGAAATTGGAATTTTTGAGGGGGGCAGTTGGGCTGTTTGATTTTTTCAGGAGAAAATCTCTGTGCGTATTGTGGGGATATGTAAATGCTTTGGTTTATTTTGAAGTGGGATAAGGGTTACAATTTTTTTATCTGGATTGCTTTTAGGGTTTGACTGATGTTATTTGTTTTTAAGGATATGGATTAAGATTATTAGGGTATAAAAATATTTATTTGGATGGTTTTAAGAATTGATTTAAGGTCATTGTTTCAAATTGCTTTTCTTTTTTGAGTTTATTAAGATTAAGATTATTAAAACTGTTGTATTACTTAGTATAATGACAGACAATTTATGTGCTTTTTAGTTTGATTTTTATTATAGTACACAGAAATGTATAGAATAGTAGTAGAAAGGGAATAATTAAATAAGCATTATTTCAGGGGGGGAAGTTGTTTAGTATGTTTATATGATTTTTTTTTCTTATTTTAATATAAGGGAAGGGAGTAACTGTACTTAGTGATTTTTATAATGTGCTAAAGGGGAATGATTTTGGTTTAATGTAGAGTAAGAGATTGATTATGGAAAATTTTTGTATATCCTTGCTGTTAAAAGTCACATCTTTCTGTAATGTTGTAATTTTTTTTCCTTTTGTGTTTTCACACCTTTTTAGTTTTTCTTTTTTGTAATCTTTTGTTTTTTTGTAGCTTTTATCTTTGCCTTGTAGCTTTTATCTTTCTCTTTAAACTTAATAAAATTCATAATAAAAAAAAGAGAAAAAGTGCCAGGGAAAGATGTATCAAATTTGGGCAGGAAGTTTATACAAAAAACAGAACAGGTACAACTCTATTCATTTGGGAAGCAGGTGTTTGAATGGCTTTACTCAGATGGCTTATTTTCTCTTTCCACCTTCATTGCAACATGGTTCATTATACCTATCATTTCCTTAATCTAAATGCAACAGTGTCACATTTTACCCTCTGGCAAACAATCTGAGGATCTGGTAGCTGGGATGACATATTCAGAAGGGAAAAAAAGAGGTAAGAGGAACTCTTCACATGCATTTTATATTTTTGATTTAAATATTTAACAGTTTTTGTCTGTCTCTCCTTCCTTCATTTGACATAAGCTACGTAATCTCCATGGATCAATACTTCATTTTTTATGAATTTTAAACTAATGCTTATTTCTTCGTTGGAACTATTTTGAGACCTATGCAGAGCTTCCTCTGGGTTTTCATTAAATCCTGGGTATCAAAATGCCTTGATAACAATTCCTGCTGTTAAAATGGAATTATAAAGGCAACATCTTTCACCTCCATTTCAAGGAGTATTCTAGAGTTTTCTTACCCTGTTCCTTTTGTTAAGAGATTGCCAAAGAGTGTATTCATACAGCCTTAGCTCTGAGATGACCAGCCTGATGAAGGAGGCTGTCTTGAATTAAGGATATTTTTCAGGAAACTAAGTAGAAAATGGAGCAAATATTCCTTTACATGAACATTCAAAGTCACATGGAGGTGCAGCATGAAGGGTAATTGGTGGCTTGCAGTACTTCCACTGGCCTGCTATAGGATCATCTGCTCCTATCCATCAATGGGAATCTTGGCCTTTGTGATAGTTTTTCCTTTGACTGCTCAATGGACCAGAATCCCCTTGACAAATAAGTGCTTTTTGTTTCTGGGATCAGGAGAATATCAAACTCATGGAACAACTTCCACAAGATTATTATTCCCACCGATAAACATTGTACAGTTTGTTACCACCTCCCACAATGATTCTTCCCACCAGTATCTTCCCTTGCCATTCCTGCCTCATGCCCTTCTTACATGCCTCCTCTATCTCCTCTTCCCGACCACGATTGAATCCTTTGCCTTCCTTGTTCATCTCCCAGTATGGTGGTATGGTTCAGAATTGATATATCGATTTCACTTAATTTCAGTAAACAAATCTTTGACATGTGAAGTGCAATCTCTTCCTCCTTTGAGGCAGCCCACACGATCTATTAGAAGACTGATAGTGTTCTAAGAGCCCTGTTTATTCTATACCTAACAAGAAGTTAGAAAACATAACAAGTTTGGGTAGGTACAAGAGTGACAATGCCTGAAAATGCTGTCAGATTGTGCTAGGTTTGGTTTTGACATTGAACATGTCATTTAAAAATGGCTTAGACTGGCCACTTCCTTCCTGGACTGGAATTTATGCATGGAGTTTTCAATACACATTTTAACTTTGAAAATTTCTGATTCCAGTTCTTACTTTCCCCTTTAAACATTTGAGTAAAATAAAAGAATATTATCAGCAATTGAGTTGAGATGATTGATGATGATGATGATGATATAAACCTAGTGAAAGGTAAATCCAGCTTGTCACAATTCAGTGCATTACTAAGGCTAAAACATTTGAACTTGGATGGGTCTGGAAATCATATACATTGCAAGGTTAAAGATAATATGTAAATAAGTGAATGTAAATAAGTGAATGAGCTTGTTTCTCTTGCAAAGTGCAAACTTACTGATACTGATACTCAATATTGGGACCATACTAAATCTTGAAACTGGCTCATAAAGAATAGGAGTATGAAGTATGTACCACACCTCATAGTAACTTATGTTGTGTTGATGACATCATGATCCATTTGTCATAATGGCACATGGCCATCAAATTATATTAATAATTTTATCAAAATGCCTGACATTTGCATTAATATCAAATGGATCAATTACCCTGACAATGTTGAATACTAAATAATTATGTTTAATGTATGCAAATTGAAGTTGAAATCTTAAGGGAGAGATGCTACAGATATCAAATGAATTAATGACAAGCAGTACTGAAAATACAAACAAACTCTCCTTGTGATAAAGCACTTAAAAATTTACCAGCAACAAATTGTGAATGATTAGCATTTGACTGTTATAACATTTTTCATGCTGATTTGTAAAGAGGTAATATACAAGTAGAATTAATAGCTGGTCCTATTAAATTCAAATTTTGCATAATTTAGTGTTTTTTAACATTCTCTGGTATGTTTGAGACAAAAAGATTGATTATTAGAATGAATTGAAATATGCCTCCTACCATACTGGCTTCTTAATATGAAATATTGATTATATATTCAAGCTTCAGATATAGAATGGCAAAAATCCTGCTTTGCTGATGTAAAATATTTGCTTTCAGCTGCCAGGGCATATTGTGGCTGTCATATAGTTAATCCCAAATAAATAAAAAAGCAAACAAAGATTATCTAAGAGGGTAAGATTGAATCCCTGTAGGGGTTTCCCTAGATATGTGATTGGCTTCTAGCAGGAGTAAAATATGAACTAAGATAGAAATTTAGTCTTACACAGCAGTTTTTATATAATCTTATACCTCCATTTATGCTAACTCATACATTTGTACTTATACTAAATCCATACTAAGTCAAGTGTTCCATGTACTTTAAAGAAAACCAGATCCATGTAGCATTATCCCTTTCATTTGTCAAGGAAGTGAAAAACCTATCAGTGTTTTCTTTCCCTATACATATATATATATCTAAGGTATGCAAGATTTAATGTGATGTGTTCCTTATTCTTCTTACTCTTATTAAATAATTTATTTAATTATTAAATTTAGAGCCAGTTTAGTCTAGTGGTTAAGGTGCTGGGCTAGAAACCAGGAGACTGAGATTTCTAGTCCTGCCTTAGGTATGAAAGCTAGCTGGATGACCTTGGGCCAGTCACTCTCCCTCAGCCCAACTCACCTCACAGGGTTGTTGTGGGGAAAACAGGATGAGAAACGAGGAAGGAGTATTTGGTATGTTCGCCACCTTGAGTTATTTATAAAATTAATAAAATAAATAAAATAAATATTAAATAAATAAATAAAATAGAAATCAACATAAAAGAATATCATAGCTCTCTAGATAAACCACACTCTATCTATATACTACTAAAACTCTTGTGTCTGTTTGTCTGTTTGTAACCTTCAATTGGACAAAATGGTGTATCATAGGGCAACAATTTTTCAACCAAGGTACCTGTGAGGTTTCAGCCTGCATCTGACTCTGAAAATGAAACTTATCCAGAGTCAGAGGGGGAAACCGAAACTGATCAGGAGAGGGTTGAAGAAGCATAACCAGGAAGTGATTCAGCAGGGCAGGAGAATGGCAAACATGAATTGGAAAAGCTCCAGTGGGGAATTTGAACTCTCCAATCAGAGCGTGATACAGGAGAGCTGAGAAGCGCGTGAATCAGAAAGCAGCCTGATTGGCTGCTGGAGAGAAAAGGCACGGAGAGGATTGGCATAAAAGGCAGACACACGAAGAGCAAGCTGCCGGAGACGACTGATCTTTCAAGTTCACAGCCATTGAGGAAGAGCCCTTACCTGCGTTGGATGCCTTACCTGTAGCCAGAGTGGAACCAGCGCCAGCGTCTTCTACCTCCACAGAATCGCTTTCTGCACAAGCTGCTCCAGAGGATCCTCCTCTTGCCATTCCAGAGCACAGCCTCGCATCTAGCTCCAGGTCTCGTTGCTGCATGTTAAAGCAATCCAGGTGTGCATCCAGCCTTGCTCCCAGCTCTCAGCCTTGCCTAGAATCTCCAGTCAAGTCCAGTCTTGCTTCAAGCTCACAGCCTTGCCTAGGATCTCCAGTCCAGCCCAGTCTTGATTCAGGTCTGCTGCCTTGCCTTAAGTCTCCAGTCCAGTCCAGCCTGCCTGCCTGGGATCTCCAGTCCAGTGTTACCTTGCTTCCAGTCCTCAGCCTTGCCTAGAATATCCATCCCAGCCCAGCTTAGCCTCCAGATCCAAGCCTTGCTCAGGGGTTCCAGTTCAGTCTTGCCTAGCTTCCATGTGTCAGACTGATTCTATCTGCATGCCAGCTCATGGCACCTTGTCTTCAGTTTCTGCTTTGCCACGCACTCTAGCTTCACCAAGACTGACAGCCTCAATCAGAGAATTAACTGAATTCTGCCTTGCTGTTCTGCCACAGTCTGATCCTGCAGCTGTCATTGTGATTGGAATTTCTTGCCTTATTATTCACCAGGACTTTATCACTGTAAATAGTTATTTTTAATAAAGAGTTTTGATAATAATTCTGTCTGGCTGCCACATAGTCTGAACGGGACAGTACAGTAAATGGGCTAACTTACAGAATGTGTTTACAGAATGTGTCCAAAATCTCATCCCAGAATTTGGCAAAGTTATGGCCGCTTTAGCACTGCCATGCTGCTGTGGTCAGCCATGGACATGTGATCATCATTTCCAACACTCCCTGCCAGCTTCCTACAAGTTAATGCGGAAGCCTGCAGGAAGTCTAAAACTTGATCATTATTGCTGATGCACCCTGCCAGCTTCCCACAAGCAAAGTCAGTGGGGAAGCTGCCAGCAGACAGATAAGTAGCTGCTGCCGGGTGGAGGAGGGAACAAGCAGGTATGTGAGAGGTCCAACAGAGGTTGGGGATGGTGTGCAGGAACGTGCGAGAGATGGGGGCACAGGTCAGGGAAGGTGCACAAGATTGTGGGTCAGGGAGAGTGCGCAGGGGTGCAGTGCAGGTTGGGAAAGGTGCATAAGGGTGTGGTGCAGGTCGGGAAGGGTGCACAAAGGTGCAGGTTGGGGAGAGTGCATGGGGGTGCACAAGTGGCTGGTGTGGCATGAGCACAAAGGGACTGGGGGAGGGTACACAGGTGAGGAAGGAAGAGGAAGAGAGGGAGGGAGGGAGGGAGGGAAGAGGGAGGAAAGGAGGAAGGAAGGAAGGAAAGAAGGAGGGAGGGAAGGGAGGGAGGGAAGAGTAGAAGGAACGGAGGGAGGAAGGGAGGAAAGGAAGGACCACCTATTGTAATTCTATTTCCCTGTTTAGGTAAGGAAATATCTCCCAAGTGATGACCCAATGGGTCATGGTTTGCCTAGTATACCATAAAACTCAACTGACTGGCTCCACAAACACCCTACCCCACATCTGGAAGAAGAGCCAAGTTTTTAAAGACTTTGAAAATATTATCAGGGTGGGAGCTAAATCGATTTCTTGGGATGGGGTATTGTCAGGCCCAACCCAAGAACAACAAGGAACCAGTCTAGCTAAACTTCAGTTCTTTATTTGATCAAACCGTATAGACAGAATCTTGCCAGTCTAAACCTACTCTACTTTAACCTAATGGAAAGAACTGGGGGGGGGGGGGCTCTAGGGTGGGACTACTCTGAATCTCTTTGTCTTCCCACGTTCTATATCTGGTCTATGTTGTCTCTTGTCCTGCCCCCCTCCTTGGAATGTGCTCCCTCCTTCCTGAGAACCAGCTGCGTTACTGTAGTCCATCACATCACCTTCACAGACACATTCCATCAAAGGTATCATTCCAGAGGGTAGGTGCCACAACAAAAAACAACAGATGACACCGTTTGATTGAGGAGACACACAGCACACCAATAAATGCAAAATGTCCATTTATACATTGCTAACTGGCTGTTCTAAGTAATTAATACAGAACATGGGCTAACATTACTCAGTACTTGAATTATAAGTAAAAAGAAGTGAGACTCAATTGATTTTGTTGTTTTTGTTTTACAACACTGTATCCCAGCTCTCATATTATCTCTGCTGCTATGCTATAAATTAGTTGCTTAATTTCAGCCAAAGTGTTTGTTTCAATATTTTCTATGGCCAAATTTGCATCTTTCAGAACTTCTGATAGTTTTCAACTCATATTTTTCACTTGTGATAACTTTATCCTATAGTTTGAATTTTTCATATTTTCAATATTATCTCCTTTTAGTTCCATCTATGTACCATAGAGCTGATGTTCAACATTATTTTACTCAATGTTTACATGGCTTTCATAACCACTGTTATTTATCTCAGAAGGTAATAAAACATGATGTTACTCTTCAAACATTTCATTCGTGTTATCAATATTATTAGCATTCTTGGCTAGTTTTTCAAATTCTTGCAGTCAATATCTGTGAAATCTATTGTTCTAAGGATAAAACCTTGTTGATTGATTTCTGTTCATCACTTTGTAAATTTGGGTATTTATGTTTCTAAATATCAAACATTCTCTTTTGAAATCCTCTGGTTTTAAGGTTTGATTTGAAATAGCATTTTATGATTGTTCAATTTTCTTCAATTCACCATTTCTTTTGCTTTTTTAGGTCTTCCAGTTGCTTTACAACTGGCCACCCTGGCTGCCTACCAGGAACACTGAGCTCTGTAGACCATGTATCAACTGATACCCAGAAGCCATAGCACCTCATGTGGTCCTTGCTGACTCAGGTTATGACAAATCCAGGATGTAACTTTTCTTTCATGTGGTCACCCTTGAGAATGGGTTTGGACCACACATTGCCTGGCTCTCCACCAAGATCTGTCTGGTATGACTGAACCAGCTAGAAGCTAAGCTACCATGAACATAGCTCCTGGGAGTATCACTGAAGGAAAGAGGCCCTTTAACCATGGTATTGTGGTAGTCTGTGAGGGCCTGTTGTTGTTATTTTGAAATAATTGATGTTATAAAAGCAGATCTAATGCATAGAGAGGTGGTTTAAATGCTATGCTGCTGTGTCACGATGTACTGCAACAAAGGCTGGTTTTCTTAGGGTTAATCAGATATATCAGTTACTGAAATAATATTTTTCTTATTAATGTTTATTACAGTTGTAGACCAATATTGGTTACTGTGAGAGGAAAGCTTCAAGTTAACTTAAAAATAAATAGAAGATAGTTAGCTAGTGGAGGCTGTTGGCTGAAGCAAATATGGGAAGGTAGGATAAATGAAAAAGTAATACCCCAACCAAGGAGAAGTTGTGAATGATGCCTTTGGAAAGAAAATTACTGATCTTTCAAAGATGCATATCACTGAAATGATAGGAAACATTAATTATCCATTGTTCTTCCAAAATATTCCTGACTTGTCTTATTGACTCACTTTCTCCTTCAAAGGGTGGAGGAATGCACAAGACGATCAGCTATCCTTGACTTGATATTTATCACTATGGAAGACAAAGGGAGAATTGTGGGTAGCTGCAACTCACCGCTAAGGAAAATCAAGCTAGCTCCATTATTTTGCCATCTGCTCACTGGCCCAAATGAGAGGCATTTATCTGCCAAGCTTCAATGCTTGCTGAAGTAGGGCTTATATTACTTTGTAATTTTTTTTTCTTCAAGTCAGTGTTGACTCGTGGCAACTGCCTGGATAAGTCCCTGCAGTTTCCTCGGCAAGATTTTGGAAGTGGTTTACTTCTTAGGGCTGAGAGGAAGTGACTGGTCCAAGATCACCCAGCTGGCTTTGTGCCTAAGGTGGGACTAGAACTCACAGTCTCCTGGTTTCTAGCCCAGTGCCTTAACCACTACACAAAACTGGCTCTCACTTTGTAATATAGTGGACCTTTAACACTTCGTAATATGTTTGTAATTAATACCTTTTAAACATTAATTTGGTGTTATGTTTTCAACTGTTCTTTGTAATTGATAAGCCCACTATTACTAACTCCCTTAAGTAGAATTTTTAGTGAAAAAATTACTACAAATAAATAATCCCCCCAAATTATTGGATTACGCTCTCATTCTTTTATCCACAATTTAATGCCTGTTCCATTCAGGTTCTTATCTATTTGACAATGCAATTTCCACATATAATCTACTGGTAATGTGTTTTCTACCTTTCTCATGTATGTGCCAAGCTTTAGGGCAAAACTGTATTAGAAGTTTATTCCGAGTTGATTTGAAATCATTCATGTGGCTATGGAGGGAAAAGCCTATCATGATGATATTTCATGAAAGCTGGAAGATGTGATATAAAGGCTTAATTCAAATGCCAAGAGTAGCTGAGTGAACAGGCCCTTCACAGTAAATTTAAGCACCAGTTAAGGAATAATGAATTGTTATGACAATAGAAAATACAGCTCTCTGGCAAGATAACATGCATAACATGTAATATTAAAGAATTAAAATATCACTTTTTTAAAGGATTTTCATGTCTTAATATATCAAGTTTAATATAATCATTGCAATTATAATTTATCCATTCATGTGCATTGGCTTTGGTCCAGCGACACTTGTGTGTTGGAAAAGGTTGAATAACTTGCCGTGCCCTGGCAAATACAAACTATTAGCGGTGTGTAAGTCATAGTCTCCATAAATGCCAGCCAAAAAATTATATTTATTTATTTGAATTTATTAGACACCCAACTTCAATGGTTTGTCAATGATTTGACAAACATAGCACAGAAAGCAAGCCAGGTCAGATCATAACAGATCCAAGTGGTCATTTTAACACTGAAGGCAAATATTAGGGCACGAAGGAGGAAAGACACCAGCAGCACATAGGAAAGGCTCGCCCAACAAGGAAGAGCTCTCTAGAAGGAGACAGCAACCATAAGCAAAATCTGTATGTGATCCATGCCCTCCTCTCTCTATACCGTTTTTTCCCAGGTCTATATGCAGTGCAAAGGTTTCAGAGAGAGAAGATCCCACTGGAAAGAAAGTTTAACCTATTTCTTCCTGTGAAACCCCTACTGGTTATGCATCAGAGGAAGAATATAGTATCAAATACATAAAACTTTAGATAATCAGCACAAAGTTTACATCTCACCTGAACTATGAACTCAGTATGCCTGTTAATATACTGATTGGAAATTCATGTGGGGGAAAAAACAGCTGAGGTAACCTGACCTAAGGTAAGCCTTTTGGGCAACTTTAGGGAAATGTATTTTTTATATTGATTTCTGTTTTTTGTTGAGGGCGGGGGGAGGTTAGGCAGCAAGATGAAAACCAGTTGCTATGGCCTTTTAGGCAACAGCAAGTGTGCTAAATCAAAACAGAAAGCAGCCAGCTGGCAAAAAGCTCTTCCTTGCTTGCCGAAGCAGGTTTTTTCAGCTCATTCAGTAACCTAAGGCTAAGTATAGGTTTTTTAAAAATATGCTCTGTATTCAGTATTTAATCCTCAATCAACTTCCCAACAGAAATTTGCTATTTCAACTGAGATCCTAATTACAAGCTAAAGACTTTTTATTAGATTTTATCCTATCCTTCCTACTTTTTTCTTCTGTAATTATATCTTTCCTGTAACATTATTTTTCTTAACTTGCTCTTCTTTCTCTGTCTCTGCCTCTCTCTTTCTCTCTCTCTGTCCCCTTCCCAGATGAGTTTTGGTTCCCACCAGTTACAATGGACCAGTTGACATCAGCAGTGAGCATTATGGAGGAAATAATTGTCCCCTGGAAAAATTCCCCTGATGTGATTTGTTTCTCCCAAGATGAAGAAAGGCAACTTGTGGAGAATGCAGGGGGGGGGGGGCTTTTTTTGTGCAGTGGCAGGCAGAACAATGTCTCTCAATCTTTTCCTAATACCATGTTAATCCTTGCAAACATCAATTCTGCTTTGGCTAATGTTATTCTAGATACATTAAAGACAGAAAGGAGAATTTACTTATCTGTAGTTTTCAAGCTTATGAAAGCATAATCTCTACAACAAAACTAGTTGACTAAAAAAATCTGCCACTTTTTTCTACAACTCATGTTTCTAAATGGACACTCTTAATGAAATTCAGCTTGTGATTGCTATCCAGTACTCTGAAAGATTTTTCAATACACCGAAAGTAGTTCTGTAGAATACTCTGGAAAATCCTTCATATTACTACATATGACCTGTAGCTGGCCCAGGTCACTCTTCACTAACGTATTTTCTTTAGTGCATGGAGTCGTTAAATCAGCTATGTGACCATATATGGAGTGAAAATAATTCCTTTGATTCATTAAAAAATATCCATGTTTGAGCAGATGAACATTGTAATCCCCCCAGTGACCAACTAGATGTCACTGGGAAGTCCAGCAGCAAGATAGGAGCACATCCTCCTCTCTAGTTTTCTCCCTAGCAGAGTGAGAGCATGTCTACCTGTTCATACCATCCAAGCATACTATTGGAGCGCTTGGAGATGGGTGAACTGGAATGCTCACAGAGGGCCTAATTAGGTAAGAATAAATATAGATATATTATCCAAAATTTGGTGCTTCTTCATCTCACTGGTTTTAATATCATACAAAGACACTGCTAGGAGTTTCACAAAATTAGGTTATGAAACCTTTAAATCAGATCAGATCCATTGCCAGTACAGTCATAGACTAGCATATGAAATCTTAATAGTACGGCTTGCTTTTCTGAGTTAAAAACTAAAAATAATAGTGGGAGGAAAACTCTGTCCTTATTTATACAAAAGGTATAAAGATCAGCACCAGACTTAATATGTTTAGAATGGAGGCACTGATCATTAAAACAATGAAGTGATGATTATATTCTGAAAACAATAGTTTATATTGTCATGACTGGAATTTAATAAGTACCTCTTTCCTAATTTCCCTGCCATGCATAGTAGACTTGAATTATAGAGAATTTCGATTGACTACAATTGTAGTTATTAATGTAGTCACATCAGATGTGACAGAAACATTTTTGTTTGACATATCATTTCATCGCAATATTTTTCTGCTCATGATATACTATGGTGTTGGGAGTTTTTAATGTATTTCCCTAGGCATTCAGCTGTGTGCAAAGTTTGCAATAAGAACTTCCTGAGGTCAAAAGCAAAACCAATTTTTAGAGACATATTTCTGTGTCTTTGGCTTTCCAGTATAAAACCACGTGGCATTTCACCTGCTCTTCTTTATCTAGAATTGGTAAAACTGGCTTGACATTTTCCATGGTTGACATTTCCTAGACTAATTAAATAGCAAAAACAATTTATCCTCAATAGCAGATACTTGATGAAGAAGTTGGGATTCAACACTTTTTGGAAGTAAGTTTGTTCAAGCTTTCTGATTGTGATTGTCCATACTATCTCCATTAGAAAGTTCCTTTATACTGAAAGGAGTTTAAATCAATCAAATGACATGTTTGGCATGTATAACAGCCCTAATTTATATTCTGTAATCTTCTGTTGAAAGTTCTTTCAACAGTAATAACAGTAACAACAGTACCAAGAAGGATTTATTCTCAGTCATGTCTGGAATGCTGCTGTAACTACTTATAGCTGACAAATCAGTGTTATAGAGCCATTTTAGTATGCAGAACTGAGTTTTAAGATCAATAAAAAATCTTTTTTTTTTGCTTCTTATGATTATTTAAGGGTCCAAACTATACAAATGCCTCCAATTCATCAATGAGTATTCAAAGGCCTTGACAGCAAACCATGTCACAAGAATGCTCTAACAGTACTTTTCCTCTTCTGTCTTCCAGATGTTGCCTTTATCTAATTCCCAGCTCAAGAAAGAGAGAGAGAGTTTTAAATTGTCCTTACCTGTTCTTATGTTAAAGTATAATTTTCCTCTTATTTTGATACTTTCCAAGGGTAACCTCATGTTGTATAAGATCTGTTAGGCTTGCTGTTGATAACCTTGGAAGAATGTCAGGTGATTCCAGTGACTTGAAAGAGAAGCAAGAGAGAGACTGGTAATGGGGACAGAAATTTTTTTGCTGGTATAGCTTTCTACCAACTCAGGGATAAATGAGCAGCACTTTAATTCAGCAGTGGGAAAAGGCTCCAAGTAATGACAAAGGATTAAAGAGAAAGAAGGTATGAGAAAACAATTGCATTACCTTCCCTTTTTAAAAATAAATAAAACTGAAGCTGGGCTCACAGTTACGAAATGCTGTATGTTATAAAAACTCAGTAACCTCAGTAACTTTGTTCTTATGGTACAGGCATGGGACTGATATTACTCCTTGAGATGAACATAAAAGCTGAACAAAAATAAGACATTCTAGTGTTTCTTCACTTAACTAGAAAGGTTCCTCCTTCCTCAGCTCTTGACTGTTCAATTCTTCAACTAATACTAATACTATGAATCATACAGAAACAAATTTAGTTTACAAGAACATGACATTATTTGCATTATGATCTGCCCTGGCTTCATGTTTGAGAGTCTATTGCATAATGTTCTCTGATGATCTCCTACTTGCAATAGTGCCCTCAACACCTTATCTAATAGCAAAGGACACTAATCAGAAATCAGTGATTCTAGTTCTGTATGGGTTTTTGTAGGGAACTAAAATGAAAGCCCAGTAACTTTAAAAATATTTTTCATTAAATCAAGGATATAAATTAGAATGGGTCCAACCAGATATTTGAAGGCCCAGTGATTCCCGAAGATACAAGGCATTGTCTCCAGCCCTGGCTTATATTTCCACAGGAGAATAAGAGTAGCATAGTGGAGAAGATGTTCATCTTGGACACTATAAACCCAGGTTAGTCTCCCACTTAATAGAACTCATTGGGGTATTTTGGGCCAGTCACTCACTTTCAGCCTAATGTACCTCACAAATAGTTGCCTTGGAATGACATTAGGAGACACTCATGTAAGCAGAAAAGGTAGAACATAAATGTAATAAATTTTTAAAAAGAGAAGATATGGGGAATGAATCTTTTAACAGTATTGATGAAATATTTGGAGAATAGTGGATGACATAGTAGAAAGGGATTTTAAAGATGAGTGCGGTGTAAAAACCCAACATGCTACACTAAACTTTGAGTCATATTGGCGATTTCTCTGTGCATATTTTTATTTCCACCGCCTTAGCTTTGTTTCGGTAATATTACTAGGGTTTCAGAAAAAAATCCATTTAGCTGCTCATATGGAATCCTTTTAGTATTTGACAGATGTACTAGTGCCCATCATATACATTATTCATGTCATTTCTGCTGCAAGTTTTATATACTTTTTTTTGAAAAATGATTCTCATTCAAGGTATCATTTATTACCAAAACAGTGCTGATAAAGCCCACCAGAGCTGTCTGAAATTACTTTTAAATAATGATAGTCACCACAGCAGGTTATTGTAATAACTACTCTACCTTATCAAGGTAGTATTAAAAATAACTATATAGCCCTAATAATCATATGATTCCTAAGTAAATGATAATGCTCAAAGTAAGTCCATTATGACCCACATAACCACTGGAGTATCATAGATATATGGTCTACAACTGTATATATGGTATGTATGTATGTATGTGTATATATATGTATGTGTGTGTATGTATGTGTGTGTGTATACACACACACACACACACACACACACATATATATACACATACACATACATACATACATACACACACACACACACACACACATATATATATATATATATTCAGCATCAGCCCAAACATTTGGAGTTAAAGCAAATCGATTTGAAATACATACAGTGAAACTAAGTATATGTATGTGTCTCCTGCATTTGTGTACCTTTATACTATAAGCCATCTTGGGAAGACTGTAGTTTTGAGAGTTGGCATATGTAAACAAAGTTATCAATAGCAAAGCAAAAGTTGAGTCCTTTGTCTCTTATAAAATTATTTGCATTTCATATTTTGAAATTTAATTTTAAAACAGACAACTTGTCATGTCCCCTGTTGCAGTGCAATCATGCATCACAACGGGGAACATGCCTTTCAGGAATAGGGAAGGAAGGAGGAAGGAATCATCCTAATCCCTTAAACACTCAAACACAAACACAATTACAAGGACAAAGGAGACATACCTTTGCCCTGACCAGAGAAGCCATCATCATATCTCCTGGACATCTCTGCATTACCCCGGGGGACACACCTGTGCTGGACACGAGAAGGAGACAGAGGAGATCAGCGATAATCATCCTGATCGCCCATCAAGACCCCGGTATCACACCCTGATCGCCCATCAAGAATCCGGATCCGGACTGTGGGACACTGGGAGGTGGAGAAGGGCCAGGTCTGCACCGCGGGTATTTACGGGGTACCCCGCACGCCATGTGCTCATTCCCATCTTTTTTGCGTGTATGCACTCTGCTCTCAATAAACCGGAAATCCTTAGCCCTATCTAAGTGAGTCCGTGTCTCTTTGGGAGCAAGGCAACCATCACATAAAGACAGGAATCAGAAAAAAAAAATTTTCCGCCAGCACTAATCCAGATCTCATCTGTGAGGGACCCAATTTGGTGATGGCAAGAATTAACCCACGAAGAGGTGGCTACCCGAGGACCGGTGACAGGTCACCCGACTCCGCGGCACGAGCGATCGGTAAGAACCCTACTCCAAGATGGCACGAAGTCCAGGAGGGTTCGAGATCAAGCTCGGAGGAGGAGGAGACTGGGAGAAGCAGGACTCTCGAAGCCACCAGAGAGTCGCAGGGCAAGTGGGTCACCCTGGATGAGATGGCAGGATCCCTGCTTGGAACGTTCGGGGTGTCTATGGAGCCGTGGGAACAGCTGTCCCCAACAACCGCAGGAGCTGAGGGAAGGCGCCGGAGCGGACAGGCAGATGAGCGGCTCAACACAGTGGAATCGAGGCTGGAGTCGATCGAACAGCTGCTCCTGAGATTGGCGGTTGGGTGGGAAGCCCGAGGAAGGGGTGAGCCAGGACCAGGCACCAGAAGCTCATCACTCCCCCCCCCCGATCTCTGAGATGCGACAACTGGGGCAAGGACGGAGATGGCAGGAAGCTGAGGCATTGCTGGGCAGAGTTCACCGCGCTGAACCAACCAGGTGGTCATCTTCCCCCCCACCCACCCTGGAGATGCAACGGCTGGGAAGAGGCTGGAGCCGGCACAAGACAGAGGCAACGCCGCCCAGAGTCTGGCTGAGGGGATCCCCACACTGAGACTGGAAAACCCCAGCAGCCCGAGGTATGCCCAGATGCTCAGATGTGAGTTGGAGCCCACCAGGAGCGGGAGTGAAAGACCTCGGGGTCAAGTTCGATGGAGACTCAGCCACGCTCTCGTTCTTCCTCACAAACGCAAAAAATTATATGGAAGAATATGGACCATATTTCCGTTCAGAAAAGGGCAAAATCAATGCCATAGCGAACAAACTCAAAGGAAGGGCGGCTGACTGGTATGTGCAGCTATGCCAGGCAGATGCCCCAGAACTCGATTACGTCAACGGGTTTCTCTGGGCGCTGGATCTACACTTTAGAGATCCCTTAGAGAAGGAGAGAGCAAAAAGATCCCTAAGGGGAATCAGCCAAGGACAACGTTCTGTGGCAGATTATGCCATGGAATTTCAAGCACTGGCTGGAAAGGTAGAGGACTGGTCGCAGTCTACCCTAATTGAACGCTTCAAAGAGGGTCTGAACTTGAGTGTTCTTAGGTGGGCATTATGCAGAGATGACCCAAACACTCTCATTGAGTGGATACGGCTGGCCGGTAAGGCGGAAAATGCCCAGGAAACCTTCCTGCAAGCCAAGAGGACGGTGCAACAAGCAATGACGACAAAGGGACCCCGAACCGCGGCCGGACTGGTGAGACCAGCACCCCAATCCTGGAGGGAGGAAAGGGAGCAATGGTTCACCAAGGGGCAGTGCCTTCGATGCAGGAAAGAGGACCACAAAGCGGCAGCCTGCCTGAACACAAAGACAACCAACAGACCAAGAAAACCGCTGGACAAACCACCAGCACTGCCCAAAAAGATGCCAGTGGCCAGTGGAGAGGTAGGAGTAAAAGCTTTACCTTACTCCATTGAAGAGGAGGAGAGCGACGAAGAAGAGCCGGTGGGAAACGCCAGCCGCCTGCCCTAAGAAGCGCCAGAGGGCAGTTGAGGGAGGAGAACCGGAGCAGCAACATCTGGGTGAGTGCCAACTGCCCCACCCTGTATGTCAAAGTTAAATTAAAGTCCCAGCTGAAGTCCATCGAAGTTTGGGCCCTAATCGACTCGGGCTGTTCCAGGTGCCTTATGCACCCGGATCTGGCAGTCGATTTAAAGCTCTGCTGCTATCCACTTCAGCACCACATAGTATTCACCCAATTGGATGGCTCAGCTGTGGGAGGGGGCCCGGTCACCCAATACAACGACGAAGTGGCGCTGCAGCTTGGCAGCCACCGGGAGAGACTGCAATTTGTCGTGGCACCGGTGGGCCAACCCTTAATCATCCTGGGCATTCTGTGGTTGGTACAACGGAACCCATACATAAATTGGGAAACCAGGACAATCACGTTTTCAGACGGCTTCTACCAGGCGCCTACAGGGGATCGAGTTCCCCGTGCTGCGATGGGGAGGGCGGCGTCTACAACAACACACCTGGAGGCAGTGGCCCTGGAAGGCTTGCCAAACAGGTACGCGGAGTTTGCAGATGTGTTTGGGGAGAAAGAAGCAGACAAACTCTCACCCCACAGAAAGATGGACTGTGCAATACAACTGGTCCCCAACACACCCTTACCAAAGCCCAAAATTTATGCAATGATCCAGAAGGAGCTGGCAGTATTGTGGGAGTTTGTGGACAAGAATTTAGCACGAGGCTTCATTGAGCCTGCAAACTCGCCAGTTGGAGCCCCAGTCCTCTTCAGGGAGAAAAAGGATGGGACATTAAGGCTCTGTACGGACTACCACAGATTGAATGCGGCTTCCATATCAAACAAATACCCTCTGCCCTTAATCAAAGACATATTAGCACATCTGGCAAAGGGCAAAATATTTTCCAAACTGGACTTGCGAGAAGCCTATTTCTGCATATGTATACGGGAGGGGGATGAGTGGAAGACGGCTTTCAATTGCCCACTGGGTTCATTCCAATATAAAGTGTTACCATTTGGTTTGGCAGGGGCACCAGGGGTATTTATGCAATTGATTAACGAGGTCTTGCACGACCACTTGTTCAAGGGGGTACTTGTCTACTTAGACGATGTGTTGATATACTCTGAGACTGAAGAGGAGCACGAACGCTTGGTTAAGCAAGTGCTCAGGAAACTCCGCAAAGCAGAGCTATTTGCCAAGCTCTCTAAGTGCGAGTTTCACAAATCGCAAATAGATTACCTGGGCTACAGAATCTCTGAGAGGGGCATCGAAATGGACCCTGGAAAAGTCCAGGCCATCCTGGCATGGGAGCGCCCACGCACTAGGAGGTGTAATGATTGCCTATTCCAATAAAAGGAGTCTCATCAGTAGTTACTAGAGAAAACTAATTTATTGAATGAATAGTATGCAAAGTACGAAGAAAGCTGAGAATGAGCAAAAGCACACCAAATACAAACTAAATACCCTCGCTTCAAACCCAATCCCGCCCCTCGCCCCACCATAGCAACCACCCCCTCCCAGGTGTTGGCAACCGTCACACATCGGCCTGGGAAAGTAACCTTGAAGACATGTCATAACCCAAACATACATTCCTGCAGAACAGCAAGGAGATTACAGCCTGGCACGGCTGAAATTCCCCTCCCCGCAAATGACAGACACGGAACAGGAGAGTGACATGTGAAACGTTACGATGTATTCAAACCATTGGAACGATGAACATGACATATCGCCCCCCTTAAAGAAACTAAACTAAGCAGCAAGTTCATGCGGCTAGGCAGAAGTGATTTTACAGTGTGGGACATGCATCAGCACCTATACATAGGAAGACACGCATCAAAGAATCCACATGTGAAACGCTCCCATTCATCTCTACACAAGATCTAAGCATTGGCATGAAAATTTTAGTGATGCAGATATTAGCATTGAACATTGCGATCATGACAAAACGCAAGGAACAGGTTACAGTGGTTAAACAGCATATAAATGCAAAAGGCTAAACAGCATGAGAATGCTAAAGCAAACCACAGAGCCCCGCCCCTCCACTCAGTCCGGAGGGACATGCTTCCAGCAAACAAAGCCCTGAAACCCACCCCTATCTCGCCCGAAATCCAGGATTTCTCGCTGATCGCCAGCCTCGCTCGGTGGGTCCACCTTCTCCGCCCTCAGTGCGATGAATGCGTCGCCTTCTTCCTCAGGCCCCAAGGTGGGCTGTCTCACCTCGGCCTCTCCGCTGCATCCCGCCCGACCGCCGCCGCTCTCCACGCAGCCCAGGCCCCTCGAGGCCGCACCCTTCTTGGCGCTGACGCAGGCAGGAACGATGGCTCTCTCCTGCCGCGCTTGCATCCCGTGGAGCAGCGCCATCTCCAGCCACAGGAAGTTCCTCATCCAGTCCCGCTGAGCCTCCGAGCGCTCGCACCGCAGCTCGGCTTCGGTCAGCAGGAACACCCACCACTCCAACGAAAATGCCGACGTGCCGCCCTCCTTCGCCGGAACCATGCAGCCACGCCGCGTCCCAGCCCGGGCCATCAAGGATGCCAGCCACTCTGGGGACCACACCGGGGCGCCGCTCTCCACCTCCAAACCTATCCCCGACTCCGGAACATCACTACCGGCCACCGCGCTGAGGTCGCTCCCCCGCGACTCTGCCCGTTGCGGCCTGACCCGCCGATCAGCGAATTCCACCTCCGGAAATGTGGGGTATTGGGGTCTCCAGGTGGCATGAGCTAGCCCTGACCGAGCTTCCGCCACGCCGTCCCCGCTGGAGCGCTGTTGGGCCCCGATTCCTCCATCCATTGTTAAAGTCATTGCTAGCTCTCCCCTTCACCAAAGGCTTGGATGGGGGCTAGTGGAAAATTTCATTATGATTCTCAGCTTTATGTAATGATTGCCTATTCCAATAAAAGGAGTCTCATCAGTAGTTACTAGAGAAAACTAATTTATTGAATGAATTTTATGCAAAGTACGAAGAAAGCTGAGAATGAGCAAAAGTGCGCCAAATACAAACTAAATACCCTCGCTTCAAACCCAATCCCGCCCCTCGCCCCACCATAGCAACCACCCCCTCCCAGGTGTTGGCAACCGTCACACATCGGCCTGGGAAAGTAACCTTGAAGACATGTCATAACCCAAACATACATTCCTGCAGAACAGCAAGGAGATTACAGCCTGGCACGGCTGAAATTCCCCTCCCCGCAAATGACAGACATGGAACAGGAGAGTGACATGTGAAACGTTACGATGTATTCAAACCATTGGAACGATGAACATGACAGGAGGCACCTACAAAGTTTCCTTGGATTTACGAATTTTTACAGGGGATTTATCCAGGGACTAGCAGAAATTGTTTTGCCCCTAACCAATTTACTCCACACAAAGGGCTTGGGAAACACGCGCAAGGCACGAAATCCGGGAGCGCTCCTGAACTGGACTCCTGACTGCCAAAGGGCTTTTGATCACCTCAAAAGCCTATTTACAGCAGAACCAGTTCTACAACACCCCGACCCCACCAAGCCTTTTGTAGTCCAAGTCAATGCCTCCGACTTTTCGATAGGGGCACTCTTGCTTCAGCGGGATTTAAATGACCAGCTGAAGCCCTGCGCGTACCTTTCCTGCAAGTTCTCCGAGACAGAACGGAGATGGCACGTATGGGAGAAGGAGGCTTTCACCGTCAAAGCTGCCTTAGAGGCATGGCGACACCTCCTGGAAGGGGCCACCTGCCCCTTTGAAGTCTGGACGGACCACAAAAACCTAGAAGCGCTCAGCACCCCGAAACACCTCAGCCCCATGCAGGTTCGCTGGGCGCAGTTTTTCAGCCGCTTTGATTTTAAGCTAAAGTTCATACCGGGAAGGAAGAACTTCTTAGACGACGCTCTCTCTAGGCGGCCCCAGGATGCCAGTCAGGCATCCGACATTGTAGGTACTGTGTGGACCGACACACAGCTGGGTTGCCAAGCTGTCACGCGCAGCCAAACTGGTACACAGTGCACCCTGGTACAACCACCCGCAAAGGGAGGGAGACGCATGTCAATTTCATACAACTTGCAACAGCAGTTCACACAAGCCCTCAAAATGGATACATGGTTGCAAGCCAATCAACACAATGCTTCTTTTGCAAACGATTTGGCTTAGAAACAAAATAGCTTGTACGTGCCAGAGCAATTGCGAGCTGAGGTTCTAAGCCATTCTCATGAGGACAAAACGGCTGGGCACTTTGGGTTCGTGAAAACGTTGCATCTAGTCAGGCGACAATTCTGGTGGCCTACTCTTAGGAGGGATGTAAAGGAATATGTCGCTGCTTGCCCCACATGTCAAATGAAAAGTGGGGAAGCCCCAGGGACTGTTGCACCTGGTAGCAAGCCCTTCCCACCCTTGGGAGGAAATCTCAATGGACTTTATTGTGGATTTGCCACCCAGCCAGAGAAAAATGGTCATCTGGGTGGTAAAAGACTATTTCTCTAAACAGGCACATTTTGTCCCATGTGCCTCCATTCCCTCCGCTCAACAGCTGGCACGCCTCTTTTTAAATCACATCTATAAATTACACGGTGCCCCCTCCCGCTTGGTAACAGATAGGGGCACAAAATTTACTTCTAAATTCTGGAAGGCATTTTTGAAGTTAATTGGAACCAAGCAGGCACTGTCCACTGCTTGGCACCCCCACACGGATGGCTCTACGGAGATCCTTAACTCCACCCTGGAGCAATTTTTGCACTCCTTTATAAATTACCAGCCAGACAACTGGGTAGACTTACTCCCCTTTGCTGAGGTGGCATATAACAATGCAGTGCACCAGAGCATGGGGCACACCCCCTTCCGGGTGGTATATGGTAGAGACTTTGTTCCGATCCCGGAGCAGCCAGACACCCCGCCTTGTTCCCCGGATGACTGGGCAGCACAACTAGCCAACGTTTGGCCAGTCATTCAGCTGGCTCTCTCCGAAGCTCAAGCAACCTACAAGCGGTATGCGGACAACCACAGGGCTGTGCAGCCAAACTTCAAAGTGGGAGATAAGGTCTACCTCTCCACTAAGTTCATTAAGTCTCCGCAGCCCTCAAAGAAATTGGCCCCCAAGTTCATTGGCCCATTTCCAATAGTAGAGATAATCAACTCGGTAACTTTCAAGTTAGAATTGCCACACAACTTGAAACTCATACACCCGGTGTTCCATTGTGCCTTACTGAAACCGGTTACCTCTTCAAAGTGGCACAACGACCCCGCCCCCGCCTCTGCCCATCATGATAGATGGACAACATTTTGAAATCAAGGAGGTACTAGACTCCAGAAGGCTACGGGGCACCCTCCAGTACCTGGTCCGCTGGAGACATTTCCCCCACCCTGAGTGGGTGCAGGCTCGGGATATCTCAGCGCAGCGGCTTGTCAAACGCTTCCATGAAGCGTATCCTGCCAAACCGGTGCCTTGAAGTTTTCTTGGGGGGGCAGTATGTCATGTCCCCCATTGCGATGCAATCATGCATCACAACGGGGAACATGCCTTTCAGGAATAGGGAAGGAAGGGGGAAGGAATCATTCTAATCCCTTAAACACTCAAACACAAACACAATTACAACGACAAAGGAGACATACCTTTGCCCTGACCAGAGAAGCCATCATCATATCTCCCGGACATCTCTGCATTACCCCGGGGGACACACCTGCACCGGACACGGGAAGGAGACAGAGGAGATCAGCGATAATCATCCTGATCGCCCATCAAGACCCCGGTATCACACCCCAATCGCCCATCAAGAATCCGGATCCGGACTGTGGGACACTGGGGGGTGGAGAAGGGCCAGGTCCACACCGCGGGTATTTACGGGGTACCCCGCACTCCATGTGCTCATTCCTGTCTTTTTTGCATGTATGCACTCTTTTCTCAGTAAACCGGAAATCCTTAGCCCTATCTAAGTGAGTCCGTGTCTCTTTGGCAGCAAGGCAACCATCACACAACTCCAGAAACTGTTACATACTTCATAGCTCTACTCATCTACTCAACAATCTTGGGGAAAAAACAAATTGACAAAGAATACAATGTCATTGGAGTTGCTGGGAGTTGGGCAACATATAAATTTAATAAATTTTATCATCATCATCATCATCATCAGGATAGTTCAGAATTTATAACCCCACATTTGCTTTTCTGTTTCAGTCTAAGGGCTTTTCCACATTCTACTGCTGCTTGCCCTTTGTAGGTAAACTGACTGGAAATGAAGCCTCTTAAGAAATCCCTTTCTGGACTTCAACCCCTTGCTCTACTTGACTACAGCTATGAATCAGATATTCTGGATCATGTTTACCATGGCCTCTGACTTACTCCTCCTCCTGGTCCAATTAAGAAAGAAAGAAAAAACTACAGAGCCAATCTGGTCTAGTGGTCAAGGCAACAGGCTAGAAACCAGGAGTCTGTGAGTTCTAGTCCTGCCTTAGGCATGAAAGCCAGCTGGGTGACTTTGGGCCAGTCACTCTCTGTCAGCCCAACTCACTTTACAGGGTTGTTGTTGTGGGGAAAATAGGAAGAGAAAGGAATATTAGGTATGTTCGCCACCTTGAGGTACTGTATTTATAAAAATAATAAAGGCGGGATAGAAAAAAAATAAACGAATATAAAATACAATTTTACTATTTTTCCTGTCAGTTGGGCTTGAAAGGGAAAGGGGCACTTCCATTTTTTTTTTAAGACAGGGTCATCATTTCACTGATCCATCAGTAAACCTGTGAAAATGGGAATAACTTCAACTCCCTTTAAAAACTAATTTCACATATTTCTTCTAATGTATGTTATTTTCTCCCTTTCTCTTTTGCTTTCCTTCTCTTTAAATCTGTCACCTTATTAAATCCACCTAAATTACTTAGGCATTAATAATGTGAAGTTACTTTGCATTTTACAAAATATTTAATAAAAGTAATTTCTTTCAGTTACTCTTTCTACCTATCCTCCTTAATATTTTATGGTTATATGTATGGGAAAACCTTGTAGATTTTCTGAAAATTGATTCCAGATGGAATGTGTGGTCAAATCAACCCTTAATATACACAGTTTTCCAGAAGTCTACAGATCTTAAATGAAATATATTGAACTCAAATACATCTCCAAACTGTTGATATGAATAATGATTTGTTTACTTTGATTGCAGGTGCAAACTACCAAGCATTAATCTTGTATCAACCCTATACTATTCCAATGCAGAAATAAGCCTCACTATGTACAGCTGAGAATATTCTCTCCCTAGTGTCAGAGCAACTGGGTAATCATGATTATTCTGGAGAAGATATTATTTCTGTTATGAAGTACAAAATGTCCTGGAATTTGAGGATGACAGTATCAGAAAATACTAAATGATACTAAATACTAAATACTAAATCTCATCTCAGTGCAACTGGAATCCATATCTGACAAGAGCTTACTCAGAACTAAAATGCAGAATATCACATTCCTAAAATATGAAATGTTCATAAAACCTCAATGATCCACATTACATGTATCATTTTGGGCACACAGTACACGTAGATCCGCCAGCATTTTACAATCAGTTTTATTTCTTCTCCTTCCCTCTTTCAATTCTTCCAGAGTTGTCACTAGTAGAGGTTCATTTGCCATGTAATAATTTTATTTTGCATTTACACATGAACACCTTGAATAAAGCAAAACATGAAATGCCAAATAAAACGTAAAACAGATGTTCAGAGTTAACTATCTAGAGAAAACAGGTCACTGCATTTAGTATTACAAATTATAAATATGATTCATCAATTATATTTAAGGAAATTAAAATAATCACTTTGCATACATTAACAGATCTCAAATTTATTGGATGAACCATTTTTGACTCCCTTTTTTTATCAGAGAAATAACCAACATATTCAAGTGGCCTACCCTGAGTATGTACCGACAGGAAGCTCTGGCGTGGGCTGGTCCATGAAGTCACGAAGAGTCGGAAGCGACTAAACGAATAAACAACAAAACAACAAAACAGCCTGAGTATGTGGTAGCCTCTCTGTCTCTCTTTTTACAACAAGGGCAGTGTTGCAGTTGTTATATCCTACTGTCATTCTCTCATATCAAAACCACGATACTGCAGTTGCCAATCAAAATGACAGCTGCCATTTGGGAATACACTTTGTATTCCTTTTTTCTCCAGGTGCAGTAAAATTGATACTGCTGTAATGATACTTCCAAGGAGACTGAGAAGGGAGGCCAAAGCATCAGATGGCAAGTGGATTGGAGTGTGTCTGTGATATCTGTGGGAATCATGGCTTTTAAAATCAGAGAGCAGTTTCTATAAATGTATTTAGTTCAGCTTTGAAACAAATGAGGCTACTTGCCTGCTATGACAATTCCCTGGAAGCTATTTCAAAAAATCAACCTTATGTCATAATTTTTCATAATGTTATGACAAACCATGTTGACTGCTATGCTAAAAATATAATATACAGTAGTATGAACAGACTCAGTCCCTCATACACAGAGTGGTATAGCATTAATGAATGTGGAACTCAGAATAAATAAATGTATTAGAAAACCATATTGGAACTAAAATATTAACAGTACAATCCTCCATATTACTACTAAGAAGTAGTAACAAGTTCAGTGATTTTTCCTTCCATTGGTTGGGACAATAACACTGATGGTGGATAGAGGACAATCCTTACCAGTTGCTATGAGTTCAGTTCTTCAGATTCACCAACGCAGTAAATGAAATTTTAGGAACAATTTAACCAGCCAAAATCAGGACTTTTGGTAAAATCACAATATGCTAAGACACAGTTGACTTTTCTGTCTTCTTCTTTATGTACAAAATAAAGTTTATGTTTGAGGATACCTGGTAAGCTAAAAAACTGATCAAAAAGCTTCTGTTGCTTTTGGTATTTGGGGAAAATATAGTGTTTTGTAAACCTGGGAAGCAGCCTACCCCTTCTTTTCTTGCTTTTCCTGTAACACAGATGTCTCTTGCATAGACTGACCTGGTAATTGGGGATGACACCCCAATTCACCTGGGAGTTATACAGAGCACACCAGAAATTCCATCTGATATTATTTCTTGTGAAATAATCAGTTTTGAGATTCTTGTTATGTTAAATCCACTAAAGCAGCAATTCTCAGAATCTGCTGATCAGGCTGATAGGATCAAGAGACAATATAACAAGATCAAGGAACAGTTAAAAAACAAGAAGATAAGGCTGAAGCAAATGAGAAACGAAGTACAGCTTTAACCGCTCAAGGCATAATAATAGCTAAAGAGCTGTTATCTTGCCAAGAGCCATCAGGTAGTAAACATATGTTTGCTAGGATTTGCTTATTTACAGCATAAAGAGGCTTCAATGGAAGTATCAAACTATTTTTAACCTGATTCAGATAGACTGTGCTGAATCTACTGAGGCAGCTTATTTTCTTTTTTCCTTTTCTGTCTGCAGCTTCAGAGGAAGAGAGAAAGCGTGACGAGTCAGCGTTATTGGCCTGTTTGAATGGGAGTCCTGATCCATTGAGCTATTTATTTATCCAGCATATGTGTATATGTGTTTTGATTTTCAATTCTTATCTAAAGTTTTAAATAGCAATTTAAAGATTATTTTTCGTATTTTTATTAATAGACTTGACTATGACACTTGCTAGAGATATTTTTATTCTTGTTTTTATATGTTCTATATAAATTCTTATTGATAAGAGAGGGATTTTTTAACACAAATGTTTAAGAAGGTTAACTTTTTAAAAATTCTTAAATTTGAAATGTATACCTAGGATATAGTGCAGCTGCTACTCCAATAAATAATACATTTGGGTTTTTTTAAAATTACAACTACATTTGTGTCATATAATGGGAAAGGGTGGAGACAGATAATTAAAAGGCAGATTTTTCATAAATTAAAATTGATGAAATCAGATATCTGTTTGCTTTTTACAAGAAACACATATTTTTCCAAATGGGAAAAATATTTTAGTAAGAAAATTGATTAATTTATGCAAATGGAAATTCAAAATCTACCAGAATGGCAAGTCCAGTGAAAACATCTTCTAATTTTATGATTCAGCAAGACATTTTAGATGTTAAAGGTCAGTATATAATTTTAATAGTCAAATATGGAAAATATCAGATGGTGTGGACATTTTTTTATGATCCAACCAAAAATAAATCTACTATTTTACATTATTGGTTTGCTAAACTATTCAGGCTACAGCTGGATCAGATAACAGTTGCTGGAGACTTTAACTTTGTTTTGAATCCATTATTGGATCTAAAGAGAAAGAAAAGGAAGCTTCAGAATTGCAATGTTCTCTATACCTTATTTAGGAATTTAATTTTGTAGACATGTACAGAATGATTACTTCTAACAAGAAGAAGTATAGTTTTTTATCTACTCCACAAGGCACATGTTCAAGTATTATGTTATACTTTTAATTTAGTAGAGAAAGGCATCATAGCTTCATTTCTAATTTCTGATCACACACCCAACTTCCTCTAATGACAAAGTGAGTTCTTTTTATTTAAAAATGGCTGGTGATATATTTTGGGGGGCGGAGGTGGGAGGGCGAGAAGATACATGCTCATAATGGGATCATTTTCCTGATTAACCCTTAAGTAATAATACCTTTAAAACTTAGGACATTTTAATGAAAGTATACAATTTACTTAGGCTGAATAGCCATATAGGCACTTAAAACACTTTTTTGTACATTGTTTGGCCCTCACAGCCTTTGAAACTCCAGAAGCATTAGGTACATTGGAAAAGATCTTTACTGAAAATATACTAATTATTTATTACTATTTTAAAAATAAAAATCGGAAGTAAATTTGGACTATATCCCAGATTTGGAATACAGAATTTGAATATCCTATATTAGCCAATCAGTTGCTTCAGATTTTAAGGAATATTAGATATGTTTCTTAGGACCTATTTGGTTTAGCAAAGCACTACTACCAACAACAACTAATTAAGCTGTATTGAACCCCACAAAGAATATTATTTAAAAAGTTGATTCTCATACATTCTCTGCTGGAGATGGAATAAATTTGAAGATACATATGTTTTGAGTATCTGCACTTGTAGTAATTTCCTATTGGTTGGATATTATCAAGTTCTATGGAGAACTTTGTTTCTGGATGACAGTTAATGGTTAAAGATATTGATATTTAGTTAAACTATGCTCCAAATATCTGGAATACTTCAATCTATACAGAAGCTTGGATCTATCAAGCTTGGGAAATTGTGAAAAAAGGTAATTATGTACTCAGGGGAAAATGCTTGTGTCCCAGACTTAATGGGAAAAAAAGCAGCTTTGTACTGGAGGACGGGTATGACCAGACAATATGAGTCTGTCAGATCGAGCTTTAATTCACTGTAAAAACTTAATCATAATAATTAACTTGAAGATTATATAATTTCAGTGTATTTTATCTGCATATTTATAATTAGATATACTTTAGATTTATTTTTCTCTGGGTAATTTAGCATAGGTAAAGGTAAAGGTTTCCCTTGACGTAAAGTCCAGTCGTGTCCGACTCTAGGGGGCGGTGCTCATCTCCGTTTCTAAGCCTTAGAGCCGGCGTTGTCCATAGACACTTCCGGGTCATGTGACCAGCATGACGACACAGAACGCCGTTACCTTCCTGCCGAAGCGGTACCTATTGATCTACTCACATTTGCATGTTTTCAAACTGCTAGGTGAGCAGGAGCTGGGACTAGCAATGGGAGCTCACCCCGCCGCGCGGTTTTGAACCGCCGACCTTCCGATCGGCAGCTCAGCGGTTTAACCCGCAGCGCCACCGCGTAGTGTTTCTTTATTTCATTTTACTGCACTAGATAGCTTTTTAATATCATCATAGGGTTCTTTTTAAAAGTAGATAGTTTTAGTAATATAGTTTTATATTGTAAATTATTACAAACTAATAGCTGAGGTTTTTAAAGAAATGTTAAAGAGATTGTTTAGAAATTCTAATAAAAATTAAACTAAAAAGGAAAATGAAAACAAAGTAAGGAAAAGCCTACACGTAATTTGCTAAATTAACTTTACTTAGATTTATATGCCATGCAGTTAATATATTCAGTTATCCTTTTTGTTTCTTACCTTTTAAATGTATGAATTTTCACAGGAACATGGTATTGCAGCAAGCTTCTTAATTTGCATTTAGGACTCTTTTCATTATACTAAAAAGATATAATTTTGCCAACGTAGTTTTAATAATGCATGAGAAATGCTAAATATGTTTATTTTGCTTTTATTCTGTCTCCTAGGGCTAATTTTTAATTTTTTTTTCATTTATAGTGGTTCAGGACTTGTGTAGAATATATAAAAGTATACACGTAAAGGATTCCAAATTTATTTTAAATGTATTTGCTAAAATTATATTCATAATTTGGTGGAATTCTTCACACCAGTCTAGATGATTTATCAGAATGTCTTAAGTTCAGGTATTTAGATCTTGTACATTGGCAAGATGTGCTCTTTGAATAATTATTTGTTTATTAAACATATTTGCATGCTGCTGCAATCAAAAACAATTCTCAGAGGCTCACACAGGAAAAAAAAAAGAACAGTTCAAATCAGCCCCATATAAAAATTAAAACACAACACAATAAGAGTGGAGAGCAAATAAAAGATGACAACTTCAATTCAGGGGAAAGCTCTCTGAAAAAGCTCAGTCTTTAGAAGCTTGCAGAAAACCAGCATAGAGGAAACCAGCCTGATCTCCACAGGGAGTCTATTCCACTGCAACATAAGAGCAGTACCTACTTGCCTCAGCCCCGCCAAACCTCTTGAAAATATGGGATTTGCAGCAGTTTCTCCCTGCTAGATCTAGTTGTGGCAGGATAAGGTGGTCTTGAAGATATCCTGGTGCCAAGCTGTGAAATGCTTTATAGGTCAAACCAGCATCTTAAATTTGACCTGGAAACCAACTGGCAACCAATATAGGGTCTCCCAATCCCCACACTGGGATCTCAAAAGTACATGGGCTGCTGTATTTTGAACCAATTGCAGTTTCTGAATATTCTTTACAGGCAGACCCAAGTAGAGCACATTATAGTAGTCAAGATGGATAGCGATAAGTACACGAGTTACTATTGCCAAGTCATAAGTGACCAACCAGAGTTGATGTAGGCCCATGTAGCTACAGCTTCCACCTCCTGTTCAGGTAGGAGTAATGTCTCCAGAAGAAACCCTGTTAGAAACCTGGTCCCTGATGGGTAGTGTTTGTCTGTCAAAGAGTAACATCTGTTCCCAAGGTCCTAAACATTCAATAGGTGTTTTGTCTGACTTGCAAATTATATTCCATGAAATTAATCAAGAAATTCAACTGAAATGTATGACTCTGCAGGAATTATGAAACTTGGGCTTCAAGTGTGCATAAAACAATCTTAACACAAAGTTGTTCCTAATCTTAAAAGGTAAAGGTAAAGGCTTCCCTTGACATTAAGTCCAGTCGTGTCCAACTCTAGTGGGTAGTGCTCATCTCCATTTCAAAGCCGAAGAGCCAGTGTTTGTCTGTAGATAGTTCTGTGGTCATGTGGTTGGCATGACTACACAGAATGCCATTACCTGCCCGCCAAAGCGGTACCTATTAATCTATTCACATTTGCATGTTTTCGAACTGCTAGGTTGGCAGGAGCTGGGACTAGCTATGGGAGCTCACCCCGTAGGCATTTGTTAAAAGCCACAATTGGATCACACATAATAACATAAATTATAGAATTAATGTCAGTGGTATGACATCACTTATCCTTCCCCCACCCATGAACAACAATGTTCCTACTTCTCTTTAGTTTTTGATGATGTAAACAATTTGACTATACTTTTGGGTACTTCCTTATACACCCCTGTTAACAAAGTAGAACTACTTTACTACTGATAAATCCTACTGTGGCCTTCACTTTCAAGTGAAACTACTTGAATTCTAATTGGGCTTTCAGAAGAGCATGTCTTGGAACAAATAAAGTGGGAATGCAGACTAACAATTTTCATCCTGACGAGGATAAATAATGAAAATTCTAGAAATGTAGTATAGTTTAAATTCAGAATAAGCCAGTTAAGGAAGAACTACTTTCTTATACTATAAGACAAATACTGGAATACATATCTAGCTGAGTATTATATATAAATAAACATCTGGATTTAAAAGATAAAAGATCATACAATTAAATCAGTTTCTTTGAATGCCATTGCAATTTGCATTGTGACATTCAATATATGAACACCGAATCTTTCAGTGAGCATATGTGATCAGTGCTGTGCAACAGAATATAGGGAGAGGTTCTGGGTTCTTCATTGACTATATTCCTATGTAAATTCATGCTTTGCTTTTAAAATTAAATATTCTTCATGCCTTCAGATGTTATACATGCTATAACTAAGAAGATTTTTTTAAAATCAGGAATTCCTTATTTTAGATTTCTGATGGAATATATAAGTATTCTATTATTTATTACTTCAAAAATGTATAAACTGGACTTTGGTGTATTGGATTTATGCATATTCTACTATGTGGATGGACTTCAAGGTCGAACTAGATGGAATAAGTTTACAGTATTATTGGAAAAATGGGGTGAAATAAAATACTCTAGTGAAAACATGTTGAAATAAATATAAAAAACAACAGAGTTATATTATTTTTAGAAGAAAATAAATCCGTACATAAAGTTAATTTCATTTCTACTCAAAATATGAAGCAAAGCGGCTTGATGTTGAGGCCTATATTGATTTTCACTACAGTTACTTCTTCCCATTGAGAAGCAATTAACAAGAAAATGTTGCTGTTTCTGTTTTCTGTATTTTATTGCCCACTAAATCTGCAGATATATTTGTTTTTGTTAAGAAAAGCCTTTGTTCAGTTCACTCCCTCCTCCCCATTTTCCAAGCCACAACATACTCTTGTAATTCTCCCATTCTCTTTAAAAAATTACACTTTTATTCACATTATTTCCTCTTAGCTTTATTTTAATCTCATTTATAATAAGTGAGCCCTGGAGTTCACAATCAGCCTTTAGTTCCAATATTGCTTTAGTCGCTGTGTGTCAGGCCCAGCCCAAGAACAACGCAGAGTTAGTCCATTCAAACTCCAGTTCTTTATTTGCTCACACCGTATAGACAGAATCTTGCCAGATTCAAGCTGCTCTACCTAACCTAAGGGGAAATAACCTGGAAGACTCTAGGGTGGGGCTATCCTGAACCTCTTCGTTTTCCCACCATTGCCTCCCAGACTGTGCCTCTGCTTATCTCCTCCACCTCCTTGGAATGTGCTCCTTCCTTCCTGAGAACCAGCTGGATTGCTGAAATCCACCACACTGTGCTTCTAAATTAGCCTTCTATTGACTTTCCCTACAAAATCTCCCATGGACAAATACAGAGCCAAACTAAATGCTGTGGCTTTCTAGCTCATCCCCAACAATATTTTACAAATGTCCTAGCATGGGTACAAATTTGATTATAGACTCTTGCTTTACCCTTCATTTGCCTCCAAGATACATTTTTATGTCTGCATCTGGTTAACCATGAACATTTATTTGGTGGTTAATAGGTGAGAGCAGATGGTTGATGGGACCTGATGGGTAACAAATTTCTGCCTTTTGATGTCTACTGGAAATGCATTCTCCTTTGATATTCTCAATGCAACAAGTGTTTGGAAAATGGGTTTGATAGTTTGTATTACTGGGTGCTTATTTTTACTCCATGACATCTGATGTATTCTAACATTCAATCATGCAAACATGCTCCATCATGTGTACAGGATAGGGCACAAATAAACACACACACACAGAATAAGATTGAAATAAGGGATAATTATTTAATATTTCCCCAAAAATTCTTCAGGCAATTGCTCATGTAATATTCCTTCCCTCAATCACACCATCAGCCACCCATATGCTAAGTATGAGAATATGTAACAGTGAGAGTTGAAGCTCTGGATTTTTCTTCCAATATACATCCAACTGGCTTGATTATAAGCTTGATATTGTTACAGTGGTCAAGGATAGTAAGGAAAGCCAAATGTTAACAAATCATCTTAAATTACAAAGGAGGAAAATCCAAGAGATTAAGCTAATGTGTGTTAGAGTGTCTAGTCTAAGGTTTATTTTGTTGTTGTTTATTCATTCAGACACTTCCAACTCTTCGTGACTTCATGGATCAGCCCACGCCAGAGCTTCCTGTTGGTCGTCAACACCCCCAGCTCCCTCAGGGACGAATCCGTCACCTCTAGAATATCATTCATCCATCTTGCCCTTGGTCGGCCCCTCTTCCTTTTGCCCTCCACTCTCCCTAGCATCAGCATCTTCTCCAGGGTGTCCTGTCTTCTCATTATGTGGCCAAAGTATTTCAGTTTTGCCGTTAATATCATTCCCTCAAGTGAGCAGTCTGGCTTTATTTCCTGGAGGATGGACTGGTTTGATCTTCTTGCAGTCCAAGGCACTTTCAGAATTTTCCTCCAACACCACAGTTCAAAATCTTCCTTCTCTCAGTCTTCCTTATGGTCCAGCTTTCACAGCCATATGTTACTACGGGGAACACCATTGCTTTAACTATGCGGACCTTTGTTGTCAGTGTGATGTCTCTGCTCTTAACTATTTTATCGAGACCCAGCTTGTACATCAGGCAATTCTCGCTCCATGAATTGCTGAAGTCTACCTTGTAGGATCTTGAGCATTGCCTTACTGGCATGTGAAATGAGTGCCACTGTTCGATAGTTTGAGCATTCTTTAGTGTTTCCCTTTTTTAGTATGGGGATATAAGTTGATTTTTTCCAATCTGATGGCCATTCTTGTGTTTTCCAAATTTGCTGGCATATAGCATGTATTACCTTGACAGCATCATCTCGCAAGATTTTGAACAATTCAGCTGGGATACCGTTGTCTCTTGCTGCCATGTTATTAGCAATGCTTCTCAAGGCCCATTCAACCTCACTCTTCAGGATGTCTGGCTCTAGCTCACTGACCACACCGTCAAAGCTATCCCCGATATTGTTATCCTTTCTATACAGGTCTTCTGTATATTCTTGCCACCTCTTCATGATCTCTTCTTCTTCTGTTAGGTCCTTGCCATCTTTGTTTTTGATCACACCCATTTTGGCCTGGAATTTACCTCCAATGTTTCTAATTTTCTGGAAGAGGTCTCTTGTCCTTCCTATTCTACTGTCTTCTTCCACTTCCACACATTGCTTGTTTAAAAATAATTCCTTATCTCTTCTGGCTAACCTCTAGAATTTTGCATTTAATTGGGCATATCTCCCCCTATCACTGTTGCCTTTTGCTTTCCTTCTTTCTTGGACTTCTTCTAGTATCTCAGCAGACAGCCATTTTGCCTTCTTGGTTTTCTCTTTCTTTGGGATGTATTTTGTTGCCGTCTCCTGGACAATGTTGTGAACTTCTGTCCATAGTTCTTCCGGGACCCTATCTACTAAGTCCAGTCCCTTAAATTGATTCTTCACCTCCACTGCATAATCCTTAGGAATATTAGTGAGCTCATATCTAGCTGATCTGTGGGTCTTCCCTATTCTCTTTAGTCTGATCCTAAATTGTGCAAGAAGAAGTTTGTGATCTGAACTACAGTCAGCTCCGGGTCTTGTTTTTACTGATTGTATAGATGTCAACCACCTTTGGCTGCAAAGGATGTAGTCAATCTGATTTCAGTGTTGTCGATCTGGTGAAGTCCACGTATAAAGCTGTCTCTTAGGTTGTTGGAAGAGAGTGATTGTTATGCAGAGTGAGTTGTCTTGGCAAAATTCTATCAGCCCATGTCCCACTTCGTTTTGTTCTTCCAGGCCATGCTTACCTGTAATTCCAGGTGTCATTTGACTGCCCACCTTAGCATTCCAGTCCCCTGCGATGAGAACAATGTCTCTTTTAGGCATATTGTCCAGTAGGTGCTGCAGATCCTCATAGAACTGATCTACTTCAGCTTCTTCAGCATCTGTGGTTGGGGTGTATATTTGGATCACTGTGATGTTAGATGGCTTGCCCTGAACTTGCATTGAGATCATTCTATCATTTTTTGGATTGTATCCAAGCACTGCTTTAACCACTTGACTATTAATTATGAAGGCTACTCCATTTCCTCTGTGGTCGCCTTGTCCACAGTAGTAGATCTGGTGGTCATCTGATGTGAAGTGGCCCATTCCAGTCCATTTCAGTTCACTGATGCCCAAAATGTCTATCTTTAATCTTGACATCTCACCAATAACCACATCCAATTTGCCCTGGCTCATAGATCTTACATTCCAAGTTCCAATGGTGTGTTGATCCTTAGAACATCGGATTCGCCGTTCACCACCAGCACCGTTGGCCGCTAGCTGTCCTTTCGACTTTGAGTTAGCTGCCTAATCACATCTGGGACTAGTTGAACTCATCCTCTGTTCCTCCCCAGTAGCATTTTGACCATCTTCCGACCTGAGGGTCTCATCTTCCGATGGTATACCGACATATCTCTGGTTGTACTGATCCATTTAGTTTTCACGGCAAGAATACTGGGGTGGGTTGCCATTACCTTCCCCAGGGATCGCATTTAGTCTGACCTCTCTGTCATGATCTTCCCGTCTTGGGTGGCCCTTCACAGTTTAGCTCATGGCGTCATTGAGGTGCTCAAGCTCCAGCACCACGACAAGGTAACAATCCTTTGCTGAAGCTAAGGTTTATTCGTTATTCATATCTGAATTATTTTGGGTGTGGGTGATAATAATGTCACAGAACTATCCCTGTAAATCTTGTCTTAAAGATTGTAACAAGTTCAAAAATCAAATTGAGGATTCAGGGCAGTACTTCTTGAGACCTGGCAAAGGCAGCTGATAGTTGTGCTTGTGTTCTCCTTGGTTGCAGAAGGCAATAAAAAATGAAAAGCAATTCTCCAATAATGTTTCTGCAATAAAAAAAAAAATTGGTTGGCTGGTGACGGATGGAGATCACTCAAATTTCTTTCCCCTAGGAGTTAAGAAAAAGGGCAAATGAAGTAGATATGATTATCAGAAAGCCAGTCTGTATTGGGATACTGGGAGCGACATGTGGACTGAAGGCCACGGGTCCCCTCCAATTATATGAACTGTGTATCAAGCAGCTGTTCTTCCAGATTAACTCAAGACTAACTGTACAGTGAATCAATGTGAATCATGGCCACCTTACATGTGGCATGAAGAACCTAATACTTCCTATCCCTTTGTTCAGAAAAATCCATACCTTTCATTTGGGCATTTTAAAAATCTATTCATGTTTTTTAAAACCCTCATGTTGGTGCATGGAATATATATGTACATTTTTCAAAACAAAATTAGGTTCTCCCACTCCACACAGAACAATTCGTATGCAGATCGGGTTACTATACATTTACTCACAAGTTGCTCCTGTTGTTTTTAAAAAAAGCATGATTGGTACTTTAGACCTTATTCTTTGGATGTGGAAATCACTCTTTTTTCCTGCTTCATTGGTACTCATATGAGAGGTAGGAAATTTATAGGATGGTAACAAAAAAAACAAAAAGCTGTGAAATCTCAGGCCCTAGATCTGTTGATTTTTAGATATGACTTTTAATATCTATTCTAGCTCCTGAGTTATGTCATGAGTCAATGCCTGTTCAGAAGGAAGTTTTTCCCCTAAATAAACAGAAGGGAGCACAGGGATCAATTACGTAAGAAACAGCAAAAGAGAATTGGGAAGAAACCTCAGTAGAGGAAGATGCAGGTGAAATAAGAGGTGGTGGAAAAACAATGGAAACATAATTCATCAGAATCAAGGGGGAAAAAAAACTACAGCGACTTTACTAACAGAAGGAAGTTGGATATCTACAGATAATTTGATATAGGTTTTTTTTCTTACTCCCACTTTTTTTTTCAAAATCTGCTTCTTTTCCCTCATTATTCACTGTTTGGACAGTAGAAGTAATAAAAAAGTAGACCAAACCTCTTGTCAATTATTCATGCACAAATCAATCCACCTAAGAGCTTATATAATGCAATTCAGTTGTGAGATCAATTAAACAAATATGTAGAAAATGTGTAGATATATTGAGCTCATGCTAAGACAATGCTATTTGGTTCATTGCTTTATGGTTCTATTGTTGGCCTATTTTTTATTATTTTAAAAAATATTTTTTAAAATATATATTATTCTATGAACTATTGTCTTGTGTATTGTGCTCCATTAAATTTACTGACTTTTCTCTAGTGAAAATGTTCATATATCTTTGTAAAACAGTGTATTTAGTAATTGTAAGTGAACAAGCCCAGTTGGAACTATGTATTT
The DNA here is from genome assembly GCF_035149785.1 of Candoia aspera. NCBI lineage: Eukaryota > Metazoa > Chordata > Lepidosauria > Squamata > Candoiidae > Candoia > Candoia aspera. Next base: position 53,785,643 of record NC_086157.1, on the reverse strand, counting down.
GTATCCCATCCTTTACTTTATAGGTCACAAAATTACACTGATGCCAATACAGATTATTTTAATCAAGGTATTTTCCATTCACTTACAACATATAGGAGTACAAGCTCCACAACTTTCAAATATCCAGTTCGCTCAGTAGTAAGGGTTATTGACCACTTATTCCTCTTCTTCCAAAATCCTTTAATCATAACCTTCTTATCTCTGCTTTGGGCATTCTAGCTTCAGGTGCTTTCTGGGGCCTATAGCTAGCTTATATGTGTGGCCTAGTGATACTTTGTCTTCAGAACAAAATAATTTGATTTAAAACATTCCATAATAACTTTCTGAGTGTTCTACCCAAAGAAGCAAAACTTAAAATGTTAGAAGTATTCCAGCACAGGGAACAATGAAAACTTAAAATAGGCTTCTGGAAATTATTTTTTTTTAAAAAACAAAGTAAGCATTAAACAAAACCCATTAAACAAAAAATTTGTTTCCCCACAGCCTGTTGTTCTTGTTGTTAGTTGCCATCGAGTCATTTACGACTCATGGCAACCCTATGTATAACAGAACGAAATGCTGTTTGGTCTTGCGCCATATGCTGACTGTTCCAATGTTTGCTTCCATTGTTGCGATAATTGTATCAGTCCATAGCATTGAAGGTCTTCCTCTTTTCTGCTGGTCCTCAACTTTATCAAACATGATGTCCTTTTCAAGCGATCGGTCTTTCCTGATATACCAGTCAGTAGCATATCCACATAGCCTAGAGACTATATAATAATGGCAAAAATACATTTCTCTGGAAATTAACATACATGCATAATGCACACTTTTAGCATTTTTTAACTTGTCTATAAAGTTCAACAAAGCAACATATCTTTTGCCTTTGACCACTTAAAAGTTGTATAACACAAAACTCCATATATGTAGCCCTTGGTTAACAACCACCCATTCAGTGACTGTTTGAAGTTACAATGGTGCTGAACAAGTGGTACTTACAACAGGTCTTCAAAGTTCCAGCCATCCCAGCAACCTGCAGTCACACGATTGCAATCTGGATGCTTGGCAACCAGTTTCACTTATGACTGCTGCAGCGTTCTGCAGACACATGATTGCCATTTGCGACTTTCCCTGCTGGCCTCCCACAAGCAAAGTCAATGGGAAGCCAGCAGGGAAGGTTGCAAGTTGCTCTGGTAAGTCTCTGCACCCAGCAGCAGCCACTTCCGCCCTGCCATATTTGCACCACACTTGCACCATACTTGTGGTGTACTGCACCTGCCCCTCATGCACCCTTGCACCCTCCCCCATCCTCCAGCAGCCACCTGTCAGCCTTCCCAGGTAGACCAGACAGGAAACACAACCAAATGAGCTAATTCTATTTATTGTAAAGCTACATTATCAGAAACATTCTATAAATATTTGGGGGTCACTGACAGAATATTGACATAACTATAAAGAATCTTAAAATAATCACTATAGGGTATTCTTAGGCTTAACAATGAACACCCATAACAGATAGTCTTGTTAATTTTCATTTCATTCTATTCTTCTGTATCTCCTCCCAAATTTTTATTTGTCCACTGAAGCTCAAATTCATAAGGTGAGAGGCATGATAACACCAGGAGAGTTTATTTCTTTTTTGTTTTCTTATTCTATTCCAAGTCTAGGCCAGCTGTGATGAGCAGGAAAGCCAATGTTGGCAAGATGTGTAAAGTATCAAAACTATAAGCAAAGATGTATGAAGTATCAAAACTATAAGCAAAAGAACAAATATAAAGAAAAGAATGTTTTTAACAAAAGAGAGAGCCATGAAAGATCAGGTAAAAGTGACTGAACTAACTCAAAAAATCACTAATCTCCACATCTTTAGCAACAGTACGAAAAAGGGTAGCTTGTTGATGAATAATATCAACATCACTTTCCACTCTCCTATGCTTATTTACACCTACCTAGCTGGAGGAGTTAAACAATTAGTAAATACCCCTTTGTGTAGCATGGAGGTGACCTAAGGCAAGGTGATTATCCTAGCTTGTGTGGCCAATGCAAAATTAACCATAAATTAACAAAATTAACCATACATTATTTTCCCATGGACTCCTGGGATTCCACATTCTCCACAGTCCTGGTAACAGAACAACAATAGCACATGAGCTAGCTTGAGTCACGTGGTTATCTACTCTATCCACTGGTTAGTGCAACCTCACTATTAGTCAGTCCTTGTTTACTTATGGTTCCAGGTGCACAGTTGCTGGTCCTGTTTCTGGCCACACCAGCCAAATACAGCAGAGTCAGCATCTAGTGGATATATGTTCTTTAGATGCAAGTGATGTATCCACCAAGGTAGTCCTTGATATTTAGTTTTAGTAGGACAGTCTGCAACACTTCATAAGGCCCCTTCCACCTGGGATTAAGTGAGTTCTTTGTCTGGTCCACTTTAACCATAACCAACCCTCCAATTTAAAATTTTGGGAATGGTTATCCGTGTGAATCAATGCAATAATATACAGGATCAATCTGTTTATTCTGTACTTGTATTACAGAAATCAACCCTTTTAAATAGTCCACGAAAGCCACAAGGTTCAATATTTATCTATCTATCTATCTATCTATCTATCTATCTATCTATCTATCTATCTATCTATTTTGCGGTCCTGCCTTTATTATTTTTATAAGTAACTTAAGGCAGTGAACATACCTCATACTCCTTCCTCCTCCTATTTCCCCACAACAACAACCCTGTGAGGTGAGTTGGGCTGAGAGAGAGTGACTGGCCCAAGATCACCCAGCAAGCTTTCATGCCTAATGTGGGACTAGAACTCTCAGTCTTCTGGTTTCTAGCCCGTTGCCTTAACCGCTTGACCAAACTGGTTCCCATATGAAAGTGAAACACCTCTAAAGAGGCACATACTCGATGCCCCATAAGAATCTCATGGGAAGTAAGGCACAAGATCCTATTAGGAGAGTTCCTAGTGTTCATCAGAGCCAAGAGCAATTTATCAGGCCATGGGGCATGAAAGTCCGAAGTTATTTTAGCCAGTTTATTTTGAACAATCCATTAAGTCATTCCAATTAGCCTAATATTGTACCTGAGGATAAAAGTGCAATGTGCCTTCAAATGAATATGAAACAGCATTTATACTGAGAGCATTTATAGTAACATTCCAATGGAAGAGTTGGGTGATGAAACGTCTGCAAGCAAACAACCAATCTCAGAGAGCACCAAGGATTCCACAGTAGTATTAATTAAATAAGACCTTTTGTCACATATGGGAAACTTTAAAATGATAGAGAAGGTGATAGAGAAGGACCTTAACAACAGTAGCAGCATCTGGTTTTTGTGTGGGCAGTTTCCGTCCATTTGGAAAACATACAGAACACATTTTAGTCTATAAACTCAATTTGTAAGGGCAAAAAGGGGCTCAGGACAGCCAAGTTCATAAGGTTGGGGTCTTAACATACCAGCAACATTATTAACATGACAAAGAACATGGGCAGAAACAGCAGCTGAATTTGCTGCTGAAAGCCTAGGAGTGGACCAAAGTTTAAGAAGCTGATGTCTCATCAAAGCCTTTCCAGTGTGACCCATAAAACGAATAAGGCATGTACATATGGATAAAATAGCCTTTGGGAGCACTGGTCTACCAATCAGACCTTTCCATAGTCCAGAATTAGGCATACCGTCTTGATTTGACCAGAGTGCCTACTCCTCAGAAGGTGTAACTGTTCCTAACAGAATTAGAACCTGAAAAGAAAGAAAAAAGGAGTAAGTAAGAAACTCTGTAAAGAAACCTCAGGAACTGGGAGGGCCAGAGACCTTGCAGCAGAAACTGTTAAATCATTTTCTGGAAATGAACAGTGTCCTGAAACTTTAATAATAGCAACAGCAGAGGTAAGAGAGAGAGCATCCAAGAGCACAAGAACAAGATAAGCATCCTTTATTGGAGGACTGTCTGCCAGTCAAGTAGCCCCGTTTATTTTCCATATCCATAATCATGTTCAAATGCATGCCTTGACTGTGTCAATATTAGCAGAAGTATACAAAAAGAGTATAACTTTCAGCAGGGTACTGCATGTACCTAACAGACGCTTGCCAGCTACTAATACAGCAAAAGGAGAAGTAACAGTATAGCCAGTGGCATGTTTTATAAAGGTATGATAAAAGCAGAACCGTTAATGTTCAATTTTAGGTCAGTATCCTGTAAGGGCGTTTCTTGAATAAAATAAAATTTGACTTGGTAGATAAAATGTGAAACCACACCCATGAACTGCTTCTTTATCCTTATCAGTAGGTGGACTAGAAGATAGGCTTAAGGGTCAGAGAACAGGTAATAATAACATAGGACCTTGAATCAACAAAAGGTCACATTTTCACAACCTGGCAGCAGAGATATGCAAAAGTTGATGAGCGTTAGTGTAGTCACTGTGGGGGGAACTGCGACTGTTAGGGGGTTCCTGAGCACCAGTGATGAAGTCTTCTTAATTAAGGTAGCAGCAGCTGCAGCTGCTCATAAGCCAGAAGGTATGCCTGGTAACTGGGTCAAATTTGTAAGAAAAATAGGCCGCTGGTCTTTGATGATTACCATGCAGCTGAGTGAGATTAATTAAGGGTAAATAGCAAATTATAGTTAGGAAGACCCAAAGCAGGAATCTTGGCTAGTGCTCAGTGTAGCCTACAGAAGACACTTTCAGTTTCCTCAGTCCACTAAAAGCAGGGCTCATAAAATATCAGGGCACTGAAAGAATTGCCAGACCTGACAATATCCAACCATGCTAAGAAAGTATTGTAATTTAGGTGAAATGTTGGAGGAGGAATATTAAAAAACGTTTGAATTTGTTCTGGAGCCAATTGGTATTGTCTTGCTGACAATAAATGTGCCAGATAATAGAGTTGATCGAACTGTAACTTTTGCCTATTAGCTTTATGTCCCTGGCATAAGGAGGGCACCAGGAATAAGCTAATTGGCACAGGGCCTCGTTTTTAACCAATCTAAGTCGTAGTACTTATCAGATCGCTTTTGCAAAGGCATAATTAAATACCTTTCCATCACAGGTCTGTTTGGAAGATTTCAGAGTATACCTTTGAAGTAGAGTCAGTGGAGAACATTCAGATTGTATACTGATCTGAGAGAAATCTTTATTTCCCCTTTTATTGGTTTTTCAACCAGGCCATTCAAACCATGTATATATAAATTTTCTCTCATCCGACTCTAGGCCCAATGTCACTCTGGTGGTAGCCAAATTTTTGGATGCCATGAGTCAGTGTAGGAGGAAACTATTTGCTGAATGGTTCATTTCCCATTAAATGTTAAAATGTATCCTATTTTCTTTCTTTGTTACTGTATTTGTTCTTGGGTCCTTTGACTACAGCAAACTTTTGTTTCACCAGGTTTAAGTCACATCTTTACAGACTCAGCTGACACAGAGTCCACTGTCAGAGTCAGACATCCAAAGCAGACTGATATTACCATGGGGTAAAATGAGACAGGACCTCCCCTAGACATATTTGCCCCCAGTTCTATAATTCTAAGGCAAGGTTATGATTCTTGGCATCAAGAAGATCCAAAAAGCACAACCCATAGGTAAAGTACAACCCAATTTACATAACAAATCACATCTTAAAAGATTAACAACTAAGTTCCCACAAGAAAAGAGTACAATTCTTTAAAGGGCCAACAGAGAGCCATGGTGATGGCCTTGTAAGGAATATTTGGGCCCCACCTATCTCCCCCTCATGGGTCCCCCGAGCGGGAGAGATGGGCAATTATAAAAATATGATAAATAAATAAAATAAATAAAATATTCATAAGCCATTGCAGAAACAAGGGCAGAAGTATTTCCTAAGCCCTGGCAAAGGAGATTATTTGGAAGGCTGGCTCCTCACTGGTTCCATGGGTATAAGAAGGAGAGACGGTAAAACACAACCAGGCTTGCAAGATTCCATTACTATAGCCTATCTCAATAAAGTATACAATATTTTTAGTCAGTTTGGTCATTTGTTCTGCCTCGTAGGGCTAACAGGCCCAATAATAACAGGCAAAGCCTCTGTTTATGCATTATTGGACTTTCAGAAATGCCTACAGCAAAATATTGGGCATTACTCAGGGGGAGGTTTATAAAAATCCTTCATTGTCAAATAGGATCCATCAGCCCAAGGTCTACCAGAAATGATGCCATCCAATCGCAGATTTAGAGTGTAAGGAGATACAAGTCCTGAGCTGAAAAGTGGTCCCAACACAGTCCTAATGTGAGGGTGGAGGGGGAAAGGGAACTGGTACTGCAATTTTTGAGTGGGCTGCAGATCTTAGAACTGAATTAGCTGGCATGATTGAGCAGCTGATTATACCAAATAATGGATTCTGATTTAGGACATTAAGTCCTCCAAAGTCCATATTTTCCATATTTGTGATAAGTGCTTCTGGATTTATTTGGGGCACCACAGTTGTTGAGAGTTGGGTGGCATACAAGTTTAATAAATTATTTATTATTATTCTTACATTATTATTATATCTGTTGCACACAATTTTTCTATTACTGATCTCCCTGCATCTGAGCCTGATACTCTTCCTCCAGAAAATTAAATGTAGTACCCATTTAGTATCATGTTTAGAACTGTATTGTATGAGTGCTGCATAAAATGGTCAGCTGCTATTTATGTTTCCAACAGTCAAAGATACTTTTAATTGCCTACTTATGTCTGGCAGCAGCCGTTGAACAGAAGACTTAGCAATTAGAGTGGGCATTCCTTCTGAAATTTGTAACAATAAAATAATATTTTTATTTGAATTTAAAACACCACTCATGCTTTAGAAAAATGTGAACTCAAGCATAGATTATACTATCAAATTAATTCCTACAAGTTTTATTTGAGCTGGGTATGTGTCCAATTTACATTGTCTCTGCCATTAGTAGTGATTTTATTCCATTCTGATCAACTCCTGTTTTCAATTTCTATTCTTTTCTAATACAAATATGACCCATGGTGACTATATGAACTATATGATGGCAATGGAAATGGTTTGCCATGCCGTAATTCTGAGATGGTTTTAGACTTCCAATCTAGTCAACAGCCATGGAATTCTCAGATGATCTCCCATCCGAGGACTAATCAGATATATTACTATTTAGCTTTCTGCGATCAATAAAGATTTGTTAAATGCATGGATTCCAATTGACAAATATCATCCAATGAAAAATCCTTGCTTTATCAGTGATAGATCAGGGTGATATGCAGAAATACACAGCCAAGGTCAAAGGGTTCTTTTTATTTTTTTCCTTGCCATATCCAACTAGAAGGCTTTTTTATATTGCAAAAATTCCTTCCAAGGCATAAATAGTGTGTATATTTTTGTGTGTCTCTGTGTGTGCACATCTCAAAAGTATAAACTTATTTTAAGAGAGCATACTACATTATTGCCTTCCTGTGAAATCTTTGTATTCCAAATTTTAGTTTGAAGAAACATATTTTAAAGCCAAAATATTCATCCTTGAATGCTATCATTTCAAACAAAAGTGATAGTCTTCCAATATTACAATTGTTGTGAATTCTGCATTCCTTGCTACTAGAAAAAATAAAATTAACCTGTCTTTGTATTGCTTAGGTTATTATTGGTTCTCTTTTACTTAGCACTTCATCTCACACATGTCACTGTCACACTTGTCAAAATATCAAGAGTAATTTAGAAACTCTTGAAGGAGGTGGGCAGTGCAAGAACAAAGGTCAGTCAAATAGTGGCATTTTTATTTTTTCCTAAGCTGAAAAGAAGCTTGAAAAATGTTTTGAAGTGGTAACACGCTTTTCACTAAAACTGACTCCATAAAAGAAAAAAATTATAAGGTTATCCAATGGCAAGACTACTGTTTACATAATAGGTAGGTAAATGGTAAATAAATAGTAAATAGTAAGTAAAACTCAAAGGCAATAAGGCAAAATATACCAACTGTTGGGAGAAGTCACATAAACACTTAATTTTTTAAAAGATTACTCTGTAAATTTAATGCAGCCATATCAGAACTCAAGTACTACTATGAATTAAAATCTAGATTGTTACACTGACCTATGTGAGAATTCACACATACCATAGTTATTCACTCAGCAGGCTTGCAAATATATAAAGCGGCTACAGTGCCACCAGCCAACTTTGTATGAGCTACAGTTTCTTCTTTCAGGGACATACAATCTTATGGGATATGAAGTTCAGCTCTGAATTCAACTCTGAATCCAATACATATAGCTCCTAAAGCTTTTATGAAGATGCTGCAAATGTCTGACCTGGGCCTGGACCTTGGGAATTCCATCTAATAGGATTTTCCCTAAAAATGGCCAAAATTGATTTATCTGGGGAATGCAGGGAATAGAGGACAAATCTAGAGAATAGAATCAATATGTAGTGCTACTGGATGGATCAATTATCTTTATTATTATTTGAAAATTTCATTTATGTATTTGCCTATCTATAAATAGTTGCTCTGTAATTCAACAATAACACAATAAAAACAACCCAATATATACTGTTAAAATTTAAAACACATATTAATTATTTCCTATGAGGTTCAAAGTATATTTGTATATGTATATACCTATACAGTATATGAAGAGAACAAACTTCATTTGGATTTCTGTTTCAAAAATGATCCCAACTGCAATGTCACCTAGTAGAATAATACATGGAATGTGACCTTTTGAACTCTCTTTTTTGTCCATAATATCTCCACATTATGCAAAGGAAGGCACCAATCAGCATGTGGAAACAGCCCCAAAATTTCATCATTGTACCAATGTAATGCATACCCGGATTCAGCATACTACACACAAGAGGCAATTTTTAGTGAAATAATTAGTCACTGCATCACTAGACCAGAAGCCAAGTGAGTTCAATAAAAGTAATGTAATGGGCACTTTTTATCATATAAAATAATAATTATACCCCATATGATCCCATTTCTTCCATAACCTCTGATCTAATGAGCACCATTTAGGCAGTTTCCAAATCCTGCCCCTTTCTAATTTACCTGCATTAAGATACAGTGAAATCAATTCCCCATGGAATGCATAAAACTGGCTACTGTCCTTTATATTACGCAGGATCAAATGTTTGTAAGAACGGCTGGATTCCATTCCAGTGTAAAACCATTTATATTGCTGAGTACAATCAGTCTGTCAAAATGAAACACTAAGTATGCAAAATGTAACACTGATTTCTCTTGCATATGTGGCTATCAGTGACCCCAGGGTACTCCCTGTGTTCCGGTTTCCATCTTTTATTCATTATTATGTGTGATGCCCACTACTAATAGATTCTGAAGCATCCTATGCTGTGCACTAGGTGCTTTTAGCAGAATTCCTGTACTTGGCAAGGCAGCAGATGGGCAACTGCCAGATTCTGTTATACCATCTGGATGACTTCGTTTTTCTGCAGGGACAGAGGATTGCAAATCTTTCCTTGCCAAATTCAAATGGTTAACAAAGGAATTTAGACACTGCATTAGCATCAGGCTAGAATGGCTGTCCATCTCCTCAGCTTACATGCTTTGGGTGTTGAGAGGATTTTGTCACCAGGCAATTGATGCTGCCGACGTAGATGAGGACAGAAAATCATCTTAAGGGAACACTTGTCTTGACTGAGTGACTAATTCAGCTTTGGTATATTTTTTGCAAGTGGATACAGTCTGGATATGGCAATAAAGGGAAATATTTTGATGAATCCTGGGCTTATTTGCAGAAATAATACTATGACACTCCTTATTGTTTGTTCTGGTGGTTAGAAACTGAAATGCAGCTACATAGGAATAGAAAATTGTTTTACTGGGCTATATTTAAAACACACATACACACACACATCTCACATACATGATCATTTATATGGTACCTCTCTTATACATGATAATCCTATCTAGGTGGCTCACAGCAACACTGAATAAAAACTAGATAAATACAAATCACCACCAAAAAAATCATATATCGCACCACAGCACCATAACATCCCACCAATTCTACATTTGCTGGGCTCACTTCCATCTTAGCCCAATGCCTAGGTGAAGAGCCAGGTCTTCACAGCCCTCTGGAAACCTAACAGGGTGGGGATCCTCCAAATCTCAAAGGAGTGCCTGTTTCAAAGGGCCAGGGCAGCTACTGAGAAGTCATACCTCCAAGGTCCAACCAGATGACAAGGGTGATTGTGAGGCAGTCATTTCTCTCTCCCTAGGAAGAAAGAACTGCCAAGTCACTTCTGATAAATGCTGCCAAGGAAATTGCAGAAACTTGACCAGGAAGCCTCCAGGAATCAAGCCTGACTTGAAGGCACAAATTTCAGTACATACAACAGATATTTCTGAAGTTGAAAAGTATTAGTATCATAGAACAGAAGGCATTATGATGTCTTCCTGAGAATAAACTTAGAGTTTAAAATATAGGTTAAAATGAAAAGAACTGAGATTAATAGTTTGAGATCTAGGGAAGTTTTCAAAATCAGAATTCTTTCAGAAAACAGGACAATCACAGTATCTTCCCCTACACTGAAGATCTAGCCCTAAAGAAATGCAAAATTATATCTTTGCTTGCCCTTCACCAGTATGGTATCTTTAGGGTTAGCTCATTAAAATGGCTGGAGCCTTTTCATAGCATTTTGTCTGCTGAGATATGAAAGCTACTAAGCTACTAAGAATGAAAGAATGAAAAGTTAAAATAAACAAAAGCGTCAGTTGAAGTTCTCTAATACTTATGAAAACTGGAGTCTTTCCTTGCAGTGGACTAGGGATCACCTACAAATGTTATTCTATTTGATTAATGTTTGGCTTGTTTTTTAAAAAAAATCCTGCCTAAGGAGCCCATATTTATTGTATGTGCTGTGGCAGAATGTGAATGTGTCCTAACCAACAATTTCACCCTAAACAGATAGGCTGGAGACAAAACAATTAATTATAAATGTTTACAAGACTTTGCCAGTGAATATATATATATTCATATATATTCATGTCTGTATGTGTGTGTTTGTGTGTGTGTGTATTCTGCATTAAAATTGCATGTAATTAATAATGTTTTGAATGAATTGTCTGTATTTTTTCATCTATATTTCAGACTAAATATGTATTTATGATTCTTCTTAGGTGGAAAGTGTAAAAACTGTGAATAGTATACATCTCAAAGCCAAAATATAGTGACAAGTGATGTCGTTCTCCCAACTCACAAATACAGCTTAAATATTAAGCTCCACAGCCCAATCATAAACATATTTATTCAGAAATAAATCCTACCAGATTTTCAGCAGGATTTATTTTAAAAAGTAAGATCAGTGGAGCTTATTATTAGGTGAATGTATTTAGGACTGCAGCGTTAGTTCCAGGTATATGAAATAAAATGACAGTCTTATGCTGTAGCCAAACCATATCTTGAGGCAGGGTGTACACCTTGCATGTATGATGGCTACAGGTGCAGCCCTTAACACCCTTATATGACAAGGAATAACTGTCATTTCAAACCCTGGAGGATGCAAGAAAACCGCCCTTCTTTTACTGTGTTGTCTCTACCTCTTTCTTTTTTATATGTTCCTATCCTATGATATCTTTGCTGAAACCATTGATAAATATTCTGAGGATGGATTTGGGTTTTTTTTTTTTTAGCCAGTTATGAATCCACTCTAATCCCATTTCCATTACCAGGACCTTGGAGTTGACTAGCTCTTCCTTCCCTTCGCTACAGCACTTGTTACGATTTTGACTTTTTTGTTGAGCAGCTGGTATACTGATTTGTTTTCTTTTTCTTTTACTTTGAACATACCATAAGGAGCCCATTTTGTTATGTTTATTATTCATTCACAGCTTTTGCTTCCCTGAAACAGCTCTACAGTTCTCAACTATTTTCTGGGCTGTATTCTTGCTTCTTGACCTCACTGTCTTTTCATTTTCTGTATGTAACTTTTTTTGCTTTCAGATTTCACAAATTTCACTTTTTTACAGCTACTCTGGTTTCTTTTCTGGTCCTCTATTAGTAACTCATTTGAATTGCTTGCAATTGTGCTTTGAATATCTCTTTTTTAAGGAACTCCCACTCCATTTGGGCTCCTTTTCTCATTAGATTCTATTTTTCATTGCTCTGAGTTTATTTTTTTTTAAGTCTAAGACACATGTTTGATTACATTCAAATTTAATTTTTCTTAAAATCAAGAATGTCTTAATTTTCCCCATTGTTCCTACTACTTCTGCTTTCTTGACTAACTCTTTCTTATTAATTAGGAGTTTTGAAAACCTTGTGGTCTCCTCCATCCTCTGATTGTTGTCAGCTGTTGTCAGCTGGTCAGGAATTTCCTGAAACAATGACATCCATGAGGGAAGCAGGATGGTGGGCATCAACAGCAAAATCAAAACCTTACCTCTGTGTGTGGATGTAATGTTGACACGCTATAGAAGAGGCAGGTTTTGATTGTGCTGTTTTACCTGTCATACTTCCTCTTTTAACCCCTCCCCCTTGGATCCCTTGGTGACCATGATTGGACCATGCTTCCCAGCACATTTTTTCCAACATTTCCTCACTTTCTATTGCTATAGTATGGAATCCTTAAATTGCTGCATTCTCCATGAAATAAATCCTAAAACAGCTTTTTTCCCCTTGAGGAGAAAAGAGGATCAAATCAGATCAAGTTTCAATCCACTATTTTCAAATCCCTTTTGTTTGCCAAGGAGGAGGCTAGGTCAAATCCTTCAACAACACCAAGTTGAAGCTGGCATAACTAAATCCCTGCATGTGTTGCAGAGGAAATGTGAAGGAATGTAGACCTGACCTTGAGAATGGGGAAGGAATGAACAAACCATTAAGGAGGATTTTCAGAAAAGATTACGCTGGCAGGATTCTGTAATTCTACACTGTAATGATAAAGAGCATTCCAGGAATCCCTGCCATGGTTGTTCCTTGCCTACCTTGAAGGATTGACAGGAAGGAAAAATTGCTAACGAGCACATAAATATATAAGGACATTTTTTAAAAATGTGGTGAATTAAAAAAAAATAAACAAACCATAAAGTTTATCTGTGTCTCCATCTGTCCTGGTAATGCTGGTCATAATTAAGAAATAGTAAATATCTCCTTCACTCCTTTCCAAGGCTGAGCCTACTATTGGGAAGAGTTGTCTGAGGCCGTTGTCTGTGTTAGCATATATTGCTCCCTTATGAACATATATAGCATATTAATGAAAGACCTAAATTACTTTCTTTCAGAAATAGAATGAATTATGATGGAAGCCAGAGGGTGATGTTATGATGGAAGCCGGAGGGTGAGTCATCATAGAGGAAGACGCCCCAGGTGTTTATTACCTGTGGTGTGTTCCGACCCCCCAGGCTTAAACCTAGGCCCTGGACAGCAGACTCGTGGGGGCCCTAGCCTCTGGCTGCTGCTGCTTAATGCCAGGTCAGCTAACAACAAGGCCCCCCTCATATGTGATTTGATCACAGAGGAGGGGGCAGACCTGGTGTGTATTACCGAAACCTGGGTGGGCCCGGAAGGAGGAGTGGCTTTGTCGGAGATGTGCCCAGTCGGGTTTCGGGTGTGGCACCAGCCAAGATGGCAGGGCCGGGGAGGAGGGGTGGCAGTTATCATCAGAGAGTCTCTAATGGCTTTCAGGGGCCCTGCCCCAGAAGTAGCTGGTTGTGAGACCCTATTTTTCAAGTTGGGTGCCCAAGAGCAGTTGGGAGTGTTGCTGCTGTACCAGCCTCCCTGCTGCATAGCAACCTCTTTGCCTGAGCTGCTGGAAGCTGTCTCGGGGTTGGCGGTGGAGTTCCCCAGGCTTATGGTTCTGGAAGACTTCAACCTGCTGTCCCTGGGCTGGGCCTTGGAGGCAGCCTGGGAGTTCATGGCCACCATGGGCCTGAGTCATATTATTCAGGACCCGACTTGAGATAGTGGCCTCATCCCAGACTTGGTTTTCTTGTCGGAGCAGAGGCAATGTGATCTGAGGGGACAGTTACATCTTTCCCCTTCGTCATAGTCAGATCACGCCCTGGTGGCCGTGAGATTCTCATATGCCACCCCCTTCCACAGAGAGGCAGGACCTATTCGATCGGTCCATCCCCGGCAACTGATGGACCCAGTGCGGTTTCAGAGGAAGCTGGGGGTTATACCCATGGACCTGCTGCATGGTCCGGTGGAGTTCCTGGCTGCAGCCTGGAACAGGGAGGCAGCTGGGGCCCTGGATAGGATCATGCCTGTGCGGCCTCTCTTGCCTCATTCAACCTGACACTCCCCTTGGTTTACAGAGGAGTTGAGGGTTTTGAAGAGGCTTAAGAGACATCTAGAGCACCGCTGGAGGAAGACAAAGACTGAACACAAGCTAGAGCTGCAATTAAGGCCTATCCTGTGGTGGTAAGAGCGGCAAAACGTCAGTATTTCACTGCTCTTATTGCATCCGCAGAATGCCACCCAGCAGCCCTGTTTAGGATCACGTGATCCCTGTTAGGGAAAGGGGTCCTGGAAAATCATCTACAGGGCTGTGCTGAGGAGTTTTCAGAGCATCTGCAGGATAAAATCGCTTGGATTCGCTCTCAGTTGGACTCCAAGCATGAAAAAGGGTCTGGGGAGATGCCTAGGGAACATACTTGCCCAGTTATCTGGGAACAGTTTGATCCTGTGGGACCTGAGGAAGTGGACAAGATCCTCTGGACTGTAAATGCTACCACCTGTCAATTAGACCCATGCCCCTCCTGGCTGGTGAAGACAGCTCAGGAGGTGATGTGTGGTTGGGTCCAGTTGATGGTAAATACATCCTTGTGGGAGGGGGTGTTTCTGACAGCCTTTAAGGAGGCACTGGTGTGCCCCCTCCTCAAGAAACCATCACTGGACCCTACCATGCTGGATAATTTTCATCCAGTCTTCCACCTCCCTTCTATGGGGAAGGTGGTTGAGAAGGTGGTGGCACTGCAGCTCCAGAGGATCCTGGAGGAAGCGGATTATCTAGACCTCTTTCAGCCAGGTTTCAGGCCTGGATATGGGACAGAAACAGCATTTGTTGCACTTATGGATGATCTCTGGCAGGAGCAGGATGGAGGCAGTGCATCCATCCTTGCTTTCCTTGACCTCTCAGTGGCTTTCGATACCATCGACCATGGTATCCTTTTTGGGTGGCTCAGTGAGTTATGGGCGGGCGGTGTACTGTTGTGCTGGTTCACCTCCTTTCTCCATGGCTGGTCCCAGTCGGTGTTGATAGGGGAGTAGAGATCGGCCCCATGGCCCCTCCTTTGTGGGCTGCTGCAGGGATCAGTACTCTCCCTTCTCCTTTTTAACATCTACATGAAAGCGCTGGGTGAGATCATCCTCAATATGCTGATGATACTCAACTATACATCTCCATCCTGGAGGAAGTAAGTGATGCTGTGACTGCCCTTTCCAGGTGCCTGGGGGCTGTTGGGGTCTGGATGGGGTACAACAGGCTTCAACTGAACCCTGGTAAGACGGAGTGGCTGTGGGTTAATGGCCACTCAGGAATTTGCCATCTTTGGTTCTGGATGGGGTTGCACTGCCCCAGACAGACCTGGTGCATAACTTGGGGATCCTCTTGGACTCACAACTCCTGCTCGAAGAGCAGGTGGCAGTCATGGCCAGGAGGGACTTTGCACAACTTCACATTGTGCGCCAGTTATGTCCCTTCCTGGAGCGAGAGGCCCTTCGAACGGTCACTCATGCCCTGGTCATCTCTCATATAGACTACTGTAATGCGCTCTACATGGGGCTACCCTTGAAGAGTATCCAGAAGCTACAGCTGGTCAAATATGCAGCCGTGTGGGCAGTTTTTGGTGCCTCAAGATCAGCACATATTACTCCCTTGTTCCACGAGCTGTATTGGGTGCCAGTTTGCTTCCAGGTCCAATTCAAGGTGTTGGTTATCACCTTTAAAACCCTACATGGCATGGGTCCAGGTTACCTGAGGGACCATCTCATCCCTTTTACATTAACTTGTCCCACCCGGTCATGCAGAGTGGGCATGCTACGGACCCCGTCTGCAAGAGAATTCCATCTGCAGCAGCTTCTGCCCTTTGGAACACCCTTCCCCCAGAAGTAAGGTTGGCCTCCTCTCTTCCGGACTTCAGGAAATGGCTGAAGACCTTGTTTTGTCACCATGACTGGAGTGGGGAGAGGAAGAGCCACTCTTGGGACTGGTTGGTTCCCTAGTCCTGCCGGGACCGGTTCTGGTCCCCTTTGGGTGGAATTAGATCTGCCATCACTTGGATTTTATTATATTTTATATGTACATTTATTGATATTATTCTGATTTTATTGTATTTTATACTGTTTTATTGTGAACTGCCCAGGGTCCCCCTAGTGTGGGAGATGGGCGGTAATAAAAATATGACAAATAAATAAATAAATGCTTGATTTTCTTTCCATGTACCAAAATAACATGTTCTGGTATTATGGATTGTGACTTGCTGCCAGAATGTCAATTGCAACTCTGTTCCAAACAGAAAAATACCTTGACATTTAGGTCTGTGCTTTGTGCTAGCATTTTGTTTTAAAAATTGTACTTAGAAGTAAAATATTTAAACCTACAATATTCTTATCTAACCTAAATCAAGATGCACAGAGCTAAAAAAGCCAAATCGTAACTATTTTGGAAGAAAATCCCAGTTGTTCCCTTTTTTTAGTTTAAGTTCCAAGGAAAAATGCACAAAACCCTTTTTTATGTTGCTATAGATTATTTTATATCATAAAATGGTCATAAAACTCTCTATCTAGCACAATGCTTTTCAAGTTTATGTTGCAAAATTTAGTACTAAGCAATACTAAATCAGAAGTATATGATAGATCACATAGTGATAAATCAAAATGATAAATCAGAAGTTAGCTATTGTGTTAGAAAATATAAGGCAGCTACAGTACTAATTAATATTAGTGTCGTTATACCAAGCAAAGAAATAGAACTGGTTCAAAAATATAATTTACCAGCGTAGTCAATACTTCTCTATGATACTGCTGTGCTGGATTTTTAGAATCAGTGAATTATAAGGAAACTGAATAGTCAAATAGATAAGGCATAACAGGTGAAATTTAAGCACAACAGAACAAGAATAAGGGGTTATATTAATTTATGGATTCCAAAGTAAATGAGTCTTAGAAGCAAGCTGATTTATTTATTCATTTTATTTTTATCCCATCTTTATTATTTTTATAAATAACTCAAGGCAGCAAACATACCTAATACTCCTTCCTCCTCCTATTTTCCCCACAACAACAACCCTGTGAGTGGGGCTGAGAGAGAGTGACTGGCCCAAGATCACCCAGCCAGCTTTCATGCCTATGGCGGGACTAGAACTCACAGACTCCTGGTTTCTAGCCTGTTGCCTTAAGCACTAGACCAAAATGCTCAGAGTGGACTTGTGATGGTGAATTAAATCAGAAAAAAGTCCCATAGGAAAATGAATGAATATATAAATGCAAGGTATAGTTACAATTCTGGGAAAAACTAGATTAGCAGTTTGGTCTTTCCAAATTTAAATATGAGCAATTAGTGAAACTCTGAGCTAAAAATGAAGTACAGTGGTACTCTTGGTACTAACTATAATAAAGACTTTGGCAATGGCATTGAAGCTGCAACACTTGCATCCAAAAAATGTTTGTCTATGGCATATTGGGCCCATACAAAATCACCATTGATCATTGCTAAGATATGGGCTTTTAAGTATGTATCTCAGATGATGTGGTAATTTCCCCCACCCTACACCTTTCCAGAATGTATTAATATTTGGCTGGATCCTAAACAGTATTAAGCACTACCTTAATATTCAGATATGACTAATACAGGTGGTCCTTGCTTAACAACCACTTGTTCAGCAACTGTTCGAACATATGACGGCACTGAACGAGTGGTACTTATGACCAATCTTATATATTGGTCATAAGTACCATATCTTGTATACTTACATCGGCCGCAGCATCCCAGTGTTCATAATTTGTGATCTTCTTTTCCAGATTCCTATAAGCAAAGTCAATTGTGAAGCCGGCAGGAGGTCGCATGTGCCAGCTTCATGACGGCATAAGATTTGCTTAACAATGGCAACTGGAAGTGCTGGAGTTTCCATCACTAAGTGGTGTAAATATGTGGTACTGTACTTTATGACTACTTCGCTCAGTGATGGAAATTCTGGTCCCAATTACCATCATTAAGTGAGGACTACCTGTAGTGGTATTTTCATTTACTAAACATATAATTCTAAGAGATTTGTGTCTACACAAGCATGAAAGGTAACTCTATGCGTTCTAGCTGCTATGTGATCTATGTCTAGGGACAATATGTTTTTGGCACTTACGTATTTTTTCTTCTTTGTATGTGTTTGTGTGTGTGTGTAATGGTTGCCTAATCCCAAATACTCAGTCTCACAAGCTCGGGCTTAAAGATAACTGATTTATTAAAGGAATAGTATGCAAATACAGAGAAAGCTGAGAATGAGCAATAGCGCGCCAAATACAAACTTAAAAAGCCTTGCCTTCAATCCAGTCCCGCCCCAATCACCCGTCAGCACACACCCCCTCCCAGGTGCTAGGAACCGTTACACACGCCTGGGAAAGTAACCTTGAACAGGATTGCAAACCCAAACATACATTCCAAAGATCCAAAACAAGGGGAGCGCAGGAATGGAAAAACCCCGAGCGAATGGACATGGAAAAAGGCATGACATGTGAAACGTTACAATGTTAACAGAACATTGAAATGGGGAACATGACAGTGTGTGTGTATTTCTACTTATTATTTATTGAAAGACATACTGAACTAGTTGAACATTGACTACAGTGCTATCAAGTCTAATTTACATGTAAGAAAGACATCGTGAATTAAATCCCAAACCTTCACAATATTCACAATTGGAATAACAGAAACTCTGAAAAAAATACTGCCGTTTAGAAATATAAAATCACAGCTGAGAAATCGCAGGGTAGGAAGACATAATAAAAAATAAGGTTTCCTTCAGAAAATAGAAGTTTCATCCAAATGAAAACAAAAAACAAAATACATGCATACTGCACATAATAGCTATCATTATTTCCTTTCAGGGAAAGCAGCTTTATGGAAAGTGAAGAAAAGGTATGACATAGTACCCCAAACACATTAAAGCATGAGGTAGGGAAGATGAAATATTGCTAATACTAGTTTATATTAACAGCATTTCCTACACCACCCTTTACTATCTAACTCTGCACATCCTTGCATCCGCCATGTCCACGTATACACTGCACTTTGTATTTTAGAGGTTTCTCTTTCTTCAAAACGGTTTCTTCTTTCTTCAGAATCTTATCAGCTCCATCCAAACACGTTTTTCTCACTCTTTCCCTTCCATTCAACCTGTTCACTCTCCCTTCATTTATTTCTTTCACAATTTAATCTTCATTATCTATATGACCAAACTGCTCAGAATTCCTCCAAATTCTTTCCTAGGCATGCTTATCAAACTAATAATGTCATTTTTGCATTCACTCTTGCTGCCTTTTCCTTGATACAGGAAAACAAGAGGGCATTTTCTAAACACCAGTCATGCTGTAGATAAAGCACACACACACATTAACCACAGCTACTTTATAAGCAAACCACACCCATTTTAACATTTGTCTAGTAAAAATCATCTATACCTGCAGACTTAGCATTTTCAATATACTGCAGCAATATAACATTATGATTTCATTTTAATGAATTGTTTGTTAGACAATATTTATAGCATACGGGTCAGTTCTACTCTTTAATGTATCACTATAATTTCCATTTAGAGATTTACAGAACTCTAAAATACTACTTACAACATTCTGTCACTTCAATTCATACCAAATAATTTCATCACTTTAATTTCTAATTCCATTCACTCTGCAGGAACATCCTTGTTTAACCTGTAGAGTCCTTGCTGTTTGCTGCTTGGTTGATTGACTTAGTTAATAATTCCTTGATTAGATATTATAGGGTATTGATTAGGGTATCATTACCAGGGACCCCCACATACAACATAGCTAAAGAACTTCCAAAAAATCTTGGACATCTCACAGAGAGAGAAGCAAATATTCTATCACTCCCCACTACAGTGCCTCCAGAAAATCAAAGACCTAAAAATAGAAGATGAAATTATGGTGTCATTTGATGGCACAGCACTCTTTACATTCATAGACCCAGCACTAGCAAAAGAATCCATGGCAGCAGTTCTATGCAACACACCCAACCTAGCCAGGTGCACTAAGATCAAAATACCCAGAATCATGGACTTCTGCCTCACCACCCACTTTCAGTTTGATGGGCAAATATACCAACAACTCAAAGGAACATCCATGGGATCACCACTTTCAGGACTCATAGCAGAGATTGTAATGCAGCATCTAGAAATGATCGCACTCCCATGCATATAGCTCAAAATATGGATCTGGTACGTAGATGACACCTTCGTCATAATAAAAAAGGAACAACTGAAGGAGACCCATGAAACCATCAACAATATCTTCAAAGGAATAAAATTCACAAGGGACGAAAACAACAACAACACACTACCCTTCTTGGGCATCCTCATCAGTAGAGGAAATGATGGCAAACTAGAAACACAAGTCTACCAGAAATCAACCCACACTAACCAAGTGCTCCATTACCAAAGCAACAACCCAACCTCCCACAAGAGGAATTGTGTAAGAACATTATTCAGATGCACTGCAGCAATCCAGAACATCAGAAAAAGGAAACAGACCACCTATACAGCATGTTGCACCAAAATGTATACCCAGGCAACTTGATAAAAAAGTGCCTGACCACTCAACCCACTATAGTACAACCAACACAAGCTATGAAAAGGATAACACTGACATACATCAAAAAATATCTCAGAAACTACCAACAGATTGTCACAACCACATGGCATCACCATAGCACACACCAACCAAAGCCCTTCAGAACATCTTAAGCAAACCAAAAGACCCAGTAGCCCAAGAAGAAAAAACAGGAGTCATCTACAACATAGTGTAAGGATGTAAGAGCCATTATGTAGGACAGACAGGCAGAAGACTAGCAGAATGCATCTATGATGACCAACTAGCAGTCAGAAGACACCATGAAAACTTAATCTCACAACACATGAACAGACTCAACCATAGTTTCAACTGGGAAACTGTGAGCATCCTAAACCAAGCCAAATCTAAAAACGTTAGGGAATTCCTGGAAACTTGGCATTCGGACAAGTCAGCTATCAACAGGCAAACAGAGGTAAACAACATTTACATACTATTCAAAAGAGACAATAGAAAAGCCAAAAGACCAGTACACTCCCTTGCCAGCAATCAACACCCAGATATGCAAAAATCAACACTAGGATTAACACCAGATGAACCATCAAACAGCACAACACACCCTAATCAAGGAACTATTAACTCAGTCAATCAACTAAGCAGCAAACAACAGCCCAATCAAGGAACTTCCAAGGAGAGAACAACACCCCTACCAACACAAGCAGGGCAAGCCACTGTATATAAACTGAGATCAAGGCCCACTTCCTTTTTGCACTGAAGATGTTGACTAGTCTGGCAATGAAGTGTCTGCAAGAAAACAACAAGGCTCAGAGAGCACCAAGGACTCCACAGTTCAACCCTGAGCTACGAATATTCTCTTCAATCGTTTAACCTTCTTCACCAACTTCCAAAAGAATTTTTAAAATGAACAGCTTTATAGGAAAGAAGAAAGCTGAATGCAGATTGACACAGAAGACTTGCACAGAAAAAAAAAAAAGTTAAAATGGTTTATGATTAACAGATTGTAAAAAACCCTGAGGACAACAATAAAAAAAATCAGAAGTAGGAAACTATAAGGGTGCTGGTGGGAACACTATATGACAAAGGTGTTATGAATATAAAGTCCTTGTTTCCCAGACAGGTTCAGGTACCCAATAAATACCCACAAGGAAGAAATACTCTTTATCATGTATAAATAGAGCCAGATAACCCTAGGCCCTAGCCTCTCCATCTGCAGATGATAAAGAAAAACTTTTTTTTTTAAATGAGAGGATAACCTGTGAGTCAGCCAGAGCTGGGAAAAGTAGAAGTCTAACATTGATCTCAGGCTATGACCTCCTGTTTTCTCTATAGTCTTCTCATGATCTACAATTATTGATCAAAACTGCTATTTCATTTATATTTACCAGCAGTTAAATTTTAATATTTAAAATTAAACAGGATGATATTTTTACATTTTGTTGTTTAAAGCAAGATTTAACTACCAAGCCACTAGCCCAAAGCAGGAGCTGCCTTCCACTGTATTGGCTCAGTTCTGCTATAAAGGATTTTAAAGAATTATTTATTTAGATAGAGAGATCTTAGAGAAGTTCAATGAACTCTTCACATCTGCTGTAGGGCAGAGGCCTGAAGTAGAGTTTTTAAAAATCCAGTATCAGTAAGTGAGGCAAATAATACTGTAGAGGTATTTCAAACAAACTTGGGGTGGGGTATTGCCAGGTCCAGATGATATCTATCTATGGATCATTAAAAAACTTATTGTCCTCCCCACCTCCGTATTACTGTACTATGGAATAAGCTAATGAAGCTAAATGGTGGAATATTCAAGAGAGATAAAAAGAACTTATTTACACAGTACTAATTTAAATTCTCATATTCATCACCATAAAATGCAGTGATAGCCATCAACATGGATGATTATAAAATGGAAGTAGATTGATTCATAAAGGATGAGGTTCTCCAATGATTTGTAGAGTAGCCTGATACAAAGGAAGCTCTAATTGCTGGGTGGAAGAATAATTTCAGTATAGTTTTCCCCATCAATGCATAACAAGATGCAAGCTGCAATTTTTAAAATTATAGCTATGCCTATGGTGCATTAAAAATTAAGCAAAAAATAAAGTGAAACTTTAACATGTTGAGATATATGGGGAACCTTAATCAGAAAAAATAAAAACAAAACAGACTCCCCCTTTTGGGAGAGATGGGTGGTAACAGAAGTTTGAAAAATAAATAAATAAAACAGTTTTTTAAAAATAGCTGGGATACTTAATACACATACACTGAAAATTTATCTGCTTGTGATCCGCACATTTCCCACATTACAGTTAAACCCCAAGGAAGACATCATAACTGAGATCCTCCCATCTTTTTCTGAATGGGAACAGGAGCAGCCAGAAGAAGTTTGGAAAGATGCCTAACAGAAAAACAAGGGTTGAGAACATTTTGAAATTGGAGCATAGAGTGAACAATTGTAGGCACATATGAACAATGGTAGGCACATACAAGTTAAATAAATTATAATAATAACAAAGTGATACCATTTGAGGTGCTAATTGTTTAGCAAATAATATCTCCATATGCTCATTTATAAGATAATGGATGAGTTATTTTATATTTAAACTGAAAACAACTTTTCTCATTTCTATTTAGAAAAACATAAAGCCAGGCTTCCAAAGAAACTGATACTGATGCTTACATTTATATTTATATACCCAAAATGAAATGACAAAAGGCATCCCATATCCAAATCTGTTAGCTTCAACTTTTGGAAAAAGCCATGTATCTCCAGTGTTACATACTGAACAGTGTTACATTATGAATCTCAATTCATTTTTGTTCACAAGAAGAATATACAAATGTTGACTATGACATTGTTAGTATATTACTGCTCCTGCAAAATCAGTACAGTAATAATGTGGCAACCATTCTGAGCATTTATGAATGGAACAGATGGTCCAAAGCTGGGAAATGAGGGATGGACTAGGAAAGCTTTGGCAATATGATTCTTGCTTTGATGCTGGCTTATGTTCAGGGACCATAGTAATGGAATGTCAAAATGGAGAGTTTTCTTTTTTTGCAAATTGCTGTGAGTGTTATGTACACAGAGCAGTGGATAAATAAAGTGATTATCAATGCAGTCCTATTCAGGTCTACTCACAAATTAGCCAAAGGGTGTCCAATGGGAAGTATTGTCAGGTAAGTGTGCTAGGACTGTAGCCTTTGACTACGTCTGGAAATAAGATGAAAGATCTGTGGATGTCATGGGGAACAGGGGATACAATTTCCCTTCCAGTTAATGGCCTCAAAATAACATTAGGCCTTTTGTGAATAACTTCTGTTCTAAAAATATATCCACACTGAATTTAAATGAATGTAGGACAACATGACAAGACACTGCCTTAAATAGAAATCCACTGTTCACCTAACTGAAAAGACGAAGTTTTACTTTCTTCTGCACTATTGTGTAGGTACACCTTGCTCACTCTGCTGAAGACTGGCCATACTGGCATTTAATCAGATTAGTTGTTATCACACTATTTCACTAAGATACTATAATTACATCCCTTGAGGAATGTTTAATTATGACAGATAAACAACTCCCTCCTTCAGCTTATGAAACAGAAGGGACATTTCTACTATATGACTATGTAGAGTTCAGATTCCCTCAAATTGGGCTTTTCTTGACAGCAAACTGGAAGTGTTTGCCACTGCCCTCTTCAGGCTGTTTTTTCAACTTTCCTGTCTGGCCTATAGCCCTACGCAGGGCTTTGCTTAGCTTTGGGGAACCCAGCAAGAACAACCAAATTTTGCTAACTAACTATGTGGACCAAATGATTACAACATGCAAAACTTACTATCTATTCCTTTAGTTAACTTCTAACCACCAGTCACTATCTGGATGAACTGGAGATTTACAGAGTTCCATAGCAGAGTACTCTTCAGTTTCAGCATCTAAATAACTGTGCACTGGTTTAACTTTTTATTCATTTGCAAAGTATCTGACAGCACAGCAAATTAACATGTTTTAACAGTTTTTATTGGTGAGTAGGGACACTCACCAGGCAACTACGGGATTATTAGTTTGAAATATCTACTTTTTTGCTTTTTAAATCTTATCTTGTCTTTCATGATGTTAATCACCAGAAATGAGTCAACAAAACATCACCTACATGAAACCCAAGAGCCTAGTTTGGTTCTGAAACCAAATACTTTCCAGTTAAATGTCAAGCTTTGAACCTGATTGTTTCTAGCAAGCACATACTGTACTTGCCGAAGACTTGGGTCTAAGGAAAATCGAATAATTTGAAGTTTTAACCCTTGGCTTGGCTTACATTTCCTTCTATGGTCTCTTAATGGAGATTGGAGCAATTGGGCACGTTTACACTTCTGCCAGTGATTTGATATGCAGCATGGAGGACACTGAAAGTTTCTGGGTCAGGAGTACAGCTGGATTATATTTGTTTGGCCACATTATTTACTACACTTGAATTTATTGCAGCTGCACTAGTTTGTACCCTCTGTAAGGGTGCCAACTTGTGTTCCCATTTTTTGTAGATTAGATATGATTGTGTTTTCTCACCTGAAAAAATAAAATAAAACCAATTAAAATATTCAAGTTTTGCACTGGAGTGAAATAAATGAAAATGGATTGCATAAAACCATTCATTGTTGTCCATTATTTTCTTAAAATTATTTTTGAAGCTATATTTCTGTACTTTATTAAAAGAAAAAAGTTTTTTTCCAGGTAGACTTGACAGCAAAAATTAATATTTCTCAAAGGACTATGTAACACTATGTCAATTTTAGGATTCAATAATTAAGGTACTGTTCTTTATGGATTTTTTTCAAGGTTGGCTTCTTGATAAGTATTATCTGCACAGAGCTGCATATATGTTGGAATTTTTATCTCCTAATATATTTGCTTCCTGCATATGACATCAATTGTTTTGATTCTGATGATTTATAACTTATTATCAGGACTTAATGTAAATTTTTAATTTTATTTATTTTATTTATTTACTATCCTGCCTTTATTATTTTTATAAATAACTTAAGTTGGCGAACATACCTCATACTCCTTCCTCCTCCTATTTCCCCAGTACAGCAACCCTGTGAGGTGAGTTGGGCTGAGAGAGAGGGACTGGCCCAAGGTCACCCAGTTGGCTTTCATGCCTAAGGCCAGACTAGAACTCTCAGGCTCCTGGTTTCTAGCCCATTGCCTTAACCACTAGACCAAACTAATGTTAGGACAGCTGTAGCAGTTCCTGAACCAGCAAAGTGTCAGACTAGTTGGGATAAGGTTGTCACTTAGTTAAGATACATTTCTGAATATATTTATTGGAAGTCATTCCTTCGGAGCTGAAAAAGTAGTACATGCTTTGCATGCTCAGATGTAACAGTGCAATCTGAGCCCATACTAATCAAATCAGGAATATATGCCGCCAATAGACAACTGATTCTCAGGAAAGTATGCATTCATATAATTGCGACTAAGTGTAAAATCTTGTAGACATGGAGTTCTTTTCTTTTTTGGTTCTTAGCAGTACACCATAAAATGCATTCATGACTTTCACTCATTATGACTAATGAGTGACAATGTTTCTCATATCTTCATACATTTCTATTTGTCCATAGAAGCAAAACAACTGTACCATATTTTTCAGAAGCTGAACAGCTTGATACTTTCTGATATAAACACAGCTAATGCTATCAAACTCAGACTGTTGCCCCTTCATATTCTGCACAACTGCATTTTTGTTGATGGTAACTGTTACAAATAGCAGTGGTAAATAAATGCAATTGGTAAGACTTATTAGTCCCTTTTTGGCAAGGAAATGCCTTTAAGGGAATATCATAACCAAGATACCATATTAATTTAATTTATGAATTTGTTTACCCAGGTTTATCTTGATTGTTTTTTTTTCCAGGTTTTCAATAAAGTGATCAAAAATTGTATGAGCTGAATAATCATACCATTTTGCATGGCCATGTCACCTTTAGCAGTATCACTTAAAATAGAATAACCTTTTTACTTTATACTTCATCATAGATAAACTCTAATGAACAAAACTTTATGCTATTGGGCCAAAACAACCCCTGTTTTTCAGTCTTCTTATTTTTCCAGATACATTACTCTGTTTCTGTGGTCTTCACTTTACATGATAGACATAAAAACAGCCATCTGGTCAGTCATTGTTCAATAGAAAGATAGTTGTGTTCACCAAAGGAACCCCTTCAAGATTGCATCTTTGCTTGCTCTCTGCAACAAGGAAAAATCCAGAATTCTAATGTCTACTGCATTCCTTCCTTCCTTTTGCAGTATCGTAAAAACTGTTCTGGAATTTTCACTGGGAGGCACTGAAAAAAAAATTGAGCCTTGCAAGAATTTTCATTTTCACTGTTGTAATTTGCCCTAAAATGTTGAAATGTTTGTAGCCCAACTTTTCATTTCCCTGTTTAATTTCTTCCATGTTGGTATATCATTATTAATAAAAAAAAATCTTAATAGTTTTTGTAATAGTTATCCCTAAATATTTTAAAGATGTATATACTGTTGGAATCTCTAAACCTATAGACATTTTCTTTCAATTTTTTTTTGGGGGTGGGGCATATAAAAAATATCAGATGTGATTTGTGGAAATTAACTGACAGTCCTGACACTTTTGCAGATTCCTGTAACTTCTTCTTAATATACTTAGCTGAATGGGAAGCATTTAAGAGTCAGAACCATATCATCTGCAAGTAAATTTAAAAGATGCATCTTGTCACCCAATTATATCTCATAAATTTGACTGTTGGATCTATTTCCAGCACTTCTATAGCTAGGTTGAATAATAGAGGTGATAAGGAGCAGCCTTGCTTAATACCTCTTAAAATTGTAACAGAATCTGAATCATAACGGTTAAGTCTTATCAGAGCTTTAGTTGGTCCATAAATATGCTCAATCATCTTGCAAAAGTGAGCACTGAATTGAATTTTTTAAAAAATTGTTTTAAGAATTGTAGTTTTACAAAATCAAAAGCTTTAAAATATATCTAAGGAACATATGGCTAGTGAAAGTTTATTAATGTTAGTAATTTGATAATATTTAATAATTTTCTGGAAGGGTAGATATAATTCAATTTGGAATAAAGCCAGATTGATCTACTTGAATAATTTTACTTATAACTACTTTTAGATGGTTAGCTAATAATATAATGTAATGCTTATAGTTCATATTAAGATGTGATATGGGCTTGTAAGATGCCATTTCCTGAGAATTTTTACCTGGTTTACATTATTCTTTTACTTATTTTTCCTCTATTTATCATCTTTTCTCTTTTCCTCTAAACCAAAAGGCTCAAAAAGAGTTAATACAGCCAATACAATTTATTTTGCTCTGCAACTAGGTGCAGCATTCTTATCTTATCTTCAGCTTGTAATTGAGCCTACTTTCTACAGTTCCAAGGACAAATTATAGATTGCTTCCTTCACCCTTTGTTAAAGAGCTTTGCCGGCATGCTGTGCATCTCAGTCAAACTTGAAATAACGTTTCTTTCTTGTGGTATGAAAATAATTAACTTGAAAGGAAATCCCCACTTGTAACAAATCTCATCATGCATAAGTTTTATTGTCAATTATTTAAATTCTTTTCTCCACTGCAGCATAGCCATGCTAAAGTCTTGGAACAAGAGCACTCTCTCACCATTCCATTTAATCTCCTCCAATTCACATGATTTTGTTATAATTTTGTCTTTAATATTTGAATTAACAAATCTGACCAAGATATCACTAGGTTTCCGTGTATACCTAGGAGAATAAACTTAGTCAGCACATTCAATGTCTTTATCTGTTAGATTCAAATCAGAGCTGAGGTCATTAATCTTAGAAATAAGATAAGTAGTCAAATCAGCTATTCCAATTTTCTTTGACAATTTTATCCTTAATCCTTAAATTGTTTTTGTTGTTATGATCCTGCATATCTGTCAACTCAGTCTTAGTTTCAGAGATATTATTTTGAGCCTTGCTTATCTCTAGATTATTTATAACCATATTGTAAGCTTCGCTGGTTACCTGAGTTATATCTCTAATTTGCCTTGATATTTCTTTATATTGTTTATATATTTGCTCAGACATACCTGCCATATCTTTAGTTATTCCCACAGCATCCCATTCTACTTCAGTTCTTTTTTAAGTTCTTTTATTAGTTGTCCAATTAAGTCCATATCAGGAGTTCGTCCATGTCTGTGGCCAGTGGTTTCTTTCTCCGTTGCATCTTCTTTGTTACTCAGAAGGGTGCCTGTTCAACCTCCTGTGGCTCTTCCAAATAAACTTTGATCCCCTTCCCTCTCGCAGAGTCTCCTTTCTTAACATCCTGCTTACTTTATCTGACTTCCTAATAAAGTATCAAGTAAGGTAAACTGTGTAAATTAGAGAAAATGGCTGGGTTGATGCTTTCTTCATCTGTGGCTAGCCACACACCCCAACTTATGGCAACACGTCAATACATTGCAATTATTTTCAACTGTCCATCAGTTCTGTTCCCAAACTTTATTATTTTTTAATATCTTGATTTTTAGTTGAGTGGGTTGATAAGTGCAATATAGATTTGAATGTTATATTTAACCATGGTCTGGTAGCATTGTCTTTTAGGAAAATACATTCTATGGGTTTAAGATGGTACCTAAATACGGCATAGCTTTGTAAAGCAGATGGAATGGGATTTTGAGGCGTTTTAAAAAAATGTATAAATAAGTAAACTCTGAGCTTAATGATTAGGTGGAATGCTTTTAAAGCCTTTATTTATGGACAAAATGCTGTACACACTTCATGGAAAAAGAAAATTTCAGTGTGCTAATCTGTGGGAGTAAGGGCAGAAACTCTGGGATATTTACACAAGACAACCTATTTAAGTCTGATATACTTGCTCATTTTTAGGCACTTGAATATTTATAAAATTGTGTAAAACTAGATTATTAGGATTAGAGAGGGAAATAGGTAAACTACTAGTTTCCTGATTGAATCAGTGTTTACATAACTTTACCCCTATAATTAAGGATTCAGAGGGCAAAGTAGTATTTAATGACTCTGATTCATTAAAACAACAATTTATAATGCTGATTTAATTGCTTCTGAACAGCAGATTAAAGATTTTTTTACTGAAACGAATTGCTTTGCAAGATCAGATTGCTTGTTTACCTGCACCATTGTTATAACCAGAAATAATAGACTATTTGTTGTTTATTCGTTTAGTCGCTTCCGACTCTTCGTGACTTCATGGACCAGCCCACGCCAGAGTTTCCTGTCAGTCGTCAACATCCCCAGCTCCCCCAGGAACGAGTCCGTCACCTCTAGAATATCATCCATCCACCTTGCCCTTGGTCGGCCCCTCTTCCTTTTGCCTTCCACTCTCCCTAGCATCAGCATCTTCTCCAGGGTGTCCTGTCTTCTCATTATGTGGCCAAAGTATTTCAGTTTTGCCTTTAATACCATTCCCTCAAGTGAGCAGTCTGGCTTTATTTCCTGGAGGATGGACTGGTTGGATCTTCTTGCAGGCCAAGGCACTCTCAGAATTTTCCTCCAACACCACAGTTCAAAAGCATCGATCTTCCTTCGCTCAGCCTTCCTTATGGTCCAGCTCTCGCAGCCATATGTTACTACAGGG
Source organism: Candoia aspera (assembly GCF_035149785.1). Classification (NCBI taxonomy): domain Eukaryota; kingdom Metazoa; phylum Chordata; class Lepidosauria; order Squamata; family Candoiidae; genus Candoia; species Candoia aspera. The sequence goes on along the minus strand of NC_086157.1, from coordinate 53,755,296 downwards.
AACACCATTGCTTTAACGATGCGGACCTTTGTTGTCAGTGTGATGTCTCTGCTCTTAACTATTTTATCGAGATTTGTCATTGCTCTTCTCCCAAGGATTAAGCGTCTTCTGATTTCCTGACTGCAGTCAGCATCTGCAGTAATCTTCGCACCTAGGAATACAAAGTCTTTCACTGCTTCTACATTTTCTCCCTCTATTTGCCAGTTATCAATCAAGCTGGTTGCCATAATCTGGGTTTTTTTGAGGTTTAGCTGCAAGCCAGCTTTTGCACTTTCTTCTTTCACCTTCATCATAAGGCTCCTCAGTTCCTCTTCGCTTTCAGCCATCAAAGTGGTATCATCTGCATATCTGAGATTGTTAATGTTTCTTCCAGCAATTTTAACTCCAGCCTTGGATTCCTCAAGCCCAGCTTGTCGCATGATGTGTTCTGCATACAAGTTGAATAGGTAGGGTGAGAGTATACAGCCCTGCCATACTCCTTTCCCAATCTTAAACCAGTCCGTTGTTCTGTGGTCTGTTCTTACTGTTGCTACTTGGTCGTTATACAGATTCTTCAGGAGGCAGACAAGATGACTTGGTATCCCCATACCACTAAGAACTTGCCACAGATTTTTTCCAATCTGATGGCCATTCTTGTGTTTTCCAAATTTGTTATGGTCCACACAGTCAAAGGCTTTAGAATAGTCAATAAAACAGAAATAGATGTTTTTCTGAAACTCCCTGGCTTTTTCCATTATCCAGCGGATATTGGCAATTTGGTCCCTAGTTCCTCTGCCTTTTCTAAACCCAGCTTGTACATCTGGCAATTCTCGCTCCATGAACTGCTGAAGTCTACCTTGCAGGATCTTGAGCATTACCTTACTGGCATGTGAAATGAGTGCCACTGTTCGATAGTTTGAACAGTCTTTAGTGTTTCCCTTTTTTGGTATGGGGATATAAGTTGATTTTTTTCCAATCTGATGGCCATTCTTGTGTTTTCCAAATTTTCTGGCATATAGCATGCATTACCTTGACAGCATCATCTTGCAAGATTTTGAACAGTTCAGCTGGGATGCCGTCGTCTCCTGCTGCCTTGTTATTAGCAATGCTTCTTAAGGCCCACTCAACCTCACTCTTCAGGATGTCTGGCTCTAGCTCACTGACCACACCGTCAAAGCTATCCCCGATATTGTTATCCTTCCTATACAGGTCTTCTGTATATTCTTGCCACCTTTTCTTGATCTCTTCTTCTTCTGTTAGGTCCTTGCCATCTTTGTTTTTGATCATACCCATTTTTGCCTGGAATTTACCTCCAATGTTTCTAATTTTCTGGAAGAGGTCTCTTGTCCTTCCTATTCTATTGTCTTCTTCCACTTCCGCACATTGCTTGTTTAAAAATAATTCCTTATCTCTTCTGGCTAACCTCTGGAATTTTGCATTTAATTGGGCATATCTCCCCCTATCACTGCTGCCTTTTGCTTTCCTTCTTTCTTGGGCTACTTCTAGTGTCTCAGCAGACAGCCATTTTGCCTTCTTGGTTTTCTCTTTCTTTGGGATGTATTTTGTTGCCGCCTCCTGAACAATGCTGCCAACTTCTGTCCAGAGTTCTTCCGGGACCCTATCTACTAAGTCCAGTCCCTTAAATCTATTCTTCACCTCCACTGCATATTCCTTAGGAATATTAGTGAGCTCATATCTAGCTGATCTGTGGGTCTTCCCTAATCTCTTTAGTCTGATCCTAAATTGTGCAAGAAGAAGTTCGTGATCTGAACTACAGTCAGCTCCAGGTCTTGTTTTTACCGACTGTATAGATGACCGCCACCTTTGGCTGCAAAGGATGTAGTCAATCTGATTTCAATGTTGTCCATCTGGTGAAGTCCATGTATAAAGCCATCTCTTAGGTTGTTTGAAGAGAGTGTTTGTTATGCAGAGTGAATTGTCCTGGCAAAATTCTATCAGCCTATGTCCTGCTTCATTTTGTTCTCCCAGGCCATACTTACCTGTAATTCCAGGTGTCATTTGACTGCCCACCTTAGCATTCCAGTCTCCTGTGATGAAAATAACATCTCTTTTAGGCGTGTTGTCCAGTAGGTGCTGCAGATGCTCATAGAACTGCTCTATTTCAGCTTCTTCAGCATTTGTGGTTGGGGTGTATATTTGGATCACTGTGATGTTAGATGGCTTGCCCTGAATTCAAATTGAGATCATTCTGTCATTTTTTGGGTTGTTTCCAAGCACTGCTTTAGCCACTTTACTATTAATTATGAAGGCTACTCCATTTCTTCTGTGGTCCTCTTGTACACAGTAGTAGATCTGGTGGTCATTTGATGTGAAGTGGCCCATTCCAGTCCATTTCAGTTCACTGACGCCCAGAATGTCTATCTTTAATCTTGACATCTCACCAATAACCACATCCAATTTGCCCTGGCTCATAGATCTTACATTCCAGGTTCCAATGGTGTGTTGATCCTTAGAACAGCGGATTCACCGTTCACCACCAGCACCGTCGGCCGCTAGCCATCCTTTCGGCTTTGAGCTAGCTGCCTCATCATGTCTGGGGCTAGTTGAACTCATCCTCTGTTCCTCCCCAGTAGCATTTTGACCATCTTCCGACCTGGGGGTCTCATCTTCCGATGGTATACCGACATATCTCTGGTTGTACCGATCCATTGAGTTTTCACGGCAAGAATACTGGGGTGGGTTGCCATTACCTTCCCCAGGGATCGCATTTAGTCTGACCTCTCTGTCATGACCTTCCCGTCTTGGGTGGCCCTTCACAGTTTAGCTCATGGCATCATTGAGGGGCTCAAGCTCCAGCACCACGACAAGGTAACGATCCTTTGCTGAAGAATAGACTATAAAATCTATGAAAAGAGAGAAGGCTCCTGACCCTGATGATTTTTTCCACAGAATGGTATAATATTGAAGTTTTAAGTATATATACATTATATACCTTCAACAATATAAATATATTGTTGAAGGTATATAATGCTACTTTTGTGAGCATTTTCCCTTTCTTTTTATTATATTGAATGTGAGGAAAGATTCCACAGAGTCTGCAAGTGATCGCCTGAGTTCTAGGGTAAACATGGATGTGACAGCAACTCTGGCATAAAGATTGCAAACTATATTATCTCTGGAGCCTTGTTGTTTTCTTGCAGATGTTTCATTGCCAGACTAGGCAACATCTTCGGTGCGAAGAGGGAGTGGGCCTTGCTCTCACTGAGTACCCAGCTTGCTGGGGAAGGTGACGACTTCGGAGGGCAATGGCAAACCACCCCACTACAGTCTGCCAAGAAAACATCGCAAAAGTGGTGTCCCCCCAAAGGGTCAGACATGACTCGGGGCTTGCACAGGGGACCTTTCACCTTTCACCTTCATCATCATATTAATACTTCTTGGGTTCTTAAGCTTATAATTAATTTTTATTTTGTTCAGAGTTGAAGATAAACTCACCTGATGAAGACTTTTCAAACTTGTTGTTCCGAAGGTCTCTGATAGCTTTAAGATGTTTAATAGGCAATTTCCAAAAGTGATTAGAAAGTGAGATTTCCGGCTTAGTGTCCTTTAAAAGTCTACTCCCTGGTTCCTTCGTCTTTGCTATGGTTGTTGCCAAGCAGCCTTCACCTTACCTCTGCTGGAAGTCCTCAGATTGACAAGTAACTGATAAAGTTTTTTATGGGATGGACAGACCCATAGATTTTCTCTTTCTAAATTGCTATGTTCATAATAAGATGTGGCTTTAATTTTCCTGATTTGCAAATGTGAGTGGTGGGGTTTATGGTTTGCCTAATTTCTTTGTGGAATTCAAATGATTTTTCTTTAACACCACTAGGGGCACAACTGGAAAGTTACTATTTGACCTTTGATATCTTGGTAGGGACTTTGTTCCCTAGTGAACCAAAATTCATTTGTTTTTCTGGTCTTAAATGCCATAAGACACATTCAAAGTATTCTGGGCTGACAGTCTGAATTTGAACATTGTTCATATGAAAAAAAGATGACCAGGATACTCTGAAAATTTATTTAAACCATTTTTATGGAGTACCTGGGCATTGATGATCGTGTGGTAAAGAGAGTATTTTAAGGACAGTAATATATATTTTTACTTTAGAAATCTTTAGATACTTCCAACAAGAGCATATCACAGTTGTTCTGAAAAGGCTGGGTAAGCCCAATGCATTTCACACAACGTTGTTTAATGTCAAATAAAGCAATAAAAACTGGTTACTTTCTGGAACCGGAAGAATCTGAATAAGACTGTTTAAAACATGGGCTGGAAATAAGAGATGGTCAGTGTCATGTGATCAAGGGCAAACATTAAGATCAACAGGATATTCTGCTGCTGATGCAAACTGCAAGTGAAAAAAGGATATAACTGTGTTCTGAGATGCTTAACTCTCTGTGATGACTCAGTTGCCATGAGCTCTTCATACATGAGTCTATGAGCCAGTATTAGCTATTATGGGATTGACTGTATCTTATACCTCAAATGTATGAAATGAGAGTCCATGAAGTTTCCAAAATGCCTTTTAGACATAACATTACTAGCAAAAGGAGTGGCTATTCGAAAAGTTCCCATAACCTTTAGTACATAATGTGCACTAGAAAAATGATCATGACTATGAAGGAGATGCATTTTGCAAATTACTGTAGACTAGGGGTAACTTATCTTCTAACACTTTTTAAAAATACTTTTCATGTTCTTGCTACTGTAGTAGGTAAATAGTTGTCAATAAAAAGAAAGGAATTTTAAGACACCTGTAGATTTGCAGGAGATGATGTTAATGTTTAGAATGACACTAGATTTTTTTTTCTTAAAAGGATGCAGTATTTTAAGTTCATCTTCACTGGAAACCATTGCTTTCATCTTGTGTTTTCATTTTGCCATCCAGCAATATTAGAGAGTCTGTTTTCTAACCTTTTTTCTACCTTATTAGCCCTTTAAATTATTTGTTTGGTTCTTCCATTTAAAAACATTATTCCCACTTCAACATTTTTAATGTAAGTTCAGTGAAATGATCAAATTAGTTATTGACGCTTACAACCAATGCATTATTTTACATCTTGTTACAGAAAGTAAATATCAATATTTTTAATCCAGTTACTAAAGCAATTATTTGTTCTTTATTTCAGCTATTAAGTCAAGCTCTAATCCATTTAAACAGAGTTCTTAAAGTTTATTAGAACAAACTTGTTACATTTGTAATAATTTATGTCTTTCCACTTATTATAGTATCTAGGTGTGCTGACTCTTGGCTCACATGTAATTATATATTTTGCATTTTCTTGGAAAGAACAAATAAATTAGAGCTTAGGACTTTACTAGGAATGAGATTAATTCCTTGGAGGATTCCAGAGCATCAGCATCTGTTTGTTCCTGTGTTTCCTTCACTGTTTAGATTTAAAAAAAAAAGAGTTTCCTTCTTCTGTTGACTAGAATGTAGACATTTGCTCTGGGGAAGTATGCATACGTGGAAGTGTCAGCTTGATTGCCTAATTGATGGCAAATCTCTCAAATTCACTTTGGTTTAATTTCTCTGTTTTTTGAATTTCATACAAAAAAGACAGTTCAAATACATTTTGTGTACATTTCTACAGCTAGAATTTGTGCAATTTGTCCTATGTGCATATTTTCCAAGGATTTTTTCCCCATTCAGCCAATATGATGTGTTCCTTAGCAGCTTTTTCTGGAATATGAGTATTTTGTCTGTGATTTCACTAGCTCATAAAACTGCATTTCTGTGCACATGTGTATTCTGGCTTTCCTAAATGTTTGGGGACATGCAAATACACTAAAATCATGTGAAAATTCATGTGCAATAAAATTCTCATTCATCCACACTCAATATTCAGCCAGCATATTTGAAGTCTCAGTAGGTTCATAATCAGTTCAGTGATGGATCCAAGAATATGCCTGAGTTTTTCTTTAGCTACCCAGTTCAATCACATTATTGATTCCTTTGTTGTGCCCACTCTTGGAACAATTTATTTCTAGTTTGTATTTCTAGTTCAACAATCTTGTACAACTTTATACACGGGTAATGCATGTAATTACAAGTCTGTAATTGAGCCCAAATGTTTGCTTGAGCTAACTGTTACTTACTAATTTATATTTAAGAGAGTTCTTTCAATTAAAGTTGCATACAGTATTATCAGGTCAATCATTTTTTAGTTAATGCTGAGTTTGGCTGGAGGTTCAGTGTTTCTGAGTTATATTTATTGTTTTTCTACCATCCTATTAATATCTCTAAAGCTGATGTAAACAGTTTGGAAAGACACAAACTGTCTGCATATGCATACGTGCTAACAAAGGCAACATGGTAAAGTAAATGGGGGAATCCTGGATGAGGATGTTTATAAGATGACTTAACACATCTGTAAAGCATAAGAGATGCAAAGCATAGGCAAAGAAGAGGTCATTGAGGGTGTAGCAATGGTACTCAAAATTACTATCTTTTGTTCACTGAAAAGGTTACTGAGATTTCAAGAGAGGTCAGTTAGAATTTTGCATTTGGAAAGAAAAATAATTCATGCAAGACAAACATTCTTACTTCAGATTGGAACAGGTTTTATGTATTCCTAACAATACTATTTGCTAACATAGAAAGTTTTAGGATGAATCCCAAATCCTAAGAACTTCTAATTTGCATGAATACAAGTTATTTCTAGTGAAGCCTGTTAAAGGTTTTTCTGCAGTTTTACATTATCTGAAAGCATTGTTCATGGGGTTACTATATGACCTTGATATCCGATTATTTTTCTATTCTAATATTTTCACCAAAATCTTCTACCACAGTTAAGAAGGATTTAGCCACTCTACTGTTTAATGGTTTCAGTGAAAAATGTAAATGTGTCAGAGTGAAGTATTAATGACCTGTAAAGAATAAATTACTTGTGAATGCAAGATTTTAATAGCTGTTATTATCAATACCTGTTAAGATATGACATAAAAATAACTCTTATGTGACACTTCTTCACACACACACCTATCAAAAAAAAAAACCCTTTAAAGATTTCTGATATATTCTGATCTGTTGCATTTCTGATATAATTTACTAACAATAGGCTAGTTTCCTACTCTGTTCTGTATATATTAAGATGCAGATAACATAAAATAAAACAAGGAAACAGATTAAGACAAAAGAGAACAAATAGAAAGGCCAGGAAGGAAATTAAGGTCAAATAAAAGTATCTGTCTCTTTCAATACAAGGTTTGGTGTATAAATGCTATCCACCAAATATTGAAAGAGACATACCTCGTTAGTGCTTTCTTTTGAAGTTTGTATTCCTTTTACACCTTCTTCAGTATAAATGAGAACCAAACTACATCTATATCATTCTTTCCCAGTTCCCACTTTTATTTTCATTTTTAATTGTAAAGAAATGTAATGTAATTGTAAGGGAAATGTAAAACAGCCAGTTTGGTGTAGTGGTTAAGGAACCAGGCTAGAAACTGGAGACCGTGAGTTCTAGTCCAATCTAGGCATAGAGCCAGCTGGGTGATCTTGGACCAGTCACTCTCTCTTAGCAGGCAAGGGCAAACCACTCCTGAAATCCTTGGGGCCAGGGGAAAACTGCAGAGACTTGTCCAGGCCATCGTCAGGAGTCAAAACTGACTCAAAGACACAAACACACACACACAAAAGGAAATGGTGGCCTAGTCCAGACTGGAACCAGTATGTATGAGATGGAGAACTGATTTTTTTTCTCTTCCTAGCATTTTTCCCGCAAGTACAGGGTCCACTTTTTTCGGATCAACCAAATTTTGATCTATTGGTTATAACAGAATTAATTGACCAGCTTTTTGCCCAAGCCTGACATTGTGGGCTGAGAGAGAGAGTGACCAGCCCAAAGTAACCCCGCCGGCTTTCATACCTAAGGAGGGACTAGAACTCTCAGTCTCCTGGTTTCTAGCCTGAAGCCTTAACCACTAGACCAAACTGGCTCTCAACCTGAATAACTGTCCCACCAATAATTCAAATACTCTGTACTCAAAAGGTGAGTGGATAAATTTTCTCTTGCCCAGGTACAATGGAACCCTTCTAGAATGAAATCCTGTTATCTTGTGATCAAAACAAAACAGCAAGTCAAATGGATCGGCCTGTGTCAGAATTAGATGTTAATGCTGGGCAAATGGTGGTTAGTGCAAAGGAGGTTAGACAGTGGTCATTTCTCAAAACTGATTGCAATTGTTTTATAAGTTGGGTATTTTTGATATCTATGGACATTTTAAATTTCATTTGTAATTTATGATGTAACTGATATGGGTCAATAAGTGCAAACTATGCTGCTGGAAGATAATGACTATCTGAGTTTGTTCTACATTCCCTTAGGTACATATCTGAGACATAAATAATGTTTGAATAAACAGTCTTTTAGGCTTGCAGAAATCACTGAAATGATTACCAGGGTATATTTTATGCCATGAAGCAGCTATGTAAAAATGTTAAGTACTATTGTTTTATGACTGTCTTATTTTTATTTCCTGGAAAACATATCACAAAACATTATTTTCTTTCTTTAAGGGCATATAAGGTCTGGAGGTTCTTTTTACTGTATATTTTAACAAATATAATAAAACATAGACCAAAGTCATTGAGTCGAGCAGCATACAAACTTGATAAATAAATAAATAAATAAGCAAACTTTCATAATTGCAATTTTTTTCCTTCAGGAGAAGCCAGCCCTAGCATATCAGAGAAAAGGGAACTAGCTTATGTCCACTAGCTTATGTCCTTCATAGCTGCATACTGAAAAATTCTTTCCCCAGTATTCTGTGACTTTAAGCGTTGATTAAAGAGGACTGGCCTGGCAAGGTGCCATCAACTTTATAGATCTCTTTGCACCAAAAACTTAAGCACTATAATTTCAGCATGCAGCAAACCTAAGAATTTAGGACAATCTTTTATAATTATTATTGATGTTAGTAAACAAGTGGAAGATTGCAAAATAATTATGTAGCGTATAGTTTAAAAGAGAAATAGGTAGTCTTTACTGTCCATAGTTTCATTTTCTACTTTTTCACATAGGTATACAGTACATCCCCACAAAAATAAATAAAATGTTTTCAGAGTTTCATGATCCAATCAATGTATGTTCAAGATAATTTCTAGGATTCAGTTTCTATTAAAGTAGAGAAAGCTTCCAATTTCAGAAGTGATCCTCCAGGTTATATAGGGCATCTGAAATAGGTATAGGATTAATGATGGTTGGAGCATACTTGCCTTTCTTCTGCTAGCTTCACTTACTGTTTAAACTGAAAAGAAGAATGCTTGAATATGCTTAATAATAATAATAATAATAAAATTATTCTCAATTGTTCTCATAACTCAATTGACATTAATTCACACAAATGACATAATTTTACATAATTATTTGGGCTACTTCAGATACAGTAGGCTTCATCCATGATTTTGGGATAATGTGTATGAATTTTTTGTTCATTACATCAATAGTTTGCTAAATAGGGGGAGGTCTGTTAAATCAATATTTTATTGTATTTTTAATTTAAAGGTTTTAGTGAAACCTTTAGAATGCAATAATTTTCACCTTATTTACTGGTTGTTAGGCTTATAGTTTTTGTTAGGCTTATCATCTTTGGAATAAGGATACTTGTATACTTACTCATTCTCTTTTTAGCCCCTCTTATTTTTGTAATTTATTTTTAGGTAATGCTGTAAGTACAGTTCTATATGTTTACTTTGAACTAAAATCTACTTAGTTTAATGGGATTTATTTCCAGTAAGTATAATCCCAACTAGCAACATCAATTATTGGTACAAACATTAATAATGTTTTATCTCTCTGCATTCAATAACTTACTTTAACAAGACTCAGTTGCCAGAATTGATAGAATAGTATGGAAGCAGCTTTTCCTCCATCCACTATTACATTTGATCCCTCTGTGTTTCTAATCATTTACTTATCCTGCATCTCAACAGAAACACTTTTGCTTTTGTTTTACGTGGGGAATTGAAACTGTTGGCCATACTCTTCTGCAATGTCCTTTTTGCCTACCTCAGAGGATTTAATTATGCTGCTTTTATTTAATCACCCCAGAAACCTAAATGACGATTTGTTACTTTTCCTCTTTGAAGGAGTCAGTGGTGATTTCCAGAAATGCTACAAAATTGCCATTGCAATCTGTTATGAGATTGTTTAGTCTCATACCATGGATTATTGAGTTTATTTTGTTGTTGTTGTTTATTTGATGTAATAGTCGATAATAAGTATGCTAATATGTCATTGGCCATTAACCATGATGGGTAGTGCATGCCACAGATTTTAAAAGCTTCTCTGTTTGCATTATCATTTTTTTTTTTAATCTGTTCAATTGTGTCCAATTCTCAGAGACTGCCTGGACAAGTCCCTGCAGTTTTCTTGGCAAGGTTTTTCAGAAGTGGTTTGCCATTGCCTTCTTCCTGGGGCTCAGAGAGAGTGACCAGCTCAAGGTCACCCAGCTGGCTTTGTGCCTAAGGTGAGACTAGAACTCATGGTCTCCGAGTTTCTAGCCTGATGCCTTAACCACTACACCAAACTGGCTCTTTATCATGTTTGGTTTAGACCAAAACTATAATAAACTATTCATCATCATCATCATCATCATCATCATCATCATCTTCATCCTCTGACAAGGTGAAATTCAAGCCAAGTCAACAATGCTGGTTTGTACAGCACAGTATACAGGAAATAAATAGCTGTTTGTTTAAGGTAGAAAAGAGAGGCTTTAAAGTTTAGAAGTTTGTTTGTGGACTCAACATATTTTGAATAAGGACCTTTTCAAGTGATAATATTCAATGTAAATAATAGTAAACAATATTTGTTGTTTTATGTAAACTAATAAAAAAACTCAAGAATACTTGTGTAACTTGTGTAACAGATAACATAACAAAATGATAAAAAGGGACACCAAATTATACTGAACGCACTTTTATTTTTTTAATTAAAACACATTGCATTACTAAAAAAACTCAGAACCACCTACACAGCTGCTAACAGTAGCATTTGTTTAAAGAAAATACCAGTGAACTTGTTCATTTAATTGATTTTAATTGCCTTTCAGAATAAATGAATTGTCTGAATCAGACAATACATACAAAAAAATAAGTCTTCAAATTCAGTCACACTCCTAGAAGGAAATTTGAGGCAGTTCTGATCTTGGAGTAAATTGGATATTGGAAATTTCTATCACCAGGTGTTAGGAAAGTTTTTTTCCAGCCAAAATTTATGTTTTATGACATTGGAAAGGGGAGAAATGTGAGTTGATCAGAAGGTGTGCTAGGATGGTGCTGAAATCAGTGACTGGAGTATTCTTTCACCTGCTAGCAATATTTCTTTTCTCTCTTTCTGATATCAGATATTCCATGTTATAAATCTTTAATGCTAGTTAGCGATGGGTAAAAAGGAATTTATGACACTGCAAATTCCCACTCTGAGGTCAGAAATTTATTTTTCCAATCCAAATAAAGCTATGGTCCCTGGGATGTTGTCCCAGAGATCTTTAGATTCTAGCCTTATTTGTACTGTAATGAGATAGCAATAGGATAGTGTGCTTACTACAAAATTTGGTTTAACTTCCCACTAGTAGTTTGGAAAACATTATCAGTCTAACCTCAATGGATTCACAACCTAATTCAACTATCATTTTGAAAAGTGAATTCTACCTCTTTCTCTCTCTCTCTCAATCATCTCTCTCCATCTATCATCTCTCTATATCTATCTATCCATTCATCAAACAGCTATGTGGGGTTTTTTATGTTTTAAAGTGTAATATTGAGACAGAGTCCCCTTTTTGGGAGAGATGGGCAGTGCTATAAATTCAATAAATAAATAAATAAATAAATAAATAAAATGATAGCTTCTTAAGGTTATATAACTTGCAAGGGTTTTGTGCTAGGGGACTTTTTAAAGTAATCCCTGATCATTTGCATGCAAAGTTGCCTACTGTGGCCTGTAATAAATGTATGAAAAATGATCAAATTAACTTCCAAGTCATAGACCTTGCTTAATCCCATTTTAGCTGCTTTGATTTACAGGGAAACGAACATTTCATGTTATATGTAGCATTGATTCATGCTAATTTTATTAAATAGGCTCAAATGAGAATCCTTAGGTGTAGAAATTTGAATCCTGCTTGTTTATTTGCTTCTTAGTTTTGTTTTCTCTTTATTCCAGTGTGAAACCATTTTATTTCCTGAGTGCAAGGTCAATCAAAATCAAAACCAGATTTAGGCAATTTCTCTCACATTAGGCTGCTGTGAGTAAGCCAGGAGGCTATGCTGTGTTTCTCATTATTTGTGATGCCCCATTGCTTATGGATTTTGAACATTCTTGTGTTGAAAACTAGGTGTTGTTAGTGAAATTTCTGCTTTTGGCAGAGCAAGGGCTGGGCAGCTGCCCGATTCTGTTATTCTACTGGATGGGTTGCATGGACAAAGGTAATACCGCTTGCTGTTTCCAAAAGGTTAACAAGAGAATTAAGGGATTGCATTAGCATCAGGCCAGGAGGCATCTCTAACCATTCAGCTTACATACTTTGGATTTTGAGAGGATTATATCATTAGGCAGTTGATACAGCCAAGGAGGAAGCACAGGAGTAAAAGAACTGAAAACTGTCTTAAGGGAATGCAATGCACTATTGAGAGACTAATTCAGCTTTGGTGAGTTTTTGAATAAACTATCTCTGCTGCCAGCAGAACTTTGATGTGCCCTTGGCTTCAGAAACAATATTAAGGTACTTCTAATCCATAGTAGGTGCAGGCTAACAAGAGTAAGAGAGCCAGTTTGGTGTAGTGGTTAAGGCACCGGGAGTGCCTTAACCGGGCACTGGGCTAGACCGGGAGACCATGAGTTCTAGTCCCACCTTAGCTGCAAAGCCAGCTGGGTGACCTTGGGCCAGTCACTATCTTTCAGGCCTAGGAAGAAGGCAATGGCAAACCACTTCCAAAAATCTTGCCAAGAAAACTGCAGGGACTTGTCCAGGGAGTCTCGGAGAATTAGACACGATTGAACCGATGAAAAAAAAAGAGTAATGTTTTATTTAGTTATTAGCATTATCTACTTCTGCACATATCCCACATACATCATTCATGTGTTATATATGAGGTCTTCTAATAGACAGGCTTAATTCTCTGTTGGATGTTGATGCTTGCAACTGTCTAAGGATTTTAATAGGTGAGATTGTTCTGCTCATAGCTATTGCATCTATTGTACGATTAGAAATGAAGCTGAATTTTAAGAAAAATAGCTGTTTGGGGAGAATATTTTTGTTTTTGCATTTAGCTTGATACATAGTCCCCACCCCCACACCTACTCAAGTATCTATATTCCTTGTAGTATCCTGTTATTGGCTACAGAATGAATTGGAATTCTGCCTTTCAATATTGCTTCACTGATGAAAAAAGATGGCAAAGTGATAAAGTTGCCTAAAAGTATGAGATGAATATCTAATACAGGAAAGTCTGGAGTGATTTAATGGATTTCACCTCTGTAGGATGCTATGCTGACTGGGGACATGGGGCACTAAGGATTCTGATTAAAGCCCACATCTGTCTTAGAGTGTGCATCCATTCTCTCACTTCTCCAAACCAGCACAATGAACCTGCCAGCATAAGGGTTTCCCTTGGTAAGTTCTTCTCTATGTTGACTTATTGCAATGCTGACTTAGTGTTACTCCATCTTCTAAAGGACATTTAGCATGCTGAACCTTTCCACTCAGTGGTCATTGCATTCAAGAACAAAATAATAAAGGATTCATAGGATGATGTTTACACTGAGCTAGCTTTAGGGTTTTGATACAATTTTCTAAAAATAGTAGTATGGTTGTCTGGGTATCTTTGTCCAATTAATGATGATATTTGATTTTATACGACTTTTTCTTACTAATAGAGCAATCCTAAGAGACTTCAGGGATAATATAATACATGGTCTACTACTGCACTCCAAGTAGTAGACTCAGTACCAGTAGCAGATGCCAGCTCAGAAGAAATACAACAATGAGAGAGTGTATATACAGTATGTATATGTGTGTGAGTGTGTATGCACACATGTGTAGACACACATGAACACACACACAAGATTTTGAACCTTTTCCCAATAAATAAAAAGGCATGTATCTTATCAGTGTAATACCACTTCAGAACTACTGCTAGAATCTATTCCAACAGTATATTTGTGAGCCACTTTAAGTGAGTACTTTAGAAGGATGAATTATAAATGTCATCATAAATAAAATAATAAAGAGAACAACATAAATAAAACAAGAATACACACACACACATACACACATACACATTGTGTATGTGTGTGTGTGTGTATACACACACACTCTCTCTCTCTCTATCTCCAAATCTTTATTTGATAAACACTGAACTTCTCCTCCCTGAAAATATTTTAACTAAGTGCATCTATCATAAAACCTACATCTTATATTCTTAACTTCTTTGTCAGTGGCAGGGGATTGAAGCTCTATTTTTAACCACATGGTTAGCCTCAAAAAGCTATTAAAAACTGAACTGTTTTGGGGTCTTACAGAGTGTGTTGGGTTATTCTTGATTTTGTGATTACTGACACTCTTATTAGCATTATTGTTATTATTTGTGGATTTAGAAGTTTGATAATTTTAGTTTTTGCCTTGGATGTTGTAGAATATTATTGGTGTCATTATTTAGTAGTCTTCTTTGCTCTAAATTGCCAGTTGATTGTGGCAGGTGTAATATAAGATAAAAAATAGAGAAGTATGACTTGAAACTCTATCACTAATTATATGCAATCTATTCATTGCATATCTTATTAAAAAATGAGAGGCTTTTTTAAAGGTGGCTTCTTTAAAAGCACCCTCATTTCCAAATAAGTGACCACTGTTTTAAATTAGCCCATGAGCTTCCCTTTCATCTGAACAACAAATTTGTTCTCTCAATCAAGCAGGGAGAAGGATGCCAGATGCAAAATGGGCGAGGAGAGAATTCACTGAACAATAATAAAAACATCAATAAATAACCAGATGAAATGAGCAACTCCTTCACTTTCAGCATCATCAGCTTGAGAAGCAGATTTTGAGAGCAGAACTGCAAACGTTGTCAAGTTCCTGCTTTGACATAGTGAAGCAAGTGAAAGCTGTGGGGTGTTTGCTAAAGACCTGCTTCTCAAGAGCTTATTTTGTTTTTATTCTTCATTCCTGTACTTAGTTATGTTAATAGAGTCTATAATTATCAACCATCTTTTACACGGAGAACTGATTAGCATAATTAGTCATGGAAAGGTAATTTTCATTACCAAATACTGTATGTTACATTTCCTTACTTGATTTGTGCACCTCAACTTGGTTTCTTGGCAGAAATCATTATGTATATACATGCAATAATGTCCTATTTATATATGTAATTTAAAGGTGCTTTGTGAGTTCATCAGTCATCCCTACACAGGAAAAAAAAATGTTTGATAGAATAAAAACTACTTTGAATCTGATTTTTTTTAAAAAAATGATTACTTCAGTTCTCTGGATTTATGCATATTTTTCTCCTAATGTTAAAATTTATTTGGAATAACAATTACTTTTTAAATTCTATTGGGTTTTATAAAGATCTGTACAAATATACTGTAGCTTAGCCTTCACCAACTTGGCACCTCCATCTTTTCAAAATCTCCATCCAGCATGGACAGAAGCCAAACCATTCCCACCAAAGGCTCTGCCTATACAGACAATAACAGTGCTTCAGTTTTAGCAGATTTAAAAAGAACAGAAAACATATACATTAAAAAATCAGTAGGTCCACTGTGAATGAAGGTCAGCCTGGAAGCATATGTTGCCTATACCTGTTCTGGTAGATAGACTTACTCATATAAAAGATTAACCACATTTTCGTGATTCAGATAATAGAACTGAAAACATTGGATATGATTTATGCCCCCTATAGAAAAACTAGACTAAAATTAAACTGACATTGTCTACTGAGTAAATGAAATACGTGGCCTTAGCTGATGATTCAGGGAGCTTGGAAATAAGAGTAACATATATCTTTTTGGAATTAATTTTGAATTGGGACTCAAAAATCTAACACTTGGTTTTGTTTGTGTATGGCTGCCAAAAGGTGAAGGATCAGTGTGCTATCATAAGGTCTTGCCATAGTTCCACTCCTGCAGCAAAACTAAGCTATACATGGCTTGAGTTAAGGTCCAGAATGATGTATATATTCATTCTGAATGATTTGTGGGTTGTAATCAAACTTGACCTTTTGCCCTATCAAAATAATTACAGTAAAATTCCACCCAGTATATGGGAATAAATACTATTGAGTTTAATTGCTCTCACTGTAGCTTTAGTATTATGGAACAACTCAAAATACTTGTTTAATTTTTTTTCTCAGATGTAGGATAATATTAGCAGCTCTTTGTATGTGTTCACATCTGCATACTAATAAAAGTGTTGTTTTATATTTTTGTCATATTGTTTTGTTACCATGCAGCCAAATTAATTAGCACAGCTCGTCTTGTTGACAGATTTTTGTTGCTATAAACAAAATAATTGACTGTTGAGTTGGAAAATATACTTAGAACCAGTGATTCAGTTACCATTATGGATTCCTATCTTCTAAGCCAACTAAAAACCTGTCTAATGAGGTTTCTGATTCAATATCTCTAATGATAGAGACTCAACTTCCTAACTTGGATCGTTCTTTCTTTTTCTTAATTGCTTTTCTGTTTGATAATTTTTTTTCAAGGTTCTTGTGTTGTCTTTTAGGCCATCTCTCATTCTTTCTTACTGAAAGTTTAATACTCATTTCATGCAACCTACTTTTAAAGAAAATAGATAGTTCAGGTCAGAGTATAAATTTGTGTTTCTGTACTTTACATGTAAAGTGATGATATATTAATGAGTATTAACAAAACCAAAGACCATAGGTAGCATTGCCTCAATGGACCAAAAGCATTGTCTAATTTTCTTAGTATTAGGCAGTGAAAGCCATAATTCTATCTCCAAAAAAATGATGGCATGGGCTTGAATTGATTCTTTGGTTAGCAGATGCTGAAGTTCCCTTAACATCCTTTCATTAATATTAAGAAATGAACCTGGGACTCCATGCATTCAGAACACATTTTGACAGTGAAAATTACTGGTCCTCAGTTTTCTCATTGTAATTAGCTGGAAAGACCATCTAATCCCAGAGTTTCATTCAAATATCATACGTGGTCTCAAGGAAAACCAACCTTTACGTTTTCCCTGAAAACCATGAAACACTAAACACAAAAGTCAGTTATAAATATTTGAAAGACCATTTCTTTTCATATCAACCTCTAAATACATTAACGATCAGAGGAAACTTTTCAGTATTCCTCCATGAGAGAAGTACACTAAATTAAAGTCATCTTGTAGCACATGAATTTTGGAAGAATTACTAAGTATTTAAAAAGTGTAATTGCATTTAAATTCTGTTCTAAACCTCAAAATTTAGATTTTAGGTCATTTACAGATTTTTAAAAGTTTACTGTATATTGTATTCTGCCTTAAGATGATTTTGGGATTATAGTATGGAGCATATTATCATAAATACAAATGGTAGTAAATAAACAACATAACTGATAAAGGCTGATGAATTTTTATGGCCAATATCCTCAAGGTGAGATGCATTCTGCTGTTGTGACTTGCTAAAAATTCAAGTCACAAAAGCAAAATGCATCTCATCTTTTTTTTTAAAGGAAACACTTCTTGATGTTTTAGTTGATCTAGCTTTCTGTTTCTCAACCTTGACAACTTTAAGATGTGTGGGCTTCAACTCCCAGAACTGGCCAGCCAGCAAGGAATTTTCCCAGCCAGCAAGGAAACTTCTGGAACTTGAAATCCACACATCTTAAAGTTGCCAAGCTTGAGAAACACTGATCTAGACAAAGACTTTGCATCACTTGAACTCATTTGTATAATAAAGGATCCAATAAACTAGATCCTACAGTATATAGTCCCCTTCCATATTTAACAAAACTTTGGATTGTTCCAATAGAAGAAAAATGCACTGCAAACACACTACAAATGCACTGCAGCAACCCAGTACACCCAAAAAAGGAAAGAAACTACCTATACAGCATCTTCCAACAAAATGGATACCCATGCAACTTTATCAAAAAGTGCCTGACCACTCAACTGACTACAGCACAATCAACACAAGCTATGAAAAGGATAACACTGCGCTACATCAAAAACATCTCAGAAACAGCCAACAGACTGTTACAACCACACAGGATCACCATAGCACACAAACCAACTAAAGCCCTTCAAAACTTCTTAAGTAAACCAAAAGACCCAGTAGCCCAAGAAGGAAAAACAGGAGTCATCTACAACATACATCATAAGGACTATAACAGTCACTATGTAGGACAGACAGGCAGAAGACAAGCAGAGCACATCCACGAACACCAACTCAAAAGACACGATGAAAACTCCTTAATCTCACAACACATGGACAGACTCAACCATAGTTTTAGCTGGGAAACTGTGAGTATCCTAGACCAAGCTAAATCCAAAATGGTAGGGAATTCCTGGAAGCTTGGCACTCAGACAAATCAGCCATCAGTAGACACATAGAAATAAACCATATTTGCATACCATTCAAAAGAGATTATAAAATAACTAAGATGGAAACAAAAAGACCAGAACACTCTCTCCAGCAGCCAACACCCAGATAAGCAGGGATTAAACCAGACAAACAATCAAGCAGAAAACAATGCCTTAATCAAGGAACTACCAAGGAAAAAACTACACCCCACCAACATTGGCACGGCAAGCTACTGTATATAAACAGAGAGCAAATTTATAATAATAAAGGGGGGATAGAAAATAAATAAAAATAAATAAAAATAAAATACTCACTAGCCCTGATGAAGTTATCAGGTTGAATAATGAAATGTCTGCAACCAACCAACCAAGGTAAGAATGCAGCAAGGACTCCATAATAGAATGTGTTGAGAATTATGTCTTTTTTCTCTCCATATCAAAGTGATGTTTAGTTAAATTTATTTTATTTTAAAGTATGATATGCACTTGCAATGTATCTTTTCAAATGTAGCTATCATATGTTGGATTATGCTTTTGATATGACTGATACCTGTATAATTCTACTTGTCAAAATTTTTAAGCTTTTGTGACCTCAACACCAGTGCTTAACTTTCAGTAAAAAGACTTGTGACTGATTTCATGGCATGAAAATGCGAATAGTAATATGAGGGTTTTTTAAACTTCTTTTTCCCAGGACAACAAATGATATACTGTAGATAGCAAAGAAATTCTAAATTGTTTAGAGAATGATTCATTCATTTTGCCTGAGAAACAAACAGAAACAAACTACCTATATAACATCTTCCAACAAAATGGATACCCATGCAACTTTATCAGAAAATGCCTGACCGCTCAGCCCACTACAGCACAACCTGAGAGTAATTTGTTTGGATATTCTGGTTTCCACACTAGCCCAATAATTTAGCTGATTTATTGACTGACTGAATGATCATGTTCCACAAGTTGATTTTGACTCTTAGTGACCACACAGATATATCTTCTTCAGAATGATCTGTCTCCAACCTTTAGGTCTTCCAACAGTATACCTATCATTGGTGTAATTGAGTTCAACCACTTTGCTTCTGGTCGTCGTCTTCTCTTTCCTTCTACCTTTCCCACCATTATAGACTTAGGGTTTTGCATAATGTGTCCAAAGTATGATAATTTAAGCCTGACTATTCCTTGTTTTTCCATGTATGTTTCCATCTTGAATGTCTTTACAGATGCCATTGTAATACTTCTTCTGTCTCTTCTAACAGCTTTCTGATTTGTTTATTTGTTTGTTTATTTATTTTGTTAAATTACTTCCTTAGATCTGTCTTTCTTAGCTTTAGCTTCTCTTCTCTTCTTGGCAATTTCCACAATTTATTCTGCCAATCAATTTACTTTTTTCTGTTTCCTGATTTTGGCAGTCTCTTTCACATTCATCCTTAACAACTTCTTTGATTTCATTCCACAGTGCCTCTTGTTCCATATTAATTAGGTTCAGAACTTCAAAGCAATTTCTGATGTTCTTTTTGAAAAAGGTGGGTATATGCTCAAGATCATATTGTAGAAGCTGGTTGGCTTTGTTCTTAGCTTATCTTGGAACCTGCACATGAGCAGTTTGCAATTTGTTCCATAATTTGCTGTTATAACTAAGCTCTTCTACCTCCTTGTCCCAATAATATAGTCAATTTGATTTCTGTATGTTCCATCCAGTGATGTTCATGTATATAGATGGCATTTCAGTTGTTTGAAAACTGTGCCATAAATAAATCATTGGATTAGAAGAAACTGATAAGTCATTCTCCTCTTCATTTCTATTTTCTAGACCATACAGTCCACCTACATCTTCTTTTTTACTATTTCCAAAGTTGGCATTACAATGTCCAACCATAAGCCACACATCCTTCTTGTATGTTCTGTAGATTTTAGACTGAAGTTGAACATAAAACTCATCAGCCTCCTCTTCTTGTGCATCACTGGTTGGATCATAAACTTGGATAATCATCATATAAGAGGGGTTGTCCACTTCATCTAATAAGTATTATTTGGTGATTGACTGCATTATACCAAATATTTGGAGTCCTGCATCCAGTTCTGTGCACTGCAGTTTAAAAGACACACAAAGAAGGTGAAACAGAGAACTAGCAAGATGTCAAGAGTTCTGGAAACCAAGCTCAGTGAGGAACAGTTAAAGGAGCTAGGAATGTTTAACTCACAAAAGAGAATACTGAGAAGAGATTTGATGCCAATATACAAATATCAAAGTGGCTGTCACATTCAAGAGAGGACAGACTATTCCCTATTAAACCAAAAGCAGGGAAGGACCAGATAATGAAATTAAAACAAAGAGATTCAAGATGAATAATATATAATTTCCCTGGTAGTAGTCTTACACAGTTTTCCATTGAAATTCTGACCATCCATATCATTTTAGGAGTCCCACTTATAATCAAGAGCTCAAGATCTTCTCATTGGCTTTGATCAACTGTGCACATGTAACAGTGACTGGGTGTCCTGGAGAAGCTAATTTTGCACAGCTTAGGTGAAGAAGATAGGAATTTATGAAGGGATAACATACACATAACATTCAGCAGGATTCCTTTCCTTATTTTTCCTTAGGCAGTAGTTAGAGCAGCTAGAACTCTTTTTGAGTTATGAGCTTACAGGTAATCCTTGAATAATGACAACTCGTTCAGCAACCATTCAAAGTTACAACAGCACTGAATGAGTAGTACTTACAACTGGCCTCAAAGTTCTGGCCATTTCAACACCCCCACGCTCATGTGATCATGATTCAGGACTTGGCAACTGGCTTGCACTTAACTATGGTTGCAGCATCATGTGATCATCATTTGTGAACTTCTCTGCCAGCTTCCTACAATCAAAGTCAATGGGGAAGCTGGTAGGGAAGTTTGCAAGTTGCTCCCATAAGTCACTCACACTTCCCGCCCCCCAAGGAGTCCCACTACAGAGTACAAGATCCTAGGGATCTCATACTCAATAGCACCACCTGCCTGCCCACACTCCATAGTGTGTGCCCATCTGCAGCACCACCCCCACCAGCCCATAGGATGTGCCTGCCTGCAATACCCCTTGCATGCTCACAGCCCCAACCAATCCACCTGCACTCTGTAGCACCTGCCCACCAATCCACCTGCAGCCCCTGACAGGCCACTCACAGCTCCCACTGGCCTGCCCACGCTCTGGAGTGCCTGCCCATGGCGCCCCCCCACCCCACATGGTACCTGCGCAGCCCCCCATGCTCCTTGCCTGGGATTCCCACCTCTTCCTGCTTAATGACCCGCATGGTCCTGGGATTATAACAGCAACCAGGACTGCCAGGATTGCTGTCACTAAGCAATTTGGTCACACAATATTGCACTTTATGACTGCATTGCTTAGCAATGGAAATTCTGGTGCCAGTTACCACTGTAACCCAAAGACTACTGTACAGTGTTCCGTAAGATACAAAGCTTTATTGAAATCGAACATTCTGGGCCCTCATTTACTAGGCTCTTAACAAACAAACAAACAAGCCAGCAAACAATAAAGACACCAGGTGTCATTTGCCCATTCGCTTTGGCTTATAATTCTGTGTTTTCTATTACTCTGTGTTTTTAGTCAGTTATGAAAAATTCCTTAGTACAATCACATATTAATCTGACCTCAGGGTAATTTTATTTCCTGCTAGAGTACCATTTTGTTTCATTTGTTTTTTTAAAAACCCTCCATTGCTTATTTCTAAATCATCCTGCTAACTTAATCCCTGTTCAGTTGTTCTGAAATTTCATGATGGTATACTTGCATTTGGGAGAGTGAGGATGAACATATTCTGTCCCCTGAGCACTGTTGTTTTCAAATGTCACTGATTATGGGGAAAGCTTATTTGAATACA
Source organism: Candoia aspera (assembly GCF_035149785.1). Classification (NCBI taxonomy): domain Eukaryota; kingdom Metazoa; phylum Chordata; class Lepidosauria; order Squamata; family Candoiidae; genus Candoia; species Candoia aspera. The sequence continues at coordinate 53,732,887 of NC_086157.1, read as the reverse complement.
GGATCAGACAGTCATCTTCTACATATGTAGGGCAACATAAGAGGGACAGGACTAGTGTTGTTGTCCCAATTCCTCTTGAGAACATGTAGACCATCACTGGATTTCATAATAGCTGAAGAGAGTTAAAGGACAGAGTAAGTGTAGTCTGTTTATATATGTCATTGCAATATGAAATTCCAACTGCATCTGTAAGAAATAGAATAAGTAAAGGAAAATGGAAACAGCGAGTTAGAAATGAGTTTCAAAAAAATGGAAGAATAACATCTTTTTTCTCCTTTAAATCAGTTTGATTAATTTAATTTCCTGCCTTTTTAAAAGAAACAGAGCATTGAGGAATAAGTGTAGCATGCCTTTGATGGCCAGGGGTAGATTCCAGGGTGTTCTTCACCAGCACTTTTTGTGACAGAAAATATATCTCCATAAAATATTATCTCTGTGAATTTCAGGTTTAATAAGCAATTTCTATCTGTCTTGGTTTGGGGCATTAAAGATTAATACTGCTAATATAATATGTGCATAAGCAAGCCATTTTTCAACAAGCACACAAAATTGTATCACCCCATTTATCCTGGATATAGCAAGGTTATTGTAACCAAATAAAACTCCATTGTAACCAAATAAAACTTAGAAGAGAACTGAGGGGGTGGGAAAGGTGCTACTTAATGGAAGATGAATAACTTCTGTAAGGTGATCTTCTGACTGGAAATTACATGAAGATTTTACATGTCAAAACAACCTTATGTAGGCAGCTCTATTATATCATTGCTGGATTATTAAGAGAACATATAATTCATCCTGAGACAGAGAATCAAATTGATGCAAAAAAGGGACAACTAAAACAACCAAACTTTTCCTACTGGTGCAAGGTTACAACATTTGGTGGTTTGCAGTTTACTAAAAAGGTGGGAAGATGAAAAATATGTGTAAAATTTTGCAAGGTGTAAAGAAGTGGATTTTAAAAAAAAAGCGGGGGCGTTCACATAATATGGAAACCTGACTAGTTTCAGTAGGCCTCTCAATATCACTTGCTGAAAAACATGAGCAAAGTTTGGTGTTACACTCGAGTTTAAGTGGTGGATTTCCTATTGGTATTTTGTTAGCCATTGTAGGAATAGAAGGCTGGCTTAGTTGGACATCTGCTTTATCCAGCACAAGCTTTTCTTATGCTACAATGACTGAAAAGAAAACAAAAAAGAACACAAATGTTGCATGAGGATCTTCATATTTGTTACTGTATAGATGGCTCTACTTTTTATTTGATACCCAGCTAATCATAATTAATAGCGTTTTCTACTTATTTGTATGCTATAACGCTTTATATATTTATTTTCTGTTCTGCCTTTATTATTTTTATAAATAACTCAAGGTGGCGAACATACCTCATACTCCTTCCTCCTCCTATTTTCCCCACAGCAACCACCCTGTGAGGTGAGTTGGGCTGAGAGGGAGTGACTGGCCCAAGGTCACCCAGCCGGCTTGCATGCTTAAGGAGGGACTAGAACTCACAGTCTTCTGGTTTCTAGCCTGTTGCCTTAACCACTAGACCTAGTGGATGTTATAATCATTTAAAACATTTAAAATTAAAAATATTTAACATGTTAATAGATCTTCACATAGACTATCATGAACACAGTCCTTTGAAGTTAGCCATATTATTATCTGAACATTGTAGATAGCGCTTTGAAGCTGAGACAGTGATGACTAATAATGTTTCATATGTTTGAACTCTGAATGCCAATGATTGCTGTAATGGGGATAAATCAGAATGCTATGGACACCTCCTCTTCAATGAAGGATAAAATATAAATCTACTCAATAAAATAAAATACTGAAATCTGTTTCTCAATTTCCTGAAAGTTTTCTTTCCATGTTAAAAATAAAAGGAACTTCTGTTTTGTTTTTGTTTTTTTGCTTCATTTTGTTTTTTGTTTTACTTAATTATCAAGTTGTTTTAGAATGTATGTGTCTGTGGGGTGGTGGTGTTTTAAGCTTATTTTCTTATTACAGGGTGGGTAAAAATGCTAAGGAGGTCATTTCTTAAATGTGATACTACGTAGCTATCCATCATTCTGGCAATCTATGCTACTCAGTCTGAAAAGCCTAGAGGATGAATTTGCTCATGATTCTTCCCTTGGATTTTCATTGACATGTGGGAAATCAGGGGAGTTGCAGATTGCTGGGAAAATGTTGCACAATAAACCGCACACAAGTGAGAGTTCAGTGAATTAACTGTAGTTTCTAATTGTCCTAATAATCTTCAGCAGCATATGATTTAAAATGTGTTAAGTTTAAAACTGAGCAAAGAACAGCTTGAGAGTTGTTACCTAAAATTTTCTTGTGCAGTAACTGGTATTGTGGGAATATTACTGCCCCATTTAAGAAGTACCAGCCTTTATGTAAAGACATTAAGAAGATTCACACACACACACACACACACACGCATATACACCTGTATTTCCTGTTTGCTATTGATTTTCATATTATATTTCCTGTAGTTAGCTTCAGGGAGAATGTACAAATCAATGTTGAGAGTTTTGAAAACTGGCTGTCAATCTTGAAGCAAGGAAAAAAAGCTACAAGTTTTGATTAGGGGACTAAACTACAACTCTAGGGAGATGTTTATGTATGGTTGGATACTTTCAATAAACAAACAACTAATCAAAACTCAGGGAGAGGTCAAAGAGAATAGCAGGTTTCTGGACATGTGCTGATTTCCAACACTGAACTGGTTCTTGGAACCAAAAAAGTTGTTGTGGCTAAAACAAGCAGAAGCACCAGAGAAAAGCAAGAGGGCTTCAGTGACTAGGAGAAAGCTCCTTATGAAATGTTTTAAAAGATACCAAAGGCCAGGAAAAGTCCCCGTCTTATAGAGGAACAAGTAGAGTGTCAACATTTTGAACTAGACTAGTTCAAGAAACAGATGCCATGTGAACTACTGGAACTCTACTTTGTTGCTATAGAGTATAATAACAGAATCTTGAAAGCCTGATGGAGATTCTCTCTGTATGTCCCTTCTTATATTAAAGAGAATCAAGATGGGACATTTCTTCCTTCACCCACTCCTATCTATCCTGGCTAAGTTCATGTTTACATAATGATCACTGAATTCCTTCTTCATGGTCATCTATGTGCTCCTCTACAGAGAGAAGGATTTGCAATATCATTTGGACTCAACTGCCAGCCTCCAACTTCTAACCAGGCCCTTTGTTCCATTCAGCACCCACACAGAGACTGAGAATACAAACTGTGATGGGGAAGGGATAGGCAATTGCTAATGTAATGCCAAAATGTACTTGCGCTTGCTTTAAACTTTTCCTCATTTGTTAATAATAGGCAACCAAAAACATTATTGAAAAGGTAATTTAAATTTCAAACTCTTCAAGAATTTCCTTATGTATAAAAATGACACAAAAAATTACCCAATACTGTAACTACCTTCATTTATATGGGCTCTGTATGAGCTGCTAAACATTCATCCCTGAAATATCCTTTTTAATCAAAATTGGTGGATTAATATCTTTGTATTTATAACCAAACCTAATCACAGGCATGAAATGACACATATTGATCAAATATATTCTGCTCCTGGGATATAACTTCATTCTTCTGTATATTATTTTAATAGCACTAACACCATCTGTAATGATCATCTCTAATAATTATTTTCTTTGTCCCTCTGGCTCTTCCTGATATAGATAAGAAGTACCAAATGAAACAAGATAGTACCATCACTCACAGAGCTAGGCTGTAATGATAGCTGTCATTCTGAGGAACATTCATAGCTTTTTCAAAGCACTGAAAGAAGAAGGGGAGATGCAACCATTTTATGTTGCAACCTATTCCTCTGTTGGTCATACTAGTTGGGTCTTAGAATTCATTTAGAAGAGGGTAAGACTAGATCTAGTGGAATGAACCTTCAAGGATGTAGATACCGATTAGACCAGGATATCTCAACCAGGATTTCGTGGAACCCTAGGGTTCCATGAGAGGTCATTAGGGGTTCCCTGGGAGATCATGATTTACTTAAAACAATATTTCAAATTCAGGCAACTTCACATTAAAGAGGCACATTTCATTCTTTATATTTAGCTTAAGAACACTGTTAATGCATATATACAGGCCTACCCATGAAACAAATGTAATAATTTTGTAACTTCTGGCCTATATTTACACCTGAATGTGCAGGGGTTCCCTGAGGCCTGAAAAATAGTTCAAGGGTTCCTCCAAGGTCAAAAAGTTGAGAAAGGCTGCATTAGACATTAGGAAGACTTCTTGACAGGAAGAGCTGTCAATCATTTGAATAGGTTACCACATGGAAGTTTTCAAACAGAGGCTGAATAGGCGTCTATCGGGAATGATGTAGTGAATCCTGCAGTGTGCAAGGATTTACACTTGATATCCTCTTAGGTACATTGCAGCTCTATGATTCTAGGATTTTTTTTTCAAATATGAAATGCTTTGAACTTGAAACACCTATTTAGAGTTTGAAACGGTTATTCCAACCTCATTGGAAGCAATCCATTGCTGTTTAACTATTACAAAAGTGTTTCAAACCCAAAACAGCTTTGCTTGAAGTTCAACACAAATATTTTGAACACAGAGCTGGATTGTTTCAAGCTCAGCACATTTCTGGAATGGTCCGGAGCTGTTTCAGACTTGAAACTTTCAAGTGGAAATATTTTTCACACCACTATTTATAATCTATAGAGATGCTTGTAACTTCTGAAAAGCATTTTGATCCCATCTAATCCCCTAGCCTTATAACCTGTAATGGGAAATAAGTGAAACAATGTCAAAGAAACAGCACATAAAAACAAAACCTAAGTACTTTCCCCCCAGATTCTTGTATCTACTTATATTTAAGAATTGATACTTTTCAATAATGACATCACATGGCATTCCTTAAAACTCCAGGTAACTTCCAAGCCATTTCAAAATGCTATCTCCTCAACACCATCTGTTTACTGCCTTGCTAGATTTAAAGATTTTGTGTTCTTAGTCTGTAATAAAATTGGATCACCTCTCTGCTCTCTCTGTTCCTGAATCATAAGAGTATAGTCCTACTACTTTTCCCTTGGTTGTTTTCCTGCCATTTATATTAGCATAAGTTGAAATTATCCTTCTTTTCTTGCCACCCAATCAATCTTATGGCTCTGATTTACATATATTTCCCTGCATTCTGGTGTTACTATTTTCCTTACTGCTTGATCTGGACTTGTGGAAGATGATTTGATGAGTTGGCTTCCTTGTGCCTGCAGTTATCCTATTATCTCCTATTAATTCTTCTATACGTTGCAATGTTCAAAGTGCTGAATTGGTGTCATAAAATTTTCAAGTTCATCCCCACATTGCTAGCACATCTTATTAAAAGTTGCCATTAAATTTGACTTGTATAATGTTATGTCTTTCATAATATTGCTAACAAAGCCTCTCTTTCTTTAATTTGAGCGTGTAATTTTACTGTTTCATTTTAGTGAGAAATGTCATCAAGTATGATCAGCTCTATCTATGGAGGTCATTGTTAACACGTTTATGGACTGTTACTGTGGCTTAGGATTCCATGAATACAGATTTGAAATCTGTTGTGTCGCTGTGTAGTTTTAACTGCATTTAACAATAAAATATCTATTACAGCTGAGCTTCAGTCCTTGTACTGCCCCCAAATTCAACTGATTGTCACTCAGAACTAAGTGATAATTTCTTTTGGCACTGAATAGAAATACTTTTGTATTTTTCAGTCTCTTGCTGTTACAGGCAACTTTCGTGAACCTTTTCTAGCTTTGTAACTAAATCTTAAGTCCCAATGCATTTTTCTCACTATCACACTGTACATTTGCATTATGATTTTCTTTTATACTAGTCACCTCAACTGTCTTTCACATGAATATATTAAATAGTTTATACAAAGTATATATACTCTATGTGAATGTGTGTGTGTGTGTGTGTGTGTATGCCAAAGTTGAATACAACAATTGCTTTTAAATTTCAGCAAAGCCTTTAGTTAACAATTTGTCTCTTAAGAAACTGGTGCATTGTTTGACCTTTGTTTGACCTAATCAGACTCCCATACAGATCATCATTACACTTTAGAATCAATGTACAATGTACAATCCAGCTGCAGCAGCATATTGTGGGAGAGAGTTCAAGATGGGCATGCTGTCTTTCAGAGAAGGATATTGATTTTATTGATGAATTCCTGACAAGCTCCTAAAAAATTCAGGGGTTCAGCAGGGATACAGCCTGAACCATTGACCATTCCTAAAATGGTATTTTATTCCTAAAATAAATTCCAGTGATATATTTATATCAAAAGTGGTAGATGGTACCACTGTGGTAGGTTTTCTAGGTGTTGTAAAAATGTGAATTTTCAGCTATTTTTGCAAACTTGCAAAGTATCTTGTAAGTACGAATGATTTAGTCTATTTCTTATTTATGAACTGTTCGCTCATAAGAGTGTGATAACTGAAGGATAACTGTTTCAATAAGTGTATTTGTCTTGGAAGTGCAGATCTGGTCAACTGTTTCAAAAAAGTCTACTAAACAAAATACTTAATCATTGCTTATTTACCTTCCAACTTTCTTTTGCTGAAATGACTAATTGTGGGTGTCAACAATATTAAAAAGGTTCATTGGTATGTGCATGATACAAAGGACATAGTGATATCCAGTCCTCATCCAATTTATGTAAACAAGATATGATGTCCATGAATTGGTTATCTAGATTAAATTAACAATACAAGGCTATCTTCTTCTGTCTCCTGTAATGCAAAAATTAACAGAAAATACATGACACATCTCACATGAGAACCAGTTTGGTGTGGTGCTTAAGGGGTTGTACTAGAACCTGCGAGACTATGAGTTCTAGTCATCCCTTAGGCATGGGTGCTGGTTGGGTGACCTTGGACCAGTCATCTCTGTCAGCCCAATCCACCTCACAGAGTTGTGGTTGTGGGAAAATATGACAAGTGAGTACTACATACCCTGCCATCAGTTGTTTAGAAAAAGGTGGGATACAAATCTAATAAATAAATAAATTCATGCTTAATCTTTGAAACAATGTTGTCCTAAAATGGAACTATTCTTAGAAATTGGCTAGCAGACTTCAAAATGGACCCAGTCTTTCAGCAACATCTCATGAGATTTATAACAATTTCCAGGGGTCTTAGTAAGTTAATTTGTTTCTAAATTGTAACTATGAATTTAGCAGGTTTTTCTCTCTGAAATATTTAACTTTTGAAATATATCTTGCTTCAGGACAGAGCTCATACTTCCAATGTGGCAAATTTTTTTTGGTTTCACTGCTGTGCTGCTATACAAATGCTATTTTATTCAGCTCCAAGGATTTAGCAGTCATGGAAAAGCATATTTCATTCTACAGTTATCATAAAACTGTATGCATTTAATGTAGGATACATCATGTGCATCCACAAAAATGTTTCTTTAATGGTGCAAATGAAATCATAGATTACCCACAATAATTTTCACACATTTAATAGAAATTTACAGGTTTCAACCAAACTTAAGTTTCAGCTTAAACATCTCTTTAGCTGTACTGTGCACTCTGACATCAGGTTCAGGCTTTTCACATCTCCCTGGAAATTTCCCATTATGCCAGTATTTAAATCCAGAACCAAACTATGCAAGGTGTCAATTAGGTAATGATTTCCATTAAAATTAGAGATATATAACTTATATGTGTTTTGAGACATTACTTAAAAAGCTGAATACATTTTTGTTTCATACAAACAATACTTTACTTGATTTTAATTACAAATTGAAACTTGTTTCTAATAAACTGAGATTTCAAAATACAGCTGAGTGACTCTTATGAGCTCATATGCATGGCTTTACATTCAAGAATGGAGTGACTGAATGGCTGAAATTGGAGAAAAGTTAGTAGGCAATGTGTGTGAATATGTGTTATATCCACGTGTGTTATTGTTTTTATCTTTGAAAATTCAAAGCAGAAAATTCTATTTTCAAGGGAGGGAGGGAGGACTCTGAGGAGTTCATAGCAGAGTTGTGGAGTTCTGGGTGCTTTAAGGAAATGTACACAAACACAGAACATTATATAATAGGGTTTCTGTCAATCATACCTAATGCTGTTGATAAGAGAATATATGCAGTAACCAACATAGGATGTAATTTACATTTCATCAAAGTCACTGTGGAAACTCCTATAGATTTTAAAAAGCCTCCATTGCAATTTATTTTATTTTCTATCAGTTATGGAGATTTTATAGATGAACCTCACCAAGCATTGATAAAAAGCATAATAAAGATGCATTAATAGAAACAAATCATTACTCTCCTTTAGCATATTTTCCTATTTCCGTTGAAACAAAAAGTCTTCAGAATAAAAAATGTAATATAAGTTAATGAGGTGGAACTTGAGAGAAAGGAATAAAAACAAATTATTGGAGAGAAGAACATATGGTATCTGCAAAAACTCCACAAAGGACAGATTCAATTAAAGCACTCTAATTCTCCCATTTCTGAAATGCAATCAGTATTCTAGCTGCCAATAAAGACAAAACATTCAAATTTCAGCGACAGAAAGAAGTAAATGAATAAACCAGCATCTGTTCCCTCAATCCATTTTGCACACAATTCAGATACTCTGTTCCTGGCCCCACAAACTAGGATAAAGTAATGAAACCGAATGTCCTTTCTCTCCTACCCATTACTTTTTCCTACTGCACCACTGACTTCAAAAAAGATATGATGATACCTAAGTATGCAGTGACTTTCTTGGGGAGGAATTTGAAAGAACTAAAGCATGGTAATAAGAGAAGACATCCTAGGACAGCTTTACAGACTACAGAGTAATACAATAAATCACTGCTTTGGCATCTGTTCAAGGGTTCTTAAAGAACTCAGTTGTGAAAATGCTGATCTTTTATCAAAGTATGTAACTTGTCACTCAAATCAGGCTCAGTTCTAGAGGACTGGAAACCAATGTTACATCAGTTTTTACAAAATAAACTGAGGCAAAGCCAGGACACTATAGGTAGTTTGGCTTAATGTCTGCTACAGATTAATAGAAATGGCAAGAAAAAAAATATGTAAGTCCAAATATGAACAAGCCTTGCTGAAGAGGAATCAACAAGAATTTCTCAAAGGTGAATCCTGCTTCATCAAATTTCCAAATTTCTAGAGTTCTTTGAGAAAGTCAGCTGACTCGACCTATTGGCATGTATACTTTCAAAAGTCTTTCACCAATTTCCTCACCAAATGGTCTTCAGTAACGTTATTGACCATAGTATAAGAGATAACTTGTCCTTTTATGGATTTTAACTGATTAATAATACATAATAAATTTAAATAATAAAGACATAAAGACATAAACAAAAAAAATATTAAAAAGCAAACTCTAGGAATGCATGGGCAAGTTTCTCAATGGAAGGAAGAAATGGAGTCTCTCAAGAACATGTGTTTAGAGCAGCTTTTAACTTGTTTATAAATTATCTTGACAGGGTAAGCAGTGAGTAACATGATGCATATAGGAGAAAAGAAAGAAAGAAAGAAAGAAAGAAAGAAAGAAAGAAAGAAAGAAAGAAAGAAAGAAAGAAAGAGACTCCCATATACAGTATACTGGTGGTATCTGAGCTGTCTGTGTGTGAGGGAAAAAAAAACTGGGAATCAGTTTTTGACAGTTGTAAAAAAGGCAGATTCCATGTTAGGGATCATTAGCAAGGGAACTGAAAATAAACTACCAACATTATAATGACACTATATATATCCATAGTACATCTGTATCTACAGTATAATATTTTTACAGTTCTGATCACCATGTTTGAGAAAGAATATCATAGAGCTGGGAAAGGTGGAAAAGAGGACAATAAAAATTATCAAGGATCTAAAACACCTTCTAAAACATACAAAAGAAAGCACTTCTTCATAACTACATATTTAACTTATGGAATGGTGATGATCACTAACTTGGATAGCTCTAAAGATGAATTTAATAAATTCATGGGGTATCAATGTACCAATGTGCTATTAGTCTTGAAAACTCATTACTACCTCTGGATTAGAGGTAATATGCCTGCGAATTGCATATTGGAGAACAATGTTGAGAAAGGGATATATTCTGATTGTGAACACTCTAGAGACATCTAGCCGACCATAGTGAGAAAATTATATTCCTATAATATATCTGACTTTAAACCATCTTCTAAAACCTTCAGAAAAAAAAGAGCTTACAAGGTGGAAAACTATCCACTTTATCCCATAATAAGTCTATAGAAGTGGGCGGCTAATAAATAATAATATTAATAATAATAATAATGGATAGACCACTAATCCTACATATCTGACTGATGGCTTATTTCTCTGAACTTTAAATGCTACACACTTATCTTTCAATTCATCCTTTTTAAAGTCACTTCCCACAAAACACAAGGATTTGTTGGATACGCTTCTTATTTATCTTTCTTCATTTGCCCTAGTCCTAAATTACAGTGAATAGCCCTCAATTAATATTCCAATGCCACACCAATAGCTTGACCCACTTACCTAGAAACAGGATCAGGTAGATTGCATAATGCTAGTATGAGAAACCTATCAACTGAAATAAAATTCTGCCTTAAAATCAGAGAGAATTCTCAATCTTTAACTCCCAGATACAATATTCTGTGATTCATTTGTTTATTATTTAATTAGACTCAGCATAAGTATTGGTATCCAATAAGGGAGATCCAACAGTTGCATGTTGTAATATTGCTCTTCCCTCTAAACTTGATGGATGAATCTAATACAAATAAGTACACATATTCTGATCAGAGATCACAGGTTTTTGCTTCTCCTACTCCTATACATGCTTCCCCAAAAGGTGAAACTGTTAAAACTGTTCCTTTTCTTTGATTTCCTCTTCCCGTTCTCCATATTTCCAAGAGCACATGTTATATTCAGTTAAGAAACACTAATTTCTTCATATCAAATTAAAATCAAAACACAGATTAGCAGAGAATCATTAAAGCTTCTGAGCTGCCTCTATACATGATACTGCCATCCAAAACCAGGCCTATAAATTCATACATAAGAGAGTGGTAAAAACTGCTGGATCTGATTACCTGACAGCCTTTAAAGATATAAATGTTCATGACTTATATATCTATTATGGGATTTCATTTTTTCCAGTAATGATAGAAAGGAGGCCATTCTATTGTCAATCTTTAACTACAAATTGAAAATTAAAGGAATTATTTTATTCCCTAGAGTTTTAAAACACTAGAACTCAGTGAATTGATGGGAAAGCTTTGATGTTTTTCCTGTGCCCCTACCTTTCTTTCATATGCAGGCCCACCAAGTCTAAGAGCAATGAAAAGAATGAAAGGTTTTCATAATACCTTTTCCCATGCACACATATTTTATAGCCTATATATTTTTCACTTTGATTTGGTGACTGCTGACCTCTAAAATGCAGCCTTATGAAAATTGCTTAATCACACAGCTCGTATATACTTGTCTTCACTGGATAATCATTTTTCCCTGTATGCATTTGATGGCACTGACCTGACAGTTAACGGACGCCAGATTCTTTTGACAGCCACCTGCTGGAGCTCAATAAAAGTATTTATTCATTGAAAAGGATAGTCAGTGAGGCACTTGGTGGAGGGTCTGGAACATACAGTGTACAGTGAAAGCCTATTGTATACTTGCAGTACTTCCTATTTAAAAAGGAATAAAGATCAACTCATATAAAACTCTTAGAGCTTTTCCCACCCATGAGAAGATGATGAAGAATGGCCTCAAAAAAGGAATCTTGTGCCACCTTAAAGATTAATAGATAAATGGTATCATAAGCTTTCACGAACCAGAGGATACAGTACTAAAGATAACTCTCCTTCATGCTAGGTAACTGAGCCTAATATTGACCCCTTCTCTGTAGACCACTACCCAGAAAGGACCACCTAACAACAGCTGGGCAGATGGCTCTTAAGCTTAAGGGGTGAGCTAGCTTTGGGAAAGGACCTTGGAGTTGAGGAAAAATGGAGGAGCACTTTTAAACAATATGTTAAAAATTATGGTTTCCCTTGAATCAAGCTTGACTCACAGTGCCTTCATAGATGTGTCCATAAAGGACAGGTTGGATTACTTTTGCAATAATTATGTGATTTGTCATTGCCTTCTTCTGAAATGTTTTTTTTCCAGTTTTTTGTATCTAGCTTGGGATTTTCTGTTGAACTCCCAGCCAAATATTAACAAGGTCCACTATCCTTTTACCTAGTTAAAACCAGCAAAAGTCAGTTAGATACTGCCCTTATTATAGGCTTCACATCTGTTACATTCCCAACCACTATTCCTCAGAGAATAATAAAATAGATCAAGATTTTATTATGTCCTTTTGAGGATTGTGATACATTCACACACTATATTAATGGTTTAGTGAAGTAACATGGTTTACTGAGACAAACATTTCATAACCCAAATCATTTTTTCAAATATACAAAGTAGCAATAGGAGGGTTTTTTGCCCATTTCTATTTCTTCCTTTGCCAGTTCTATAACTTAGCTGCTCTAAGACTCTAATTTGGTTTGAGGCTTAGAGAAGGCACAAAAATAAGCTAGGAGCATGCCAGAAAACCACTAGCAAGCCATGCATCTTTATTCACAGTTCATAGTAAGCCAATAACAAACAACAGTTTTGGATTCTAGTTTACTGCCCTAAAACAAGCCATAAGTTAGTCAATGGTCCCTCTTTGCACATTGTGTTAGGCCAAAGGCAAGCAAACAATATTATGGCTTTAGCAGAATGTGTAAAACCAGTCAGTGAATAATTAGTTTGAAAATCCTGAAATGCTGGATGCTCAGCATGGACATCCCATGTCTCATTACACCAAGCTGATTCTTAGATGGTTAAGCTGAAGAGTCTTTTGCTATATCAGGCTGAATAGATGTCACAAATCTCTTTATGTTGCTGTTGGAGCAGAGGCAGACTTCCACCATTCTTGCATCTCTTCTTCTTTAGCTTTAAGGAACCCATTTCCACGCATAACTGTCAATGCCAGCCCTTAGTTTGATGAAGAAAGTAAAGGAATTATTTTGTTGGATTCCTGGAAAGATTTTTGTAAACTTTTCTCTGAATATGATATGTACACCTGTATATTTGGTAAACCTGATTAATGTGGAATGCAGAGACAAGGCCAAATTATTAGAGAAGAGATTGAATACATTCACAGAATTGTTAAATGGGGCCTCCCCTTGAGAGCAATTGCTATGGAAGGACAACATGCAGGACCTGGAGATATATTTTATCTATCTATCTATCTATCTATCTATCTATCTATCTATCTATCCATCCAATTTGTCCCCGCCCATCTCCTCCCATCAGGGGACTCTGGGCGGTTTACAACAATCAATGAGAACAACAATCATAAAATATACAGTATAAAATTACAATAATAAATAATATAAATAAGAGTAAATATAATGCCTTTTATACATTGAGAGGCTGAGAAACAAGGGTAGGACCACATACTGAGTGCCTGGAATACCAATATTTATGAATGATATTGATAGTTATCATTGGAATACTAATGATATTTATCCTTTCAGTGTGTGATTTTTAATTGTTATTTGGACAGCGATCACTACTTACATAAAATGACTGGTCCTTCAATGAATACATTTGATGGCATAATCCTTCTGGGCATAACAATATACTTGCTGCTCCTTAAAGACTATGACATCAGCGCACAACAAATTAATCCACAGTCCCACACACACATTTCTCCACAGCTGCAACATCAACTCCTCCTTTAACAAATGGAGTTCTGCTTTTGGTCACTTCCATGCACACATGAAGTCTCAGGTTACAAACCAAAAAATGCACTCTTTCAGCAAAACACAAACCAAGGGATAGAAAGGGGAAGCTGTCACAATTCAATACAAAGTGAATTCTAACAGACAGTGAAGAAAAAAAAATTAAGCCAGTTCCTCAAGTGCAGTGGCTTGGAGGGTTCATGGTGTCTCACTTTGCAGCACTGGGTGACATTATGTCAGTAGATAATAAAGTATTCTCATAACACAGCTTCCTTCTCTTTGCTGCAGGCTAAAGGCATCAATGTTTGCTGTCCAATATTCCTGTTTCTCAGATAAGAATCATTTGAATAATGCAGGGTTCCTCAACCTTGGCAACTCTAAGCTGTGTGGACTTCAACTCCCAGAATTCCCCAGCCAGCAAAGCTGCCTGAATAACGTATACCATTTTAATAAACTGTTGCCCCCCTCTGAGTTATATGTTTAACTCTTTCCGCTTTTTGGCAGGGATTAAATAAAGCTTTAAGGTTTGAACTGATCTGAATTAGCTTGTCCTCATGTCCCAACTGATATACAGCAGTAAGAAAGGATTACAAGTATCTGACATCAACTATGCAAATTCAGAAAAGGTCAGGGCTAAATTCAGAAAGAGGAATTAATTGAGCAAGTTCTCAACTCTCCAAATCTGCTTATAGAGCACTGTTCATTTATTTGCAGTGGCTTCTTTGATGAAGAAAAAGCTTCTAGTCTGAAAATCTTTGTAAGATACTACTGCACCTGAACTAAAAGGTTGTACTCAAATACAAAGTAGAAAGTTAAAGAAAATTATGTATGAATTTTACTTTTTGTTTGACAACTCAGTTTTAAAAGGGATCCACAAGATTATTCTAAATTCAGCCCCCCTCCAAAAGGTTTATTGCTATAGTTATTACTTTTCCTAGAAGAACTAGGGAAAAATTAAACCTTGGCATTATCTTGATAGGCTTGCAGTATTATTTGTATCTGGACTCACATATCTACTTTATCATTTTATAATTCCATTCCCATTTTTAATTATATTTTCATGTTCTAATTAACTATTATCATCAGGCAATGGGAATCTGAGATTAGCCTAGCTGTCTGGTAGGTATCTGGAAAAATGTCTTGTAAATATTAATTGCATTTTTACCAGACATTAAAGAAAATCATACCCTAAACTTTCAATTTTTGGGTGGCAGTTTATCAGCACACAATTATTCCTAGGATGGAAATTCAAGACTTCTGATTTATCATAACTGGAGGTGCTAAAATGGCTGGATCTAATCTTACATGCAGAGCACAGATTTCAACCCATTTGTTTCAGAGTATTAGGAACTCAGCAAGTTCCTGCCTTTGTGTAAGTGGTTTGCCTGGAAAACCAACAAAACACAAAGCTTACAGTGATGGAGGAGCAGATAATCCTTTTTTCTTTTCAATGGATGCCTATAGATTGGTTCTGATCCACATTCTCTTCTGCTTGCCTTCTGGTTTAACATTATCCTTAGACACAGTATGTATGCAAGGTTTGCTGCAGAGTTTCTGAAATGCGCATTGTTGATCCCTGTACAGTTGGACCTACAAGCTGGCGATAAGCAGAAGTGCATATGTGTATTAATTAAAACACTGGAGGAGGCGGTAGGAACCTTAATAATATGCATATTTAATTTCAGATTCATTAGAATCATATAGCTATAAACTTGGAAGGGCCCACTTAGACTATTGCATCCACCCAGTAGTCAGTGCAGAAATTTAAATTAAAGTAGCCATAACAGATGGTTGTTCAGCCCCTTCATGAAGATATCCTGAAAAGGGAGAGCAGCACCTTCCCAGGAAACTGATACCACTGCAGAGTGCTTTTTCTCTTAGGACCTTTGTCTTAACCTTCAACAGAATCTGCCTTCCATCCTGAGCACCGTTAGGACCCTCAACACATACTGTATGCACAAAAAGAAATCTTAATGTCTCTAAAGAATGGTAGAACGTATTATGGATGAATTCATTTCAATTTGGCAACATGTTGTTGTTGTAGCTGTAGTTGTTGTCATTCTTAGTGTTTGTCCCACATGGTTCCAGGCTTTGTTGGTTTGGCACTGCACTTGCTTAGTTCTTCCAGTAAAATTATCAATGCATGATGCAACAAGGGGCTTAGTTTATCAGCTGGCTTGTCACAGAGTCTGACACCGATGAGGGCTGAGGGGGAATGACTAGGCGAAGGTTACCCAGCAAACTTCTGAGCCTAAGGAGGACTAGAACCTGGCTTTTTCCACTTCTAGTCCAGCGACATGTATTTCATGAAATTGTTTCTCAATCTTTAAATGGCCATTGCATGGATAGTCATGCAATACTTGATCACACTAAAATTTATTTTGACCAAATCAGACGAACTTACAGATAACAAAGAGGTACTTGGAAGGCTTGATCTGAGATGACACACAATTTTAACCAAGTCTGGAAATGTGAAGAAACAATTGAATGGCAGTATGTGACTGTCATGCCCATTGCCAAAAGTAATAAGCTCACCAAAATTCATTTCCAAAGAAAAGAGATATCAAGATTTTTCATAAAAATTCCTACCGCTTTGTTTGGTGTGAGACAGTGAGAACCAAGTTCAAATGCTTACATAGCCATGAAGCTTTGCTAGTGGCTTTAGCAATTTACTGGTTAGCTATTCCACAGGATCATTGTAAGACTAAAATACCTTCCAAATTCTTTTGGAAGGAGCAGGGACAACATGGAGGGATATGTAAATAAAGTTACAGTAGGTACAACCATGTGATCAAAGCCCTAGTCTTTTTTATTACAAAGCACATGTGGGATGCACATAAATAGAAGACGAACTTTGATCATGTGGTGGTGACCATTACCTTGACTCTTTTGATTGCCCCCTATCCCCACACACCCAGGAATGAGGTACAAATATAGCTGGTGACTAGACAAATATAGATTCCATGTGAACCTGACACCTGTGCCTCAGCTGAAGTGACAATCTATTCATTCCCAAGAATACATTAAGCTTTAAACTCTCATAACAGGGTACATTCCTGATAGAGGACCACATCAACCTTCAAAACTTTGTATGAAGACCCAGGACCCTTCCAAAAATGGCTGCCAAGTCATTTTGATTGTGATAGAGGAGGAAAAATATTAAATAGATGTAGTCAGATGATATAAGCCATATTTCACTGGACTTGAATTAACTGTAGGTTTCATTCTGGCCCCACTTGCTTCTTTGTCCCAGCCCCTCACTAAATGGAGGGCAACCCAAGGCATGCCATTTTGAGGCCAAGAGCAGCCCTTTGCTCTAACTGGGTTCCAGAGACTGATAGCATGTAAATAAGCCACATAGCCAGCCTTAATGGCACAAATTTTTATGTCACAACATAACTGAATTACATTATGGCCAAAGGGCAGAAGAACAAGAAAGATGGAAGCTGCTACAGTGGCAGTGTAGCTGTCAGATTCCCCGATCAAAGGTTTCACAGAAACCCTTATCGGAGCATCTCCCATCATTTCCTTCTCCCATGCTGCCAGATGGGAGGGGGTGTGAAGTTGGAGTGTAAAGTGGTTTATTATGGCTATGGAGCACATCAAGGATGCGGGGTTGAGATATGCCAGGAATACCATCTGGATGGGAGGGGGACTAACATGGTTTCATGGGAAAGGGGACTAACTAAGGGAATGTAGTTTTAAGTTAGGTTTGAGTGGAAAATCTTTATTCACAGCTTGCCTTCTGTACCATTCATTACGCTTCATTAAAACAGTTAAAGGAATCCCAGCCTCCTGACTGTGATTGTGTGAATGCTCGAATGATCAGGTGCTGACAGTAGCCAGCATTGGCTTCAGTCTTAGTAATGCAATGTCAGGTTAGCTCTAACTTTAAATCACAGCTGAGGCCATTTTTTTTCTTTTGTTAAGAAAAGTCTATATCTCAAGGTCAGATTGATAATTGTTGTTTGATTTAAACAACAGCTTAACCAATATGAACAGATTTCATGCCAAAAAGCATGAAGCAAAAGTTCCATTCTGGGCCAGATGCTGATCAACAGAAATATTATTGAATGCAATGGAGTTAATATTTAGCATTCAGTTTTGTAAATTCTTTCAGAAAATGCTATTTAAAAAAGTATGCATATACAAAAATTCTATACATTACATACATTATGTAATCTTCCTTTTTTTTTTTTTTTTTTGGTCCCTTTGAGTCATTGTTGACTCCTAGCAACTGCCTGGACAAGTCCTTGCAGTTTTCCTGGCAAGATTTTGGAGGTGGTTTACCATTGCCATCTTCCTAGGGCTAAGGGAGAGAGACAGGCCCAAGGTCACCCAGCTGGCTTTGTCACTAAGTTGGGACTAGAACTCACAGTCTCCCAATTTGGTTTTCTTATTCTTTTATCTCTCTTATCTTCCTCTTACTGTATGAGTAAATGAAAGTGGGAAAAAAAAATCTAAAGCAAGGATGAGCAATCTAAGGTCATGCTACTAATATCACCAAACATCAGAGTATGATGTTGCACAGACTATATCATCACATCACATCTTATAGCCTCCAGGCAACACAACTAATAGTTTTCTGCCCTATGCCAAAAAGAGATTGCCTAATATGAAGGAAAAAAAAGTAATTGAAAAATTATGGACAATCCTGTATTTGTGATGAACATCAGCATTTATGCATAAATCATTCTGATGCACAAACAATGCTATGTAATGATTTGTGGTTTACAGGCAGGAAAGTGGGATACTTTTACTGAACATGAGCAATGTCATAATATGTTGGACATCATTAATATGTACACATATGTGTGTTGTGTTGCAGGATAGAACTGGCTGCTACTTAGGTAGGCTAAGCCAAATAATAACTAATTCAAGATTTCCTAATGTACTTTATGACTGATCAGAAATGGAAAACTACATGCTCCGAGTTGCATGCTTCTGGTACAGCTGCCTGAATCTGTGGCTGTCACTATGGTCTCTTTTGAAATGTGATCCGGCACTCTAAAATATGTCATTACATCACTGATAGTAAATGCTTGGCATGAGTGCTTTGTGCTTGAACTAATTTATACTTCTGTAGAAAAATTATCTTGCATCTTTCATAGCTGACTACTAGCAGGGATTTCCTGTCACCATTTCCTGTGTTGTATGCTGTTGGTAAATACTGTCAGCATTATGTCTCAAAGGCTACTAAGGGTTCATCTGCAAGGTAGATTCCCTTGTGACGATTTGTTAATTTAATAATGCATAGCTGACCTTGAGAAAAGTGACTAGTTCATCATGTACCGGTCCCTCTTTTGAACCACATATAAGTGCAAATATGCCAGTTATTATTCTTCTGCCTAGGAAATTAGTTTTTTAGTATGAGTAAGAATACTTTTTCCAAAGCTAATGCTCTTTAGATATGTTAGGAGAACTCATAGAATGAGAGAACGAGACAGCACACATGGGAATTAACTTACAGTGCCGTGATTTTTGGGGTTCCAAGGAGAGTTTAACCCATTTTGTAGCCAGTTCCTCAGGTCTGAAAGTTACCTGATCCATCCTGTGTTGGTCTGGGAGATAACCCGTTACTGCTTTGATTCTTAACTTCAGAAAAATAGTTCATTGGACCTTAACAGACACATTCATGTAGTTTTCTTGACAACAATAGCAGATGATTTGTTATTGTCTTCTGCCTTGATTTTTTTCAACTTCCTGGACTTTCTAGCTTTAAACACTGGGATTTCTTGATAGTATCCCATCGAAGTATTAACTAGTTCTAATCCTGCTTAGCTTTTTAGGTTGGCTAGGTGCTGCCAATATGTGGTGATGGAATCCATGAAATCTCACACAAATCGCTGCTGGAGTTTTTGACTTACACTCCTTTATAACATGGGTTATTGAATTGTCTAGATTTTTTTGCTTTTTATCCTGAACAGGCAAGAAATTATTGGGCAGCTAGAATAAAATGAGCAAATAAAATGTATTAAATTTCATGGACATCAGTGCGGGGGGTTCCCAATGGCCTATGCCCACCCTATAACATCTAGTGTAAGAGAAAAAACCTGCTCTGAATCCCTACCCTTACTGAAAGTCATCTACAGGACCTCAGGAATTGGCCTTTTCTGTCATTGCCTGACTTTTCAGGGTATTATCCCATATGCTTTTGGCATTCGGCAAAGCCATCAAGACCTGGCTGTTTCAGCAAGCCTTTAGGGCCTGAAGATGGTTCCTTCCTGTAACAGAATGTTTGTTAGTTGAGTGATTTTTCTCAGCGCTAAGCTTTACTTTTTGGACTAACTGTTGCTACTGTTTTGTTGTTGTGGTAGTGGTTATTGTGATGTTCATCTCACTATTGAATAAGATATGCAAGAACCTCAGGGTCATTCCTCGATTAAAGTAGCAGATAAACCTAGCAAACAAACCAACAAAGAATTATTTTCCCCCAATCCTTATAACTCTTTGCTCAAGCCGCTTCCACAGCATTCCCAATTCCCAACCCTTTGTCATTATGCTTTGGTTGAGAATTGTTCCATCCTTATTTTCCCTCGTAATGATGCCTGATACACTGACACATATGCGCTAAAGTGTGTATAAAAGGGAACAAAAGAGACAAGTGCAAAGTTCTTTACTCGGGAAAGAAAATTCAAACACATATAGAATGGGGGATACCTATTTTGGTAATAAAACTTGTGGAAAGGATCTTTTTGTAGCCACTGTTTGCAAATTGAATATGAGTCGAATGTAATGTTCAGTGCTCAACAGAAATACAGTTTTTAAATCTGTATTCATTCTACTTTATTCCACTGTGCACAGTTCTAGTCACCATGCTTTAAAAAAGATTTAGACAAATTGAAACAAGTTCAGAGAAGGGGAATGAGGATGATGGACTAGAAAATTAGTCCCATGAAAAGAGATTGAAGGACTGATTCTCTTTCAGAAGAGAAGATAACACTGTTGAAACATCTAAAAGGGTATCACATTGAAAACTTGTTCTCTATTATTTCAGAGTGCAGGACATGGAGTAATGAATTTAAATTACAGGAAGGCAAAAAATCAGTTTGCTTCATGGCTGGGATGAATTCCAATTCCAAGTTGTTAATGATGACTGTGCAGTTTTGCCTTTAGTGTTCTAGGTCTGCTAATATGTCAAAAAGCTGGCATTGTTGGATAGAATTCATTCTCAATACAAAATAGCTCTAGCATATTGTACCTGGGGAAATGAATTAGTAAGGCATAGTTCACTGCTGGTCCTTTCCCCAAAACTTAATGTCTGTCTTTCTTTTGTGAAATAATTACATTTAAATCAAGGTGAACAGCTGGACACTGTTGACTTCAAACGCATTCCTTTGCATCTTGTTTTCTCTATTGTGCTGTATGTCTGGTTTTTTTTACTTCCCAACCCAAACAGATTCATTATTGGCCTCAAAATAATGGTTTGTCAGAATGGAACAGGCTATGATATCTTTCAGGGAGGGAGGGAGGAACGACAGATTACATGTCATTGTTCAAGTACTTTTTGGGCAGATCCTTTCCATAATAAATGCAGATCTGTTTGATTAGATAGCACTGGGCTTTTACTCATCCCAAATTTTGCTCATCTCAGTTATGGAGGTGCCATGAAGGTCAACTCATAGTCTTACAAGATGAATTGAATCCATTAGAGAAAGTTGCCTGAGCTTTTTGTTCAAAAGAAGCATCAGTTTGCCACTGCAGTGTTTATTGCTTACATGACATGGAATCTACCATGCCTCTCAGCCAAGTTGGAATCACTCTCAAACAGGCACTGCAGATTTAATCATACTCCTGAAAGTGTTCGGTTTGGGGTTTTGTCTGAAGAAATTGCTAAAGAAATGAATGCAGCCAAATTAAAAAGTGGGAGTGAGTGGGGTGGGGGAGAGTAGAAAATGGATTGATTTCAAAACTCTGAAAATCGATTTAAGTCTACTAGGGATTCAAAGGCCTCTTGGGCCTATTAAAAAAAGGAATGATGAAAAGGCAGGACAAGCATAAATGAGGATCGAGTGAATGTCTAAAGGACAATGCATATGCAACAAACTATTTGGACTATACTGTGGCGTAAATGGTTTGGTTTGGTTTGGTTGTTTTAATTCTAGAGTGAAAGGCATTTCCTTAAGTGAAATTATTCTGTTTAAATTCTAGAGAGGATTAACACTGCCTGCAATAAAATGACAAGATATATGCAAGACCTGCAATGAAAGATTGCATTGTGGAGAACTCCTGTTCATTGTTTCAGAAGTCATCACCTATATCCTTTTCCACCCTGTTCCATTTTCCTTTCAAGCCAGCTGGTTTTATTTTACAATGGCCAGTCAACTACAATTCTGTATCTACTGAATACTCATTAAGCTGTGCTTGTTGGTTTTTTTCCTCTTAGTGTCCTTTTTCCTAAAGATTTTATTTTATACTTCTGCAAAACCCGAGATTTGTATTATTTACTTAGTAGCACTTATATCCTTCCTATTCTCAAAGAAATTTCCAGAGGGCACACAGCAACACTCAACAATGTAAAATTCCAAACAAATCCACCCTCAGTGCCTGGCTATTGACTCCTTGGTGGCAGGGCTCTGGCTGCTGCTGAATGCCAGGTCAGTCTGTAATAAGGCTGCATAATTTCTGATCTTATCGTGTAATGGGGCATGTGACACCCCTGCTTTGCAAGCTCCACTGGTTGCCAGTATTCAGCTCAAGGTGCTGATTACCACCCATAAAGCCCTCCATGGAATGGGGCCCAGTTATCTGAGGGACCACCTGTCTCCCATGGTTTATGCCCAGAAGGTAAGAGCCAATAGAGTGGGCATGCTCTGGGTTCCCTTGGTCAAACATGGTCATCTTTTGGGGCCCAGGAATGTGCCTTCTCTGTTGCAGCACCTCCCCTCCAGGTTATTTTTCACTAGTTGTATTATTATTGTTATTGTTTATTATTATTATACATTTCTTAATTCAGACAGGACATAATTCTAAAAAGCATTCAAAAATTATTCTCAGAATTCTATATGATAAGCATGGTAGGAATTAATCACTTTTTAGACAATAAAGCAGATAGATAGAACTCACCTGATGTATTGTGTTGTACGAAAAAAGCATTGGCAATTCTGTATTTAGTGTTAATTTTTTTAAAATCTCTCTTAGAATGCCTTGTCATAACCAGAAACAGTGTAGAATGCATTGAAAAGTAATGAATGAAGTCCTCAAGGAGTGCAGTGAGTTCAAATACACTATCTATCGAATCATGACTGATCTGTGTCCCTGTCTGTCTCCACTGTTTCTCATTTCTGCTATGTTTTCTGTTGAGTTACAAGTCTATGGGTTGGGTCATTTGAAGGCTCATTATAAAGAGCTTTATAGATTTTTGAAGGCTTAGCGCTTGTGCCTGGAATCTTTAATATAATTGAAGATATTATCTCAAATATTTATTCTTATTTCCAAGTGGAAGTGGCTGAAATACCTTCTCATCTCAAATATAATACAATTCACAATATATTTATGCCTCATCATTTTTTCTGTCCCTGAAGCATTTCTTATTTTGTGGTAAAACTTCATCTTCAGGTTATTTTTTAGCCAAAGTCATACATTATAACTGATGCAAGAATACCAACCATAACATCTGTACTATTTTCCCTTTGAGGATGGTTTTTGAAAATATAGAAGAAGGCAGCACCACTGTGAGGCTTGCACAGTGGATCAATTATTATGGTGTTGGATAATATTTGCTCATCTCCAACTTTCCCTTTTTGGGGAAAGTTGTTGAGAAAGTGGTCAGGCTGCAGCTTCAAAGGACTGGAGGAAGTGAATTATTTGGCTCCCTTCCAGGCAGATTTCAGGCCTGAGCACAGTACTGATATGGCATTGATTGCACTTATTGCTAACTCATGACCAGAGTAGGAGGAGTATTGTCTGTCCATCCTGGCCTCCCTGACCAGGAGGTTGCTTTCAGTCCATCAGTCATAGTGTCGCTCTGAACTGTCTTTGAAGGTTGGGAATGGGAAGCATAGTGCTGTTGTTCTCTCCTTCTTCCAGAGCTGGTTCTAACTGAAGTGGTGGAAGGAAGAGAACCAACCCTAGGCCCTTGCTTTGTGGGATGTCTTAGGGTTCTATTCTCTCCCTGCTCTATTAAACATCCATGTGAAGCCTCTGGGTGAGGTCATCCATTGGCATGGGGTTAGGTATCATGAGTATGCTGATGATACTCAGTTATGTATCTTAAACCTAGGCTATCCAAGTGATACTATTAAGATTCTCTCTCAGTGTCTAGAACCTCTTGGGGTCTGGATGGGGAAGAACAGGCTTAGGCTGAACCCTAGTTGTGGATATTGAGGCCACCTGGATCTGGAGAATTCCAGTTGGTTCTGGATGGGGGCACAGAAGACAGAATTTGTGCTCAATTTGGAGTCCTCCTAGACCTATGGCTCCTGCTCAAAGAACAGGTGGCAGCTCTAGCTAGAAGGACCTTTGCATAAATCCCCTTTGCACTTATTGCACCCATACCGGAATTGGGAAGCCCTTCTCATGGTCCCTTATGCCTTGTCACCTTGCATTTGGACCATTAAAACACACTCTACCTGTGGCTATCCTTGAAGACTATTTGGAAGCTACACCTAGTCCAGAATGCACTGGTGCAAGCAGTTATGGGTCACGTAACAGTGTTACCATTCAAGCTAATCTGGTTGTTAGGGGGCTTCTGGGTGTAATTCAAGGTGCTAGTGGTCACCTATATAGTCCTCCAAGGCACAGGGCCTGGCTATTTGCAGGACTACCCATCTCCAGTTGCTGGTGCCCATCTGTTAATATCTGACAGGGTTGGTATGCTCTGGTCCCATCACTAAAGCAGTGTCAACTTGGGATCCAGAGGACCCGTTTTTTCAATTGCCATAGCTAATATTTGGGACAGCATTCTCTCCAGATAGCTCTGCTTTTTGAAAGGCTTGGAATTCTTGGTTATTCCCCCAGGCAATGTGCCAGAAGGATACACAAGCTTATTTAATTGCCTGAATGTATGAGCTGTCTTTGTGTGATATGTTTTAATGTTTTAGTTTATTTTTTGCTGTATTTAATTTTTTGTCATCTGCCCTGATTTTCATGGTAAGTTAGAGGGCCATGTCACTCAAAATAATAAATATATAAGTATGTATTTTTGCTATTCGGGGTAAGTTAAAATGTGATGGGACTCTTTCACTCTACAAGGATAACTTTTTCTGCAGGCCAAGCTGGAAATGATCCCTACATACATTTAGAGATGTGTCCTTGAGATGGCAGACATAACTGATGAGCATTTCTTCTCATACCCAGTATGGAAAGTTAGCTAATGCACTACAATCCAAAATCACTTCAAGAATCCTCCTTTTAAAATAGTAATTGTATACAAGTATATGGAAACAAGCAGAGGGCATTTCCCCACGAGTGACTTGCATTTCTAGCATCTTCTAGAGCAGACCCATACATCATGCACCCAATCAAGTGGTCTTGTGTGTCCATTAAGCATCTTTTGAAAAATTACCAAACCGCTGCCACCAAATGTCACCGCTGCCACCTAGGTTTCTGCAATCACTTCCACCCCAATGCCTCCAAGCCTCATGGACACTGCCAACTCTATTGCTGCCGCCACACTACTGAACGGCTGACTGGTGCACCAGCTATTCCTTTGAACCCCACAATTATTTTTAAGGTATTAATCCCCTCTACAAATTGTGCAAGCCTGCTCTAGAGTCATCCAACCATTGTTGTGCCAAAGTAACAATAGTGAGTACAGGCTTTATATCACTTCAACAATGGCTGGGTGTTGCTATGAAAATGTTTCACTAGTGGGGAAATGGCTTTGGATCTGCCTAGCATTACCGACATCACAACTGGAGAAGTGACCAGAGACAGACAGTATCCAACTGACTGCATCCTAATTTTAACAGAGATCACTACTAAGCAATAAACAGATGCTAATCATTGTTGAGCTGTAATCCTTCCTAATTTATAGAACTTTTAATCCTTCCTAACCTATGTAATGTAGTCAGGATCCTATGAACTTCACTGAAAGGAAAAAAAAGTGGTCATCTTGCAAAGAAGATGAATGCTGGTTATTTACTGCAAGTAGAGAAGATGAAACAGTAATTTCTATTTGGATTGTGAAACTGACTAAAGCTGATTATGAAAATAACTAAACTGCTTGGTAAGTTTATTGCAAAATAGACTTGAGAATGGGCATTTTGGGAAATTAATAGAATTTACAGCCCAGTTGGTACACATACTTTTTCATAAATAAATCTAGCTGCAATCCTAAAAGCTTGTGTTGTAGGAACTCAACACAAATGAAAATGGTGGAAAAATAAAATAATGCATTAGTGCAAATAACCATTAAAATGATTTAATGGTGCACACAGTGGGAAAGATGAACGTTGTGTAATGCCCAGTCTTCAAGCAAAGAAGGTATTGAGCAAGCAGATGGCAACTGTAAAACTTGGGAGGAATGGACAACAGGATGGATGATACCTTAAAATATGGAAAGAAAGTTTCGTATGCCAGTTATGAGATGAGAATCAATCCTGCTAACAAGCATACACCAAAAATTCTGGATTCTTGATACAATGACTGTGCCTCAATTTGTAGCTAATAGTAGAGAGCAATTCTTTTAGCAAGTTATCACCCTTCTGTTTGGAAGAAATGTATGAATTAATGGATATCCAACTGGGAACCTTCAGTGCAACTGCAGAACTGTTCCATGGATTAGTCTTGATAATTCCATCCAGTATGGTATCTATTATCTTAATTGTACCATCTTAGTCCCAAATCTCATCTGACAGTAGTGCATAGACTGGGGAGACATAGATTTATGTTTTTGCACCTTGGAGAAGTAAGTAAGTAAGTAAGTAAGTAAGTCTGTCTATCTAGCTTGGATCCAGGTTGTGATGATTCCTTGACAGCAGACAGATTTGAGCTGTGATTGTATGGATCCATGAGGGACCTTATCTAAAATCCTATTTTTGCATCATACTTTGATACCAAACTGTAAGATCTGTGGTTATGACCGTTTATTACACACAGCCAAATATGCTCTGTAATGTAAAGAAGGTCTTATTTATATTCTGTTTAAAACTCATGTGGATCTATGTGGTTCTGTGTCTCGGATCTTCAGTCTTGTGCCATTACTGCCCAAATCAGTTGAATCTGTGATTAAATGATGGATTCATGCAGACACTATATAAAAGAGTGGGGAAATCAAGGGGATCCATGCCTTAAATCCATTTTGTGTGTCATGGATAATCAAAAGAGGTCAGATCATGATATTAAGCCTGTATTCCATGCTGACAAACACATGCTTTATTTTCGAACCTATTCCATGTAAAATGAATTTCAAGAATCTGACATTTACCCAGAAGCACCAGATTAACTACCTTCCCGCTCCAGGCAAGAGTTGCTTTCACAGAAGGATGAGAAGAGTCCCCAGACTCAACTCCGGAAGGATCGTCAAGTGCTTCTACATCCACCAGAATACACCTTCAAGAAGAACAGCACGGACGAGCGAGCTACCTTCATCACGCGCCCCTAGTCCCGCAGGACCTAAGCGCATTCAGGAATGTGCGGCTGTCTAAAGTTGGGGACAGGCCCAACGACCTTGGGAGGGACCCGAGGAGGGGGCGTTTTGGAAGAAAAGCAAGTCTTCGCCGTCCGAAGTAGATGCTGCTCGGGACGGCCAGAAAGCTTCTCACCCTTTTTCCCCTCGAGGAAACCCCGAGAATGACGTCTACAGCTCGAGGCCGCAGCATGTCACTCGTCCCGCCCCTTCCCCAGAGTGGGAGGGAAGATGGGAGGAGTGATGTGGTGGGTCGAGGCGGGCGGCGCGATCCGCGAAGTGGCGACCAGAGAGAGCGGCCGCCTCCTTCTCTGCCGCCACCGCCGCACCTGATCGGCTGGGGTGGTGGACCAGAAACCGTCGCCTTTCCCCTGGCTCCAGCGGAGCGCCCGGCTTCCCGAAGCGCTTGCCCATGGCTTCATCCGGCAGTGGCGTGGAGGAGGTGCGCGTCTCGGTGTTGACCCCGCTCAAGCTGGTGGGGCTGGTATGCATCTTCCTGGCATTGTGTCTGGATCTGGGAGCCGTGCTGAGCCCGGCCTGGGTGACGGCCGATCATCAGTCTTATCTGTCCCTCTGGGAGTCCTGCAACAAACTCGGCAACCCGGAGACCTGGCGCTGCAAAACTACCTTGAACAGCGGTGAGAGAGGCCCCGTTAAGTCCAGACTGCCTTTTGGGGTTGCCCTTTCCTCCCCTCCCGCCTAACCCAGCGTCCCCACCCCGGCCCTCCTTTAGGACCCACCCAATGCAGCAGTGCTCCCCCTCCGACGCCTGGCCACGGTCGCCCTTCCTGGCCGCCGCTCCTTAGCTTCCACCACCCCACCCGACGTCTTCTTCGTTGTCTTCTTCCCCTCCCTCCTTTGCTTTTGCCTTTAATCCTTACCTCTGGGCTTGTCTTCCCGCAGGAATGACCCCCCACCCCACCCCCGCTCTTCTAATCTCTTTCTTCCTAAGGAGCTGTTCCTCCCACCTTTTGGCGCACGCCCAAGCCTTGCGCTGCTCACTTGGGCTTCCCTGCGCGCGCTGGCGGCTCTGCTCCTCTCTGCCAGCCTCCTGTTTGTCCTGCCATTCGGATCCAGCGCTCGGTTTCGAGCGTTGCAAATTACCGGCGCATCAACGCCTTTCTGACAAGATCCTTCTTCCCTGGGCACCCACTTAGAATTAGGGCTGACTTTGACCCCAGCACACCTTTCTTGACATTCTGGCTGGGATCTTATGATTCAAATAATCCCTTCTCTCATCCCAGATTCTACACAGTATCCTTCCTTTATTGCAGAACGCAAAGTATTATTAACCAATCTTATCTGTACTTCCTACCCAGCTTTCTCAAACTCAGTGTGGCATTCTAAACCTTTAGCACTTCCTTCCTCTTCACTCTGGACTTAGGCTTTCTGTCTGCTTCCTATTTTTTTCAGCTGTTCTTCCATCTTTGTAGCCCCAAGTAAAAGAAAAAAAAAATCTTTAAATGATGCGTCTTTGAAAACATCTGCTTTAAAATGCCATATATCTCATAATGTAGTATACTCTCTTTGTCTCAAACAAAAATGTTGCAGAGATTTGGCGGAAAGGAATTGATTTGGCAAATCCTTTATATCAGGTGATCACTTGAGAGATTTCATTTGCATATTTAATTATCTAATGAGTCTGAATCCTGTCTATTCAAGTGTGCAGGTGGTTTGAAGAATGTTTAGCTGTGGTTTCAATTCAGGCCAGTATTTCTACCTGGTACCTGATTAACAATCCCAAACCAACTGATGGAAAAGTTTTGACATTCAGCTTCCTAAAACTGTAGCCAACTTAAGAACTCATATTTGATGTTTCTTCATATCCAGTGTGTCACAGTATGTGTCTCCTGTGCCTCATTCACCCATATTCTCACACTCCACCTTCCCTCCTTGCTGACTGATTGTTACTTCTCCGATAGCACTTTCTCCCAGGGCATTTGGGGGGGGGGTAGGGAGTGGGGGACCTCTTCCCCAATGTAAAATCTGTCACTTGGAATGGGAATGTTGATTTCAAATTCAGTCCTTCTCTCCTCTTCAGCCAAGTATGTGGTTTGCTCAGTCCGCAAAACTGTAGTTTGGGCTGTTTTTATTTTCCACTGTGTACAACAATTTTTATAATCTTCTTTGGAAACACTTAGAAGTTAAATTGTAACCCATATTTAGTAAGTCTAAGTTGTGAATTATCCTTAGGTCTCATTTTATTTCAAAGCACAATATTATGCAATAAAATATGGGTTTTCTACTGGTCCAAATGTGTATATTATGTTTTGTTCTGGCACAGATTCTCTGCATTGTTCTAAAGAACTTTGCTTGGAAGCTACAATGGAAGCCCTTTTCTTTTGTTTGTACCTGTCATTACTGCCTTAAACATTTAGTTTGAGGTGTCATTCAGTTGGGTCCTTGAGAATATGAATATATATATACACACACACACAGTATGTGTGTATGTGTGTATGTATGTGTGTGTGTGTGTATGTATGTATGTATGTGTATGTATGTATATATATATATATATATATATATATATATATATATATATATATGAAAGAAGTGCTGCCTTGTACAGCTACAGGGAGCCAACTTTGTATGAGAGCTTGCTTGCTTGCTTGCTTGCTTTTCTTTCTTTCTTTCTTTCCTTCCTTCCTTCCTTCTTTCTTGCTTTCTTTCTTTCTTTCCTTCCTTCCTTCTTTCTTGCTTTCTTTCTTTCCTTCCTTCTTTCTTTCCTTCTTTCCTTTCTTTCCTTCTTTCTTTCTTTCACCTAGCACACCCCAACACTGTGAAATTTATGTAGGAATGTTAGCCACGACATCTCCTTAGCAACAGGGTTTCTTTGCCCTGTTTCTTTCTCTCCTAAATAATATCCCCTTGATTGCACAAAATCTTTCAGAAGAATTGGGTGCAAATGTAGGGGTGGCTGAGTTTCAAATCCAGCATTCCTTTTTCTTCCCCCATATTCTTTCCTTACTTTTAAATGTACATGAAATTTAGTAAAAGCTAAATAGTGATTAATAGATTGTTAAACATTTCCTAACTGCTTTTGGTAATCATCCACCTTTTTAGCTGAGAAACAAGGTGATTGCTATGGGTGGTATATACAGTTATGGGCTCATTCCTGCATTTTCAGTGATTGATAATTGAAGACAGTCAGTCTCTGTTGCTCTGTCATTCTGAATGCCTTTCTTCAAGAAATTTCCAGGCTCTTAAATTCTGCTTAAGTTATACTGTAGAATGAGTTTACTTTTGTTTTTGTTTGTTTTTTAATGTATCCTGGGATTTCCAACTTACTAGGAATGAATGTGGAAGCTAGTTGAACAAAACTGTTCTTTTCATTGTATTTTGGCAGAAAGTCAGGCTTTGAATGCTCTCCTGCAATCTGCAAATCTGTTCTGTTGACACATCCACATGCATACACACATATGCTCACCCTTTGGTGGTAGTAAATCCTGTCTATGTACTGGCAAAGGTTCTTATTGTGCTTGGTGAGTAATGGATCAGGTCCAGTATGCTTCATTAGGTTTATTCTACATTGATGCTTACTCTTCATTATTACCTCTTCTCTGTTCTCATTCCTTTTCTCATCCCCCCTTCCAAATAAAAAGAATATCTCTATTTTGTATACTGACCTCTTTCCAGGAAGACGTTACAAGTTGTATAACAATTGGATATGCTAGAAAGGAACAGAGATTTTCTATGAAAAGGCTTTTTAACTAAGGCACCAGAGCAAACAACACTGTAAGTGGAGAAACAGAAGGAACCAGGGCACTGCCTTAAAATATTTGCTTTGTTGTCTCTTGAAGAACAGCAGCACAAGGAACATTATCAAGGGTAGCCACACACTGGAGCCTGCTAAAGCATATCAAAGCTTTAATTGAAAAACAATTCTCTTAATTAAACTTCAAGCCCTGATTGCTCATACAGAGGGCAAATCCATTGTTTTTGCAGCAGTGAAGCCCTCTGAGTCTTTAGATCATTTGTACCAGAAATAGTCTTTGTCCAGTTCTGCAGTTACCTATCATATATCCCTTGTCCTCCAAGTAATAAACTGTGGTCTTGCAGTTTTGTTTTGTTTTTGTTTTTAATAATGCAGGCTGAACATTAGTATGTTTCTATTAATACAGCTTATTTTAATGGAAGAAAGAGGAGGAAAAAAGTGGTTGTATATATGGTTTAGATGATTTAGGAGAAGCCCAGCTATATTTAATTTCCTGAGAGTAAGATTAACTTACAGCTGGCACTGATGTGTAGAAATCATCTGGTAGATTGTTAAAATACAATCCCATTTCAATATACTATTTAAAATACATCAAAACGTTTCAGTAAAGATCACATACCTTTTAATTCAGAACATCCCCCTTGATTTCTCTGAAGTAAAACTGTGAAAGAAGACCACTACTTAGGAGTTGTTTGTGGATTTGATACAATTGAGAGCATTGAAAACAGCCACATGGTCCACTCCCATATATGATATGGGATACATGAATACCTGTGCAAGTATGTTTTCTTTCTTAGGGCATTTAAAATGTACATAATGTAGTCTGTGTAGCATAATTGTACAACATTTATAAATCCCACAATGCAGAATCTTACACTCTTGAATGATTTTTAGTGTATTATATTATACTTCAGCTATCCAAACTTTGATGCATCAAAATTAGCTATAATTACTGAATGTGATCTTTCTGAGAAACGATTATTTTGGTGTGAACACATGTACTTGTCTCTTGTTATAAAAAGTCTATTGTTTGCTAAACTGACAGCATAAAATATGCAAAAATAAACATTAGTAAATAGTATGTTGCCTTTTTATAATACATTATTATTTGGGGTTTTTTTTCTGGTGAGTTATTATATGTTTATGCAGCATTTAGATACCTAAAAAACACATCTCTTCTTATTTTTGGAACCTGTACTGTGCATACATGTATTAATGAATTCTTTAAATATGGTATTTAAAAAAATCTTAATTAATTTAAATTAATAATTGCAACCAATGGTTTCTACAAAGTATGTGGAATGTAAAAGATTTGAAATTCAATCTTCATGAGTTATTACTTGAAAGATAATATAATATGGATTGTACCTGTTGTGTGTAAGTTTCTCTTTGTATGTGTATTTATGAAGACATTTAGTCATATATATATTTGAAAATACCTCACTATTTAAAGTAGGTATTTATGAATCGCTCTGATTTTTACCATTCGTAGTTGGCATGACTGCTTGTTTTGCATGAGAGCCATTGTACTAAAGCAAAATTGACAACTCAAAAGCAGCTCCCTCCTGGTTGCATGTAGATCATGGCTTTAAGTGAACTGATGGCGATGGATATTTGCAAATAGCTCAGCAAGAGTGGCAGTCACTATACATTGTTCTTTCCTGGCCTACTAGAATACTGGAATAATGTAAATTGAAATTTGTTAAGGCTGAAATACAGTAGCTAGGTAGGATGGGAAAAACATAGTTAATATAAAAAAAAGTTTTACCAAAGCAGCTGCCATATTTATTTTTCATTTGTATAGAGTGATACGAGATTTCATTTTAAAGAAGGCTTTCATTTAAAGCTTTCCAGAACATAGGGTGTATATGTGTGTGTGTGTATGTACACACACAGAGACACACATTTAAACACAGACACATTTAAACACGCCCAAATATATCCACTTGATGAAGTACAATGTATGAAGGTTTCTTCACTGAAGGCTATGGACTGTAATCTACTATGCTGGTCCAGTGAGGGTTGATAGATAGATGTTTCGCAGCTTTCCAGCCTAGGGCTGAAGGAAAATGACTGGTCCCAGCCAGCTTCAGTGTTTAAGGTAGGATGAGGCTCTGGATCTCCCCACTTCTAATCCAGCACCTGAACCACCACACCATTGGCTCTCGTTAATGATAGAGACAGATAGATGGGAGGGGGAGAGAGAGAGAGATCACACTATATTCAGAATATTAGGATTTTTTAATCCTTTTTCTTTACAAAAGGATAATTGTTTTTTTAGGTGAAGACATTTTAATTTATGTACTTTATACATGTTAGTATCTACTGTATGCACGTGTGCATAGAAAAACACTCTTAGGACTGCAAAGAATCCATTTTCTGTATCTTGTACAAAAAATAATAATATGTAGCATTTGCAAGTTTGCTTACACTCTTCAGTCCACAAAGGGTAAACTACACATGGCTTTTTGAAGATTTTTTTAAAAAATCCCTCTCTGCTAGTTAGATGTAAAGACTACAGTATATATAGCACCTGGGGATACATGAAGGATCCTGACCTGCAGTTGTGCCATCAGCTAGAGGGAATTAAGTGATAAGTTTAAACAAAATTCCAGAGGAAAAAAATGAGAATTAAAAAATACCTATGGTTGTTATTATCTATAGTCAAGAAAAGTAAGGTTATGAAACTCTGGAGTCAAAGATTACTTGGCTGGTAAATTAAGGAACATAGATACTGATCAGCAGTCTTTTGCAGCCCTGAGTATCTTTGTGCAATACTGTGCAATGGCTTGAGCAAATCATCCCTGTCATCAGGATCAGAATCATCATCATCATCATCGCCAATACCAAAAGCTCATGAGATTTCAGCAAGCTCTCTCAAGATTTTGCCCAAGACTACAAGAGTCTTCCTGAATAAGATTACAGAATATTCATAAGATTTTGCAATCTTACAAATCTTTGGTAATATTTTTTATTTTGGAGGAGCTTCTGGTAGGTGCCATGACATTCATGAGCATCATGCTGCCAACTGCTGAAAAACTGTACATATTATTTCTTGATCCAATCAAGTAAATATAGTATATGCACACAGGAATAAGATGTTTAGGAGCTAATTTCACAGCTTTATAGCTTTCTCTGCCCCCTCTTGTACTGAAGATCTTTAAAAGACTTTAGGCAAGCTACTCCAGTATGGTTTTGAGAGAACATAAGAACACAAGCAGTGCTTTGTGGATTGGACCCCTGGTCCATCTAGTCCAGCAATCTGTTGTCACAGTGACCGCCCAACTATACAAGGAAGCCCACTAGTCTCCCAGCAGATGGTTTTCAGAGATAGTCACACTGTCATCAAGGTTAATAGTGTTTGATCCCCATGACTTCCATGAACTGGTCCAACCCTTTCTTGAAGCCAGCCAAGCTAGTAGCCAGCACCACATCTTGAGATAGCAAATTTCAGAGTTGAATTATGTGTTGTGTAAAAATGTATTTCCTTTCCTTCCATTCTCCCAAGATTCAGTTTCATTGGGTGACCACTGGTTCTAGTATTTTGGAAAAGGGAAAATAGTTTCTCGGTGTCCACTTTATCCACACCATGCATAATTTTGTACATCTCAAACCATGTAATTTTGTACACCTCAGCCATGTATCCTCTCATTCTACTCCTTTCCATACTGAAAACGCCCACAGTTGACACCTTCATTAATCTAAGAGCTATTCATGCTTTTTTTCTAATAACGTAGAAAGGAAGAACTAATCACCAACTGCAACAATAGTCACTTCATGCAAATTAAGGAATATCTTTCCAGATTCAGTCCCCTAGAATGAACAGCATAGGGCCGTCACTGCTTAGGCCCTCAGGTTTCAAAGACCATCCTTCATTTTGCCCATTATATTGGAAATAACCCTCTCACACCAGTTGTAAGAAAATGTACATTAGTTATTTGTTATATGAAACATAGATTGGTTACAAAAAACCCACTGAAGCAGGTCAGTTTACAAATTTAAGAGCCTTGCTCCAAGTACTCCACTGGGTCTCCAACCATCTAATAAGATTGGAATCTTGATTAATTTCCCTGGACTACAGTATGCAACTCTGTCAGCTAAAATGCTGCATTAAATTATAATTATCTGATAATACTCTGATATGGCTTTCCTGATCTTGCAGGACAACTGTATCTCTATATAGAACAAAGCGATTTTGACAGATATAAAATATTATGACTTTTCATCTCACTGTCCAATCTTGCTTGGTTTAGAAAGAGATTGGTTATTTAAAATGATATGTCCTCGGTATAGATATTCAGCAGGACTCATCCAAAAGCCTTTTGTGGTATACTATGAGTCTGTTTGGGAAGATGATTGCTCATGAGAGTACGTACCTTTGCCCTTTCCACAAGTGAGTCTTTACCCTTGCTTGATTTAATGTTTTGTCTTCCTCAGTTTCAGAAGAAAGGTTTCCAATGACTCTGGTCCAAACATGACTTTGCACAAACTCCTTAGAGGAAATAGAAACAGTTTCCCATGCTCTCCCTTTTATATTGTGTGCCCTATTGCAGTAGCAAGATGAGACAGAATGATGAGCACGGCCCATTTGGAAAGGGTGGAGCTTGCAGTGAGATGCTGCAATGCTACTTTTGTCATTTTGACAAAGGCAACAAGATCCTATGGATGGCTATCATATTGGATTCATAATTAGACTTCTGATGTACAGTCATGATAGACTGATGAAGAAATCAGCTGCTTCCTTTTAGCTGACAATGTGGCAAATATCTCCAAAAGGATTGCCAAATGTCTTGCAGTTTCTACCACTACAACATGATTGTCTATCAATCTTGATAATTTATTTTCTTTGAGCCAATTTTTTTTCTTTCTTTTATTCCTCTCTTACTGTTTTAATGCTCTTAATTTTATTCTGAACACTTTGTCCTCCAGTTGTAAATTCATTTAAAACATCACTTTAGTTTTAATAACCCTTTAATAACTAATTACCCTGTTTTTCTCTTTTTTTCCTCTGTCTTTGGGATTAAACTGTAATATGCTTGATATTTTGGTCTTTGACCATAAACAAACTTTAACTAATTAACTATAAGAGGTTGTTCAGCATAGGAAACAAGTTTTTTGTTTGTCCTTCCAATGAAATTAAGCCCGAGGGCAAGGCAAAACAAACAAAGCACCCAAAATTATGTGTTTCAGTTTCCCTGTGAAAGGACAGAAACAAAACAAAACAAAACACAACAAAACAAAACAAAACAAAACAAAACAAAACAAAACAAAACAAAACAAAACAAAACAAAACAAAACAAAACAAAACAAAACAAAACAAAACAAAACAAAACAAAACAAAACAAAACAAAACACTGGATGCAAGAAAATAAAAGCTGTCCTTGGCATGAAAGAAAGCATCTAGCCATCTTGGTGTACAACATGCTAAGAAACGGCCAACATTTTTTTCTTTAGACTTCAAGGAAATACCCATAAAACCATGCAGAGAAATGGACTATCTGCACTGCAGTTCAGAGACGAACTTTACATTTGGAGAAACTCAGCAGTAGGGTAATTAAAGGTACAGACTCTCTCAAACTGAGCTTGTCTCTGATTAGCCAGCCATATGGACACATTCATATAGTTTTCTTGTCAATAAAATGGAATCTGCTTTTTTGTGGGGTTTTAGTTGAGGAGGGAACATTTCCTAATTAGCAGCTACTCTTCTTTAGAGGTTTCAAAATGACACATCTCTTGCACATGTTATACATGTCTGGGTCATTTGTGCTTGGACTGTGTTTGATTCAGAAACAATTAAACTACTTTAAAGCACATTTTTAATGAATGGAGGAATCTTCAGTGGAGTGTATCCCACAATAATTTATTTTGTTGGAACCGCTGCTGTGTAGCAGTTAAAATTTTAATGCCTCCTACACCTTTAAATACTTTTTAATTGGACTTCCAAAGTTTAAAAGATGCTTTTACAGCTAGTTATAATATAAATAGGCTAAATATTTTATGAGGTTTATATTTAGAACCAAGTAGATAGCAACCTTGACTCCCATTGTGTTTATCTTTTGCAAAAAGATGATACAGTATGCTTTCTATTCCTCTTAAGTCATAGAAGGAGTTTGCAGCATCATACTATTTTATATATCATTGTTTTCTTCAGTAATATAAGGAATAGGAATTATTGGATCATAACAGGTGACATTCTGCAGTAATCTTAGCAACTTTTCATAAATCAATCTAATGGAGAAAAATTCAATACATATAACAAGAATTCAAGCCAGTCTAATGAGCATGTTTCAGTTGTATTGATTATGGTATGGTAAAACTGGATTCCACTGGAAACAATGGATTAATCTTTGACTGGATTGGTGGTATCCTGAGAAAGTGAGGAGTGACAGGGAAAACTTCTTTGGTCAGATATCCATGTTCAGTATGTGGGCAGTGGAAGGCAGAGGCGGAAAAAATGTAGGAGACATGAGCAAGGACAGTGGAAAACATGTGAAGGGACTTGAGAGCTGAAATATTGAATGAAAATATGATATTGGCCCTTCAGAATTCAAAGTTAGCATAGCTACCCATATCTGATGGCAGAAGGTTCAGAAAAGAGAAATCTGGTATGCAAGAATGAAACAGACTTGATTCAGATGTTCTATAACTGGAATTTGTATACTCTTTTAAAAAGCTAAAAGCAGTTCTTAGACATTTTGTGTTGTATCTGTATTACAGTTATGCTCTCTTTGCCAACTTGGCTATAGTTGTTTCTAACTTACAGAAACAAAGGATATCCTTCCATGGATCTCCTACCTCAGAACTCATTTGACCAAAGCCTCAGGATGTAATGAAACAGCCTCAATATCTCAAGTGGAAAACTGAAGGTACTTTAAGGCTACATTTTTTAAAGGTTTTTTTTTAGGTTTTTTAAGGTTTTCAGATCAAGTAACTGTTAAAGACAAACTCAATTTAGAATAATATTGTGCCAAAAAAAGTTTTCTTTTTCTTCCCCACCATCCTTATTCAATCTGATAGAAAAGAAACAGCTCTTGATGTCTTTGTAAAGAAAAGTAAAGCAAATTTTGTGAAATTTGCATCAGTGAAGTATAAATATTTGATCTTCCATTGTACAGGCATCTATCTCTCCATCAGTCTATATATCTTTCTAGCTTCTCAGGCTGCAGTTAAATCCCAAAGAAAGAAAGTAATCATGAACAGACTCTTCAAGGGTTTATTTCAAATAAATAAAAATAATATTTTTTTAAAAAAATAGGTTGTGTATCAGGAAATAAACAATTTGGTACACTAACATGAGCTCAACAGTTCTAGCAAAAGAAATTAGCAGGATATTCTCAAGTTACATGTAAATGTATATGGAAGAAAAACTGCTTTTTCACAGGATAAGAAAACTTGAAATAAATTGGAGGCAGTTTTCAGGAGAGGATTAATTCAGTAGTTGGTAGTTCTAGAAATGAGAAAACAAACTATCTGGAAAACTTTCACAAAAATCAGCTGTTTAATTGAACATCTGAAACAAGAAAACAAGTATTGGGTTTCAAGGTGCCAAAAGTAAATGTTGTTTCCAACTAAATAAAAAGTGTCAGCCTGTCAAAGTTATTTTCATTTTAAGTACTAAGTATTTCACTAGAATATTAGTTAGATTAGACACCAATATTTTATCTCGAAAAAACATGGTCTGTATTTGAACATACTGAGTAAGGAAACATAGAGACTTCATTTTTCACTAATCAATAAATCTATTTAAAGGCAATATAATTCAAGGACAGAAAATGTATTAGCAGATTTGTCTCATTGTAACTCTCCTTTGTATAATTGTAATGTTACTTGTTCTTATGAATTGTGGAATAAATGCCCACTAGATAGTCATTGAATTTTGGAGCAATCTCATGTACCCAGAACAGACAATACATAATTTCATGTTGCATTCATTATTTGTGTGAAGAATTATAGTCTACGTAATTTTCTTTACTTCTTTTGTTGAAGTGTTATATAAATATGATATATAAGAAAATAGCATTTTTGCTACACAAAGATTATAGTAAATGTACTTGCCTATTATTTAGATCATTTTTACTTTTATATCACCAGATTAAGTTGTGCTTCAATATCAAATAGTGTTATGTGTATACAGACAGATTTTCAGATTCTATTCAGTTAGTTGTTGGCTATTCTGCAACCACCTATTCAAGAGCAAGATCACAATTTCTTCCAAGACTGTGCTCACACATTTTGCCTTCCAAGCCCAACCTTGCTTAGCAAGGATAGCTAGCAGGCAGATTTTTTATTTTTATTTTTTTATTCCCCAGTCCCATTTAGGATTGTGTTATATGAAATGTAACTGCTAAAAAGCCAGCACCACAGTTTACCTTAATGCATTGGAATGAAAACTAATGGCTGCTTGTTGTAGGACGTATCAATATGGAAAACAGAATAGAACAATTCACGCTTTTAAGAAAAATCCATAATGCATGCTAGGAAATTTTGAAACTGTGAAAAGATAAGAGAAGAAGAATTTAAGCTTCTAAAAAGAAAGAACGATCATTATTGAAGCAATGATAAACCAAAGCTTGGAAATAGAAGATATATAAGAAGAACAAAAAGACCTCATTCATTTGGTCAGTCTTACAAAAATGATTCTGGAAATGTAAAGCTTATCAAATAAAATGAGCATCAAGAATAAAAGTCACCAAGCTGATTAAGCTTGGAAGCAATGTTAATTTGCATGGTACCAAAAATATTCAAAAAATTATCTCTGAAACACAGTATTTTACAGTTAAACTAAAAATGCAAAACAATGCATACATACACTGAAAATAATGGGATTAATCAGTATGACTACTTCCTGATTATGTCTGATCAGTACCTTTGAATATTTGAAAATAATTCAAAAAGTACTGCATCTTAATGTTTAATGTTATATAAGATGCAGTTCCTTCAAGTATAGAACAGGTACAAAACTACTTGAAGTAATGTTCAAATGTGCCTTACAAGATTCAGATTATGAGATGGTATTCCCTACCTTTGGGGTCTGATTGTGCAAGGAATATCTTCTTATTACTGTACCTCTATAACATTTATGGCAAGTAAACCAAAACTTTAATAAACACAGTTCTCCCTGATATTTTTTTTAAAAATCTGTTTAAAAGCTTTCCAAGAGAATAGCTGTGAAAATGGAATATGGATATGGAAAATGAGAACAAGACTGGAAAAAGAAGTGATAAACATTCTGCCCCCAGAGCTGAGACAGGCCCATTCGCTCCCGGACTTCTGGAAGAACCTAAAAACCTAGTTTTTAGGCCTCATTTGGGGTGGGAGGGGCACCAGTTCATCTTGGGGGTGGCTATTATAGATCTCTCCCCAACAAACAAGATCGATGCTGCTGGATTTTATATTTTTTACTCTATATTTATTTTATTTTTATAGAGTATTTATATTGTAATTTATGTTTTTTAATTTCGATTATAAACCACCCAGAGTCCCCTTTTCGGGGGAGATGGGTGGTGATGGAAACTTGAAATATATCAATCAATCTAGAAAGAGTGAAAGGCAGGTTCTGGGTGACATGAAACTAAACTGCCTAAACAGATAATGCAAATCACTAACACTTCAATAAAATTTACCCAAAGGGTATTCAAAAAATATAATGAAGATATTAAAAAGTTCAGTGTTTGGCTTATGCCTTTTATTTATGTCTTTAGTTTGCCATTTTTTAAAAGTGTGCATGGCTAAAAGAAAGGATAAGGTATTAGATGAATGCTAAGAAAGAATGGAAAAAGAAGTTGCCTTGAGATGAAACCATATGGGAACCAATCTTACTATAAACAAATTCATAAAGCCTCATCATTTCAGTCCTGATGTCAGCAAAAATCCATTAAGGGTCACCAAGAGATAATATATCTATTTTAACCTTGATCAAATAAACTTTATATTCCTTCCTTTTATTTCTCGCAGTCTTAATCTTTAGTCCATTCAAATGATGTCGTAAAACTTGATTTCTTCTCATTTTTTATTTGCCCCTTCTCACACAATTTTTCAAACTTTAACAAGCCTCTTTTTGTAAATCTAGTATAGGAATATTATCCAGGTCACTCTCTTGGTTTGTTATTTATATATACCTTTTAATTATTAAGACATCAACCAGCTTCTTTTGTATGTCCAGTGTAGCATTTTTTTCCATGTCATTCTTGTAGCCTGTCATTTTTAAATCCACTTTCAAATCAGTCTTGATCTTGTCAGGTAAAACTTGTCTTTCTTCCATAACATCTTCTAATCAAAGTATATCCATAGAGGCAGACACTATTAAAATTAACTTCTGGGTCTCTTGTTCAAAAATATCCTTCAATATGTCTAATGTTAAAATATTTTGCTTCATTCTGTGATTGTGAATTGAGTTTGAGTGTTCTTCTCCTTTATTTATAATCTTTAGTTCCTTTAGTTTCCTCTAGTATCCAATTTTTAAAGTCTTATTATTATTTTTTAATTCAAGAAAAAAGCATTTTTCCATGGGGAGGATTCTTTATAATTAATTCCAAATCTTATTTCAAATTTATCTGGACCCTTAGTACATTTGTAACTTTCAAAAAGCCAAGTTTTAATCACAGTTTTGCTGTTTATTCCATTTTTTTAAAGTTCTTAATTTTTTTAATTAAAACTTCTTTCACTAAGGACTGAAGGAAACTCACCTGGTGCTTTCAAACTCATCCATCCAAAGGTTC
This sequence comes from Candoia aspera, assembly GCF_035149785.1. NCBI lineage: Eukaryota > Metazoa > Chordata > Lepidosauria > Squamata > Candoiidae > Candoia > Candoia aspera. The sequence goes on along the minus strand of NC_086157.1, from coordinate 53,691,118 downwards.
CTAATAGCTGCAAAGCAGTTAACAAGCAATTTCCAAAAGTGATTAGAAAAGGAAGTATCCAAAATTAGTGTCCTTTCAAAGGCGCCGACTGCAGTTTGAGCAAGATGGCTATTCCCTTGTCTCCAGAGTTCTGAACCCGCCAGAGACCACTGTCTTGCAGTCTCCTCACGAGGAGCAACTGTCTGGAGCACTTGTGGATGATCTCAAGTCCTCTCCTTATCCAGAGAGGAATTATGAAGAGCTGGCCTACTTGCCAGTTTTTCATTCTGCCATGGTTGTCAGCTGTGTTTTTCGCAGAGCTGTCTTCAGTCTGCCATTTCTTTCCTGAAAGTCCTAACTTTCAGTATTTCTACATCTCACCAGAAATGGTCTAACATTAGAAAAAGTCTTTTCAACTATGAAATGGAAGTTAGAGTGCTCTATTTGTCATTGGAATATGCCTGGTAAGTTTGGAACAGAATATGAAATAAAATTTGGATGAAATATTTCAACTTCAAAACATTTTGTACGTGTTCAAACCAGTATTTCCTAGTATTTACAAGGGAATTAAGAGGGACATGTAGATTAAACCAAGAAAAAGTTTCATTTTACCTGTGTGACAGGTGCTCTCAAGATCTGATTGATGATGTGCCATCAAGTCATTTTCGACTCCCAGCGACCACATAGATTTTCTATATGATCTCAAGATCTATCAGTCCTCATAAAGTTATTTCACTGAACAATGACTTTTAATTGGAAGAATATTCCTAATGGTGGCAATGGGAGCGTTTAACTCAGTGCTAAGAGAAGCTTGGAAGAACATTTTCTTTCAGATAATAACTCTCCATCTCCAGCATTCCTAATAATTATCAATCGTTGTTCTATTTCCATTGTTAAATCATCTATTTTCATGTGGGCAAAAGTAGAAAACTTGAACTGTTGTTGTTTGTAGATCCAAATCGTTCTATATAAATCCCCAGCTGAACAATGCCTTTAATAGAAACAGCCAAAATGGCACAAAATAGTGTGTAAAACTTTTGAATGTTTCTGAATTTTTCAACAGCCAACATATTAAAAAAAGTGGGAAATGGGGCAAAGTAAGGAAATTCGTAACTTAAGGCCAGATATTTCCTGAGGCCTACAATACAGAATCAGTCTCAAAGTGGAGATTATACTGTATTTGGTAGCAGTAGATGTCTTTAGTGTTCATTTCTCCCTAGCTTTCAGGGAGAAAAAAAAATGGTTTGCTTCCACAGCTCAGAAAATAGAATGGCCAGTAGTTCTTAATTTGTATTGTCCTTGGGGACGTAAGAGCAGAAATAAATAAACATTTTAGTCTCTACATTAGCAAAACTGGGAGAAATTTGTGTGGTTAAGCCAAATTGTATACTGGTTAAAGGGCTTGCACACTCAAATTACTTTGCCCTGGGTTGTTGAAAACTTATTCCTTTGGAGACACTCTTTATTCTGCTACATAAAAAAAACTCTATCATAACGGTATGGATTTTTTGGAAAAAAAATCCAAAATCCATAGTTGCATAATAACTTCGTTAGGACAAGCCAAAGTAGAATTAATCATGCAAGACTGAAAATTCTGGAGAATTCATATATTTTCATTTCATTTCATAAAGTAAAATGTGATTGTGTATTTTTTTCTATAGAATGTAGGTCAAACAGAAAAATGACAGAGTCGTAAATGAAAAGTCTATCTTGTAGGATCTTAGAAGAATATATATACTGTAGAGTTCTACTTTCACATAATAAAGAAGACTATTTATTTGATACTTTTATTATTTTCTTTTCTATTCTGGGGAAGTATCTCTTTGTTTGAGTTATTATCTAAATTAAGCCCCATCTGTTACTTTTCCTTTATAGACTGGCAGATTGCTACCCTTTCCATGCTGTTGGGTGGAGCTGCCATAATTCTTATAGCGTTCTTGGTTGGACTAATTTCTATCTGTGTGGGATCACGGAGGAGGTTCTACAGGCCTGTTGCTGTCATGCTCTTTGCAGCAGGTAAGTTAACTGCTTCTTTGAAATATATACAACATTACATAGCTGCCACTTGCTCAAGAAAATAGAGGTGATGCATACCTTGCAATCCAAAAATAATTCACTTACAGACAGAACTTGAACTGCAGATTGTTCAACTTTCGTTTACATGGCCAAGGAATCCCAAAGTCTTCCAGCTTTTCTCTCCAGGTCATTCTCTGGTCCAATTTATAGTAAGTTCTTTCTACCATTTATAGTTTAAAGAACATTCTTTATTAGCAGGGCAAAATCCAGTGGAAACTATATGACAGAAGAGTTTTCTGTACCTGTTTTTGCAGCCTAGATGTCATCAGTCCAATCTAAGCATTACAGGAAATAGAACACACATTGTTACTTGATAATAGTAGTATCTTACCTCGTCCGTCATTGCTTTACACTTTTGAAATATATTGTAGTTGATTATAACAGCTACCATTCCAGGCCCTTGTAGAAACTTAAGCGACTTTATCTTTTAATGTACAGTGTCAAAGTATTTATTTTTTTTATTTTTTTATTTTTCTTTTCTTTCTTCTGAAAAGTGTATTGCTTTCCTTAAGCATTAGCTCTTGAAATCATTCATATAAAAATAAATAGGATTAAACTCAAATGTGTTTATATTTTTTTCTATGCTCCACAGGAAGCTTTCATTGTGTTGCTTTGCCTTTTGTTATTAATTTCAATAGACTTCATACTATAAATCCCTTACTTTTCAAAGGATCAAAGGAAAGAGATTATATGAAGGAATATTTTTAAGACTCACATGAAAACTCAAGGAAATTCTCTAGTGGAATACGTAACAAAATTATCATTTGATATGGATTTGAATACCTATCAAGTCAGCCAATAATAGAATTTTCCCTTCCTTCTCACAAGGTTTTACAGCCATGCTTCCTTTCTGTCAATCATATTTTTGCTGGAACTGAAATAGTAAGCTTGTGTGATAGACCATAATAGACAGAATGACAGAACTATCTGGTCTGCTAGGTGGATTTTAAAAAATCACTTTAAAAGGATGTGGAATCCAAGTTCTTAGTATTTCAAGAATGAATATAATTATAAGGAAAAGTATCCTACTGCCCCCTGCTGTTTCAATTATTTTATTTAAACCATTTCAGAGGGAAAGAAATACATTGAAGTATCTTATATTAAAACTATATTTCCAGTTTTCAAAACAATTTGCAAGGATTGTTTTGATCTTCATTCCATTCACTGGCAGATCACAGTAAGAATTATTTGCTGAAAATGTGTTTTATATTATCTGTTTTACTTAAACGTTCCTAAGAATGTTTAAAGTTCTTCAGATGATTTTCTGTATGAGGTTTGAAAAAACTCCATATATATCTGACAGGACAAGGAGGATGAGAAAGATTATACTACCAAATATAGATGAAAAATTATCTTAAGTAGATAATACTTAAGATCATTCTAAATGTTCATCAGCTATAAAACTTATAATAAACAATGCTTGAGAAGCTACAAAATAATTTGGCAAAGCATTTATTTTTTTCTGGCCTGATGACAATAACCTATTATCTAATGTAATTTAGTATCATATACTTCTTAAGAGTGAAAATTCTCTGCAAGAGAGAGAGGGAGAGGGAGAGGGACAGAATGAGAGAGAGAGCAGTTGGAAGTTGGTTCAGTAATGCCAAGAAGATATTGGAACAGCATAGTTAGATTGCTATTTTCTCTTGGTTTAGAAGTCCTATAGAAATAAGTGAGGTTGCCATTAATAATAGGAATTAAAAGTTGTCTACAATAAAAAAAATGTTCCAGTGCTTTGAGATAACTGAGGTTTCTGCTAATAAACAAGAATGGATTTTTTAAAATGTTTATTCAAATGTCTAAATTTTCATTTACCATCAGAGTGTTAGCATAAACGTAAAAGTTCAGGAATCCCTCCCCTAAAGTAACTTTATTCATGAAGGCTGCATTTTTTATAATCAAGAGATAAAAAATGCTTTTTCCTGCAAAAAAAAGTGTCTTGGAACAAAAAAGAATATACATTTGTGTGTTGCAATGTTTTAGAAAAATTAAATTTCACTCACTAATACTCTAAAGCACTTGAAATGACTTACCAATATAGAATTGTAGAATTTGAAAACCCCATTTAGGCTATTAAGTTTAACTCATTCAGTGCAGGGATCCAAATTAAAGCATCCTCAAGAGATGGTTGTTCAGTCTTTGTCTCTAGTCACCCAACAAAGAGAAGCTCACATTTCCTTGACAACTGAATTAACTGTCCAACTGTTCTTTCCACCAGGAAGTTTTTCCTAACATACATCTGTATTCTGTGTTTCTATTACTGAATAATATACTTCTGTGTTCTGCATTCTGGGATGATAAGATAAGAACTTCTGACATTCTCCTTCTTCTTCTCCTTTTGTATGTGTGATCCCCCCTCAGGTATTACACCTAAAATTACATTTGCTTTTCTAGCAGCCACATCAAACTCCAGTGCTCAGTTTTCATTCTAGAATCCATTTCACATTTCACATTTACATTTACATTTACATTTTATTTCTTTTTTCTAAGTGAAGGACTTTGTATTTGTCTGTATTCAGTTATCTTTTCAAACCTATCAATATCATTTTGAATTTTGTCTTAGTTGTATGATATAAAATGTAACAATATTTTTATTTAATTCAATTAATGATAACTGTGCAGCATCTCATTCAATACACGTATATCCACCCATTCTATTTGATGAAGAGACATTGAGAAATACTCTTCGAGTACAATTTTCAGTTTAATGAACCTGCCACCCAGTCCATACTTAACTAGCTTGCTAATCAGAATTTCATGGACCTTTTTATCAGATACTTTCCTAATGTCAAGATGTATTATGTCCACAGCATTCCCACAGTGTACAAAAGAAGTTACCCCATCAGAAAAATGAAATAAGATTAGTCTGACAAGACTTGTTCATGATAAAGCCATGTTAATATTTAGGAATCACTGCACTGATTGCTAAACCATTGCACTGCAGAGCAATTGCGTCATGATTTGTTCTAGAATCTTTCCAGATATTGATAATCAGAATGAGTGGTTTCTATTGACCAAGTCCTTTCTGCCACATCTTTCAAAGATAGGGACAAATTGTGTCCTCATCAAACCACTTGGTACTTTACCTATTCTCCATGATTTCTCAAAGATAATGGATGGAGGTTTTAACAGGCCATCAGCAAGTTCTTCAGTATCTTTCACCTGATCTTGGAGATCTGAAGTCATTCGTGGTCAGTAGGTATTATCTAATTACTGTATGTCTCTGTCAAGCTCAGCTTTTCACTTCATTTTGTGCATGTATGTCTGTATATTTAGCTGCATTGCCTTTTTCTCCTATTATTTTCCTTGTTTGTTTGTTTTTGTTGTTGTTACATTGTACTTTTAGTGTCTTCTTTATTAGCTCTTACCCATGTTGGTTTCTTTTTCCCTTAGTCACTCCTGACATGAAATCCTATTTATAATCCTACTTTTCTCCATCATCCCCACTATTTCTACTTCATCTACCAAGTTTTCCCTATGTGTTAGTATTAAGACAAAAATAACTGATAGCCTTGTGTCTTTCTCCACTCTACGGAGGAAAAAATAATCAGCAAGATAGTTCATGAATATCTGAAAATGCCCATGCTTAGTATAGCTTGTCTCCCAACATATCTTGGAATAATTAAAGTCCTCCATCACTAGTACTTCATTACTCTTTGAAAGTTCTAGAGTTTGCTTTTGGAAAACAGCATCCATACTTTTTCCTTGGTTGGAGGGTTGCTAGATTTAATAAAAGATTTAACTCCTATTTAACAGAAATGCAGGTACTAGTAGTTGTCAGTGTATATAGAAAATTAATAAAATTAATTGATTAATGTTGAGGTATAACCAAACCCTTATTATAAATGATCAGTATCATTCAGTCAGATTATTCAAAATGGGAATACATTTAAAGAAGATAAGCATCTACACATTTTCATTATTAATCCTTTGGACAAATTTGTTTAAAATTGTATAGGTTCTAAATAATATTCCATATTTTAATTAAAGAATTCAAATTGAAATAATGGAAGTTACATGCTTTTTCTACCTATATGTATCTCCCAAATGTTTTATGCACAATTTAGTTATATACACAGTTCCATATGAATCATACTGTAACTAACTACCAGTTAATATTCCTTGTAACAAGTCATATGAGATAAATAAGCTTCCCTTGATTATATTAGTTCATTAACTTCCCCTCCATTATAATCTGTTTATAGAAACCATTAGTTTTGTCACCTGTGTTCTTGGCAATTATCATAAAATGATACAGACAGAAAAAGAATAATGGAAGGGGAAGAAATTGTTCTTTAGAATTCCTACATATGCTACTTCGTTCTAATAACATATGATTTTATATATGCTGCTGAATATTTGGATTGCTGTATTCTTTGTGCATTAAATATAACATGTTGTGTTAATCTAACTTAGATGTTACTGAGCATTGGCTAAGTAAAATTTAGATTGTACATTACTTTAAAATTAAGCCCACATTCCACCAGGATTTCAATGCAGTATTTTCTAAAATAATGAGTGCCACTGGTGTTAGTTTTATTATTTCATGAGACTTGTTTCAGAAATGTCTCTGTAAAATTGTGCTCATAAAGAGGAGGTAAAAGTAAAGTTTATAAAATAACCAGCTAATTGCTATGATGAAATTATTTTAATGAGTTTTTAATCTCCCTCTCCCTCCCTCCCTCCCTCCCTCCCTCCCTCCCTCTCCTTCTGTAGTATTTTTATGGTAGGGCCAAAATCTCCTCCTTTTATCATCTAGTTCTTTCTGCATTTGAGATTACTGAGATTCATTGTTTTTTCTAGGATTATGGGTATCAGTTTACATATGGTATGGTATAGAAGATGGATACATTTCTTCCTTTTCATAACAACAAATGTTCTAGTTATTCAAGCCCACAAATCTGCTTTTTCCCTGTGCCAAGGGTAGTACTAGTTCATGATAGCACATCATTTACTTTGGCTACCTGAGATGAAAATATACTTCATAAACAACCACTGCCTGGAGTATTCGAAAACAATTTGACGTCAAAACAAGAAGCAGAAATTACCCTGATGCTGTTTATGTACAAACATGTCCCACTTGAGAAAGACTCATCATATTTGCAAGTCCTAAAGATGATTACAAGAGAGGGAGGGTGAATTGGCATCCCTCTCTGCCATAATTAGTGAAAATATAGAGGTAAAAATATTTTAGCAAATTAACATACTAAAAACAAACATGAAAAAGAAAAAGAAAAAGAAAATAGGAATGGAAGAGGACTCCCATGTAGTATGCAATGGTACTTTAATTTGAAGCCTAATGAATTTGGATCATAGTCTTTTTTTCCATGGATGATTAGCTGGAACAAATAAGAGCCACTAAAGGACATCATTGTCTGAAATGCACAGTGCCATGTATTGAAATATCATTTGCATGTAGCACTTGGTATATGTTCTACTTTTTTGAGCAAGGGGGTATATTTGCAAATGTGGGTACCACACTAGCTGCTTTATGTGTTTATTTTTTCTCACTTTCTTAAAGTTATAAGAATTTTAGATTGACCATTATTCTCTATTATTATTAGTATTAACTGAACAAATAAATTAATTGTGTTATTTGTTAATGAAAACAGAATAAGTAGCATGTAAAACTTAGTGACTAAAGCTGCAGATCTTACCATTCATTAGGATTTTTTAATATCAAAATTAAGGATTTTTAAAGTATGCATTGCCCTTGTCCTCAGTACTCTTCAATAAATAGAATAGTGTATTTTTGTATTGAGCATGCATAACTTCTAGTGCTGTATATATTTTTATATGGGTCTACCACATCTCAGAGCTATTTATACTCCAACATTCCCCAAAATACGTTCTTCTTTGCCTGCAGTTCTTCCCAAATATAAACTGATTTCATATACAGATGTTACGAAAAACCTATAGTTTTATAAATGATTTTCAGCTAAAAATGATATACGCAAAAATATTTCTCTGCTATTGACAAAACAACTTTGCTGAGTTTGTTGGAAGAAAATTCCTAATTTGGAACACTGGAATAGAGAATTACTAATTCAGTCCAAGAAGCGACATATATAAGAAATAAAAAGTGGACTAACGCATATAGAAAGTTCTATCAAAATGTGTCCTGGAGATTTCATGTTGTTTTTCTACTAGATTATTGAGACAAGTTATATCTGATTCTCCGTCTCCCCCCTCCTTTTTTTCCAGTGGTTCTTCAGGTGTGCAGTCTCGTCCTTTACCCAATCAAGTTCATTGAAACTGTCAACTTAAGAATATACCATGAGTTCAACTGGGGCTATGGCCTGGCTTGGGGTGCAACTATATTTTCATTTGGGGGTGCCATACTTTATTGTCTGAACCCTAAGAACTATGAAGACTACTACTAAAGGAAACTTCTTTTGTAAGGAAAGGAATGAAACAAGGATTGTCCTGTCTTTTATAAGTGTTTTTAGTACTTTTGTAGAGTGTCAGGCTGTCTACTCTATTATTAGCCATTAACTTTTGGCTATAACTACTGCAAATAGCTTTTTAACACCTCTTTAAAAAAAACCTAATGAATTACATCTGCTGATCAGTCTGTAGTGAAATGAAAGAAGTGGCAGCTACGGTAAGAAAGGTAATGGATATTTAAAAAAAGCAGTTGTATTTGCTATTTGCTAGCACAAGAATTGTGCAATTGCCTCCTTATATCATACGTGATTCAAATATGCTGAAGCTTATCAACTTAGGCTCCTGTTTTTATTGGTCCTCTGGGAGTCTTACACAAAATAAATGGCTGAATGACTGGACACTGAGAGAAGAGAAGACAATTGATTAGTACGTGCATTTAACAGTTCTCTAACAAGATGAATTTATACATTTTCCAGCCAGCTGTGGTATATCAACAAGTCAAAACTTAGAACATATACTTCAAATTATGTGGTTGGACATTCTGTCTCAGCTGAAACCAAGTTCTGGAAATAATGTGGAGAACGAGACAAATGTGGATAATGACACAAATCTATTGAGAATTTTCAAAGGTGGGGGAAGTGGTTAAAATTTGCATGAGCTACTTTTATCTTGACTGCCATTTCATTTCCAAGCACCACAGTAAAGTTTTCATGAGCAGTGTTTGAAAATGCTTTATAGGAGGCATTTATTGATATCTCTATAATTATAGAATTATGGAGATAAAACATGACATCATAACCTAATGGTAGAGTGCAGGCACAGAAACTCTTAAATTACTGTCAGTTTACAAGAGGTTTCTGTAACTATTGATTAGGCTTAAAAATTAATTAAAATTAATGTTGCTTATCTACAATTTGAACTGTCAGGAAATAAGTGCTTGAAATGGGATGAGATGTCTTCAGTCATCATAGTCATCACAACAGGTCATGGATTATTATGTGGCAAATGAGACACAATGAATTTCAGGTATGCATGGTATCAGGTTCCCATCTTTTCCTCTAGCATGATAATATAAGGGGATATATATGGAGATTTGTTTCCTTAGATTAATTACAGCTTCCCATTTTATCCAAACTGGATAAACTGTGCTAAATTTTCACTATAAGCCAATTTCAAACTATAGATTCTGAAACTAGCTTTTTCAAACAAACCTTAGTTAATGTTAACTACATTTTTTTTCAAAAATAAAAATTTAATTTAGAGAGATGAATGTGACATTACTTTGACTTTAAATAAAAAACTTCTGATCTACTTCTCTGAGCAACAATTGCAGGAAGATTGGAAGGTCTGTAAGAATCTAAGGCTCGCCTAGGTTAGCTCTTAACATGATGAATAAGAGTTTGTGACAATTCTTATGCTGCCAGTGTGTTTGTTTGCCATAAATATAATTATTTGCAGATAAAAACAAACATCATTTTTAAATGGAAGCATCTATAAGAATTAAGGTAATATTAATATAAAAGGAAGAATATATACCTACACACAAACACAAATTTCTGAGATCAGTTGTTGGTCTAACAAGATCTTGCCAATCTTTAATGATATATTTTGTAGAGACATGACTTTGGCTGAAAAGCCATATTGATAAATATATTTCAATAAGGAGTAGGGAAAAATATTACTGTTAAACTCACTGGGAACTAAAACTAGAGAAAATGAAGTATAACACAATTTAGACATTGTATTTGAAAAAAATACTAATGTGACAAATCACTTTTTAGATAAAATTTGATTTTTTTTAAAAAGAAACTAAGCAACCATGTCTTTTCCATAGGGACTACCAGGGATGTATTATGAAAATCATAAATTATTGTTATGGTAAATGAATAAATTATACTTTTTTCCTCCAGATATAGATCTAGATGAGAGTTCTTTGCAATTATCATTGCTTGCTTAATTTATTTCCTATTCAAATTTTGCTCTCTTTCTCTCTCTCTCTCTCTATATATATACAGTATATATAAACTTTGTGACCAAAGTTAATTTGGGATGGGAAATTGAAATTGATTTACCCAGTATAACATTTATTTTTGTTTAGAATTGTCTTATTTGGATATTTTTCAATTCTGAAAATATTTTTATACAGTGTATACGGTTCTAATACAAATCTAAAAACAATTATTTTTGTTATGTGGAAATTAGAATGTACCCTAGTCTGGATCTCCTTTAAAACATAATATTTAAAACAGAAATGCTGCTCTGTGTTGTTGCTCTGTAATACTTTTTGCAGAATTTCTTTATTTGAACACCTCAAAGTAATAAACATTATTGCAAATGACAGAAAGAAAAAGGGAGTGTCCTGCAAAGCATAAATCTATAATAAATATGTTTAAATGTATAATTATTAACAAACAAACAGTTGTGGTTTTTTTCTTTAAAAAGATATGGACTATGACTTTTGCCCCAAACTACAACTCTTTTATGGCTTACTTTTTGGGCAACCTCCACTCACCCACCCTCTGTCACTGATGCTTAAAAAGGTGCTCTGTATATGCAGGTGGAAGGAAGTAACAGCCTGCATATTCAGGAGCAGGAATGTCTGTCATGCTTTGTACTCCATGTAAGACAGATCATTGGTCTATCTGCTCTTACTTGTCCTACCTACAACTGATGCTAATTGGGATGGTAAGTAGCCGAAAAAGAAAAGGAACATTTCATTGGAATTCCATTTGGAACCAACCCAGAGACTGCAGAGAATGTTAAGAACTAAAGAGTGAATTGCTCAATATGTTCCACATGTGGCTAAGCATATTTAGCAGTTTAAGAAACAAAATGTGCCAAGTATATTACCAGTGACTGAAGGTTAAAGAAACCAAATATTGTGAAAAAGATAGGTGTAATGCAGTCCACTATTAGAAAACAAGAGATGGCATTCCAGGAATTCAGATATGATGGCATTAAATTTGAAGCAGAAGTCAATATATATTTCCATGTTGGCCAACCTTTTCTGTAAGTGGGATATGTCTTCATCCACACTGTGAGCTAAAGCCATTTTAATGCACATTTCTGCAACCACTGAATGATCATGAAGAAAGGCCCGGGTTCAGTAATTGGCAGAAGTCCCTGAAAGTGCTGGAAAAGAAATCTGCTTTACAGCTTGGAGACTTGCTGCCAGAGCTGATAATGCTAGGCTTGGTAGACCAAGGGCCTGATTCAGTATAATGCAGATTTGGTTTCTTTATGTAGAGCCAGCTGTGAGTGTGTGTCATTTTGTTTCTGACTTGCCAATCTATGTGGATGTCACAGATCTCTTGTTTATTTCATCAATGCTACAGCCTGGGAATCTTGCCCACATTTAGATATGATTCCCACTGGAAGAAAATGTAAATGACAATTACTGAATGAATTTAACTAATTAGTCCAGAGGGAAAGTATGCAGATAAAAAGAATTTGACAGATGAATCATCCTGCAGTTTAGGGATGGGTTCTTTGGGTCACATTCCTAGGATAATGAAATTGGAAGGGACCATTTAGAGCATGGAATCCACCCTTTGCTCAGTTGATGAATCCACGTTTCTACATAATCCAAGTCTTAACTGGTGATTCTTTAGAATGTTACCTCTTTACTCAGTGGCATAACCATACAATTTCATAATTGCATCTCTTCAGTTGATCCCCAAAAATCCCCCATAATTCAGTGGCTGCTACTCAAAGTCAGCTTTTGTATTTCCTTGGCTCAACTACATGAAAGAACAACTTTTAAGAACATTTACATGATTGAAGCATCCATCTAGAGCAGTGTTTTTCCACCTTGGCAACTTTAAGATGCCTGGACTTCAACTTCCAGAATTCCCCAGCATTCACTGGGAGATGAAATCCATACATCTTAAAGTTGCTAAGGTTGAAAAACACTGATCTAGAGCTTTGAAGTAGTGGTGTCTTTAAAGCAGAGTGTCTTCCAAAGGCTTAGCATGGCTGCTTCAAAGACTTTCTTTAATTGCCTATATCTGTGAATGCAAACTATTTCACTTCACTAGTAATACCAATGAAGTATTGTTTCTGCAATCAGAGCAATGCCAAGGCTTCCAGAAGACATTGTCTATTGTAATGAGACTACTTCATTTTCACCAAGGTGCTTCATAAAGCGTTCCTTTCAAAAACTGTACTAAATAAAATTATGGTCTGTTCTTTGTATGATAAATGGTACATGCAGTGGAAACTGTATGCAAAGAAGGTGCCCAGGTGGGAACACCTAAAAGGTTTTTTTAGTTCCATGGAAATTAATAGTGTGACATTAGATGAGGCTTACTTGGATGAGTAAGTCTATTTAAAAAAAGGAATTCTAGCTTTAATTTGCAAATCCTTCCATATAATAATAGTTAGTATTTCTGTTAAAGCAGAAGTGAGACTCCTAAAGTACAGCTCCCTGTAGCTTCAGCAGCACAGCCAATTTTGAAAGATGCTGCTAAAGTTCTTCAATGTTTGAAAGGTCTTACAAGTTCAAATATTATTAGAATTTATAGAACCAGTTTACCACCTAGATGTGACAAGACACCGTAGGCTAGCTTTAAGAAGCATTGTGAGATCCTAATCCCTGATGTTTATTTTTATTTTTTTCAGTTCATAAAAAAAGAAACACAGAACATTGTTCACAGTTCTTTTTTGGTTTTTTGTTACTGAAGTTCACATTTTCCTGCTGATTTACATTTACTGAATTTTGGTTTTTTGTTACTGAACTTCACATTTTTAAACATCATTAATTCAAGGATTTAAATCAATGTTTCTCAACCTTAACAACTTTAAGATGTGTGGACTTCAACTCCCAGAATTCCCAAGCCAGCCAGCCAGTTGAAGTCCACATATCTTAAAGTTGTTAAGACTGAGAAACACTGATTTAAAGCCTAAATATAAGTATGTGCAATGTAGCATAAGGAGTATCTTTTTCTACATAGTGGATTAAACACTTGGCTGTTTGTATGTGTGAAAAGACTACATTTTGTGTATAATTAGCACCTCAGTTGCATTTGGCCTTCTCCTGCCAATGTGAAAATCTCATGTATCACAGATACATTGCTTTATATTGCACATACACACACACATGTTTAACCAAATTGCAACTAGGGCTAGATATTTATATTTTTAAAGCTTTTAAAGTATGCTATCAAATGCTGACAAATGCACCTTTTTTGGGTTTCTTGCACAACTACATTTAGCTTTTGTAAGCTCAAAATGTAAATTTTAAAGATGTAATTAAACAGAGAGATATATGTGTTTGAATTAGGAGTAACACACACAGACACACACATATGGATTAGCATGTAAACTGTTTATTATTAACATGCAATGAAATAACATAACTGAAGTTTAACCTCATGATTAATAATGTAATTTATTCAGACTGTATTTTTGTACAGAATAGTGCACACAAATATATTGTCCCTTTATGTCCTAAATAATGCCTAAAACGGTGCCTAGAAATTTTATTTCTTTCTGCCAGTAATGAAAAATGAAATCATGTTGTTGATGGGATTCGTTTCATTAATGTTTTTATACCTTATTCCAAAAAATATGCTACACTTAAAAAATGATACATCAAACTGTGGTGTATCTAGATCATGGAAGGACATGTAAAAGAACTTTTTTAAAATATTGAAACTTAATGGGGGTGTATTTTTCCTTTTATTTAATAATTATATTACCATTTCACATCTTTTGTAGCTTACATTAAGTTGTATGTTGAAAAATTAATCCAAATAATAAAAACCCTGTTAAATGAATGTAATGCACTTTTTGCCTTGTGTAAAAGTTGTAAGATGAATTTTACATCCTGAGTAATAAAACCATCCAGAATAATAAAATTGATTTCATGAAAATGGCTTGAAGATCATGCCAAATGATTTTTAGTTATATTCTGCTGGAGTGATTGTTTTTTGATCCTCTAAAGTTAAAAATGTACAAACTGCATTTAAAGACTGCCATCAGGAAAGCCAGAATGGCAGAAAGTAGTTACTTTTTGATTTCTATAATTGTATACTTGTTCAGTTTCTGTCATCAAAAGCCATATGCAAATACTAACTTATATATATGAAGACTGAAGTTCTTAAAAGCAGAGAGGAAGTTTTATACACTTTTTATTTTGATTCAGCTGGATGCAGCAGGAAGTCTCTGTGAAACCATGAACCTTGTCCTTTTCCATAATTTTAACTCTTGTGTGCAGACAAATTCCTACATGATTATCTGGCTCATTAGTAATTATGCATCCCTGGCCATTTCTGAGTGAAGTGGGGCAAGGGGGTCATTTGGCTTGAGCCTCATGCTTTGGCTCTTGCTTGAAAAATGTTGTATCTCACAATAGTTGTGTGCGTGAGAAAACGTATTTCGTTTTCTTTCATTGTCCATTTCTGATTTATTAGGGCTAAGGGACTCAAAAGCTGGAATTGGCCCAGACTTCTTTAGAGCTCTAAGAGGTCCCACAAGTCTCCTAGAACTGAATTCTGAGAGGTGTTTGTAATTATTATTTTAACTTATGACAGAATCAGCAAGTATCAATGTGGAAACACTTGATGCCATATTTTCAGCCTGTACCATTGTGAGCAATCAAAACCCTGAAAGTGTTTAGTGAATAGATACTTAGACTATCATTTACACACAGATATAGGCTATATTTGCCACTGACTGCTTGTCATGGAAGAATATTCAGGAATTGAAATGAAGGCATCATATAAATCAAGTATCAAATCTCATGGAATGTTTTATGAAACATACACAAAACCATTTTTCATATTTAAGTGCCATATGGCACTTGAATATGAAAATGGTTTTGCATATGTTTTCATAAAACTATTTTGACAGATACAGTATATGTTCTCTCTTTATTATTAGGTATGCTTCAGCCAAAATTGAACATTGCAAAATAAACATTATTTTGTTCCACTGTTCATTCTAATGCCCTGGTGCCATTAAATAGCTAAGTATTTTATGTTTGTATATTCCTGATGGAAATAAAATAATTATATTGTTCTTCACGAGAAAAAGGATGCATTAGTTTAGTGTTCGTTTTATTCAAAGGAAGTTTTTCTAAATAGCCTATGTTGTTCTCATAAATGATACCAAAGTGTTAAGTCAATGGGCTAGAAACAGGGAGACTGAGTTCTAGTCCTGCCTTAGGCATGAAAGCCAGCTGGGTGAACTTGGGCCAGTCACTCTCTCTCAGCCCAACCCGCCTCACAGGGTTGTTGTTGTGGGGAAAATAGGAGGAGGAAGGAGTATTAGGTATGTTCCTCACCTTGAGTTATTTATAAAAATAATAAGGGCAGGTTAGAAAATAAATAGATAGATAGATAGATAGATAGATAGTTGATAGATAGATAGATAGATAGATAGATAGATAGATAGATAGATAATTTCTCAAAGCAAAGAGTTCTATATTCCAAAGACACACTACTATGACTGAAAATAACTTTGATTCAACAGTTCATACACACCCAGTTGGTCTTTATTTTTTTAATATGTTTATATGCAGCCTTCTTCCAGGAAGTGTACATGGCGCTCCTCCAATTTTCCTTCAAAAACATGGAGGGAGGGGGGGCTGAGAGAAAGTGACTGTCCCAAAGTTGTATAATGATCTTGATCTTCTATCAAGTTCATCCCAGACCTGGTCTGCCACCTTACCCACAATACCATACCAACTCTTGGTGTGCAAAAGGAGCTTATTGCAAATATTTTTCCTGATTTGCCCAAACAGCTGCACTTAAACAGAAGCTGATGTTTCAAACAGCATTGACTGTTCTGTTTTATAGGAAAGAACAGCATGACCTCGGCCACATTCCATACTCTGGAGAATAACCATTCCCACAGCAGTATGACCCGAGAAAGATTTTCAGCTACAGCCAATAAACTGAAATCTACCCAGTACCAAGTCATTATATGGCTGCTGCTGCTGCTATTTGTCTGGCCTAGTATTCTCTATTCTGTCTAAATGGGTTGATCCAATATATTTTGCAGACTAAGGAAAAGGATAAGATAGTGAGTGATGACAAAATATTACATGCCTTCCAAGGAAATACCAGTGTTCCCTGGAACTCACTTTTTTGTTTTTCAATTGGCCTATTCTTTCTTTATGTAAATCCAAATTGGTAATTATCACTACATATTGTAGTAATTAAGTCTGCATATTAAATACATAGTGTCTGAAGATGCATGTCTTTGGTCTGTTGGAAATTTCTGACAATTTCATTGGATGACTTCTAGGACTCAATCTATCCTATTTAAAAAGTCCCGAAACTAGCTGCAAACTGATAACCAAGACAGAACAATATGACTTACATAATCAGTTTACAAATGTCTTTTATATTCTATCAACAGACACCTTTCACATCTATCCAGGTATGTCCTATGTGCCCTTAAAGGACATTTTGCATCATTGAATTATAGCAGTAACTTTTGTAGCAAATCCATCATCTACATGATAATATAAATTCATAAAGATATGAAGATAGTTATATACTGCAAGTAAGCATAAAAGTTAGTTTGTTGATATATTACAGGACATTGCACTATTAAACTAAATGATATGGCATAATATAATTATACTGTTTAATTATAATTATACCCAGAATTAAATACAAATTATTTGTATTACATACAAAATACTTATGTATCAAAAGATAATTAACCTATGTTTTAAAATGGACTTTGAGATATGTTATTATTACTGTTGCTGCTATTATTATTTCATAAAGTCATAGAACTAAAATTTGTTCTTTAGGCTATCATTGCTACAGGCAAGAATCCAAATTAAAACATCCTTGACAGATAGCTGTTCAACCTCTACTTAAACACATCTATTTAAGGAGAGTTCACCATCTCTCTGGATCATTGGTTCCAGTGTTAAACTCTTCCCATTAGGAATTTTTTTCTAGTCTTCATCTGGATCTGATTTCCAGTAACATAAATCCATTGTTCCATGTACTGCCACTTGGATGATCAAGAAAGTCTTGACTTTCTTCCTTTCAGGCATATGAAGAATGTATGGTATACCTTCTCATCTTCCCAAGGCTAAATTTTATCAGTTCTTTTCCCTCTTCAAAATATTTAGTTTCCAGTCCCTTGCTAACCCACATTGTCCTTTCTCTGAACCTGTTCTAGACTGTCTAAATCCTTCTTAAAATGTTATGCCCAGAAGCAGACACAAACATCAAAAGGAGAAACTGACTATGATTACTTTATGTGCCTTGAAAACTATCAGTTAACACAGTCTAAATTGAATCTGTTTTTCTTTCAACTACATAATGCTGCTGACATATGTTCAGTTTGTAATGAATTACCATTCTGATAACTTGTTCACAAATAGAATTGTCACACTAGATAACCTCATTCTGGGTCTGTGTATTCGTTCTCTATTTTATTGTATTATTTTCAGCCCATTTCTGTATCTTATCAATGTCATTTTGAACTTTATTTCTGTCTTCTAGGATATTAGCAATCTCATTCAATTGTTTGTCATTCCTCTTACCTCCTTTTCCAAAAATGTTGAAGAGCAGACGATCCAAGTTGAATCTTGTGGCAGTCCCTCAATAACTCACTCTAATTTGATGAAGAACCTTTGATGAGTAGATACATGATTTTCAGGCTAGTTGCACAGCAACCCACACACAACAAACTGTGACGGCTCCAATCCATAATGAATTAATTCAACCCAAAAGATCCATTGCCTTCTTAAAGGAATGTAGAGGCTCTTTTTAGCAAAAAAAATTCACCAGTACATAAGTTCTGGTCAGAATTCTATAGAGACCATTTCAATGCTTTGTCATCAACTGTTTGGAAGGCAAATTCAACCAAATTCCAGTGTCATGGGACATTATATCAAAGATTTTGGTGAAAACAAAATTATATCCACAGCATTTCCATAATCTACTAAGAAGTTAAAGGTAAAGGTAAAGGTTTCCCTTGACGTAAAGTCCAGTCGTGTCCGACTCTAGGGGGCGGTGCTCATCTCCGTTTCAAAGCCTTGGAGCCGGCGTTGTCATAGGACACTTCCGGGTCATGTGGCCAGCATGACTCACGGAACGCCGTTACCTTCCCGCCGAAGCGGTACCAATTAATCTACTCACATTTGCATGTTTTCGAACTGCTTGGTGTGCAGAAGCTGGGACGAGCAACGGGAGCTCACCCCGCCGCACGGTTTCGAACCGCCGACCTTCCGATCGACAGCTCAGCGGTTTAACCCGCAGCGCCACCGCGTCCCTAAGAAGTTACCTAATCAATAATAAGATTAATGATGTCCATGACAAAACCATGTTGCTTTCTGTTGGTTTCAAAATGGTTAAAGCCTGATCATTTTATTTATCATAATCCTTCTATCCCACCACCAATTTTCCAGAAAGTCTGAATTCAGTTTAATTATTGTTCACTCATACCTATTACATATGGGCCTGGTAAACTAACTGTCTGAAATGGGATTCTGACAGCTGCCGAGAATAAGACCGTTGCTTCCTATATTGCTTGTGGGTAGATAAATAAAAGTAGAAGACTAAGATTAGCTAATGAAGTGTCCTCAGCCAATGCTTTTTGTGGTTCTCTAATCAAAGTTTTCCAGTTGCTAATTACCTATCAATTGCATAGAAATCTTAAGATTCACACTTCTTTTTTCTATCATCTTATAATATTAATCATTCTGTGAAGCAAAGGAACAAAGGCTCCAGAGTTAAGCAGGCGAGGATAATATGTTGCCTCTTAAAAATAAGAATGACAAACACAGAAATATGGGGCTCTTTGTCAAACTCAGGTTACATAGTTGACCCTAAATTTGGAAAACAACAGTTGGGATGATGATGATGATGATGATGATGATGATGATAATGATGATGATAATGATAATGATCTAGCTAAAGGTAAAATCCTTATTGAGATCTCACTCTCTCTTTCCCTATTTTTCTTTTAGGAGAAGAGATGAGTTATATACAATTGAAACAAATCTTGCAATACCCATCTAATTTACTAAATAACAGTTGACTTTAATTCATTGTAATTTTTCAATTTCTGCCAGAATTCCAAAGAGGCATCTAAGAGATATTGGATTATCCAAACAAAGATAGGGTGGGATGAGGATATTCACTCCCCATCTGTAAAAATAAAGAGAAAGGAGACAGTAAGAGAAAATATTAGATTTTTTTTACTTTTACATTCATCAAAAACCACACATTTTATCATCCAAGAACATTTTTGTACTCCAAGTGCTTCAGTAAAAATTATTTATTTGTATGTAAATGTAAGATCTGACTATTTTCATGGTTCTGTTCACTTTATCTCAAAGAAGCATCCCATAATACCCTGCTGTTTTGCAGGCACTGAGGGAATATGAGAGCTCCCTATATTGTAAAACCATATTCTTGCAGGATTCCAGCACAGGAAATAAAGATATTTCCTGGGGGAGCTTTAAGTTTGTGTCAAGAAAGCAGAGTACAATGTAGACTTAGCATCACTTAATTGGGCATCATTACTGCAACCTATATTGCATAGTAAACACAAAGGGAAGGTTTACAAAGTTCAGAATATCTAACTTGGTCATGAACATACACCTTAGAAATAACTGTAGCAGCACATAACTGTTACTATTCTGCTGGAATACATTCCCCATCCCTCTCCTTCCATTTTATTTCCAAATGAAAAAGATGTCCTATTTCTTCCATTTGCTTAAAACTATATTCAAGAGTAATTTCACATTTTTATGGCTTCTATTTATCTATCTATCTATCTATCTATCTATCTATCTATCTATCTATCTATCTATCTATCTATCTTTCTCCCTCTGTGTACTCATATACGTAGAGTATTGCTCAACTAGCTTTCAAGACTGCAGCCTTTCCACTGAAGCTTACAATATAAAATATATAATTCAGTATTAACTAACATTAATTCAAAAGTTTAATTTAATGTTTAATTCAGAAGTTTAGAAAGCATATATAATGCATTTTCAAAAAATCAATTAAAAACATAAAAAACAAGTTGTTTAACAACAGAAGGATTCATATATCTTGTGGGAAAGGACCTCTATAGGGCAAGGGCCACCCCTCAGATGACCCTAGATGATCTCTAGCACTTGCTAAACTTACTTACCTTACAAAATGCATGAAATGTTAAGATGAGAAACATTTACTCAATGCTTCATTAATATACAGGCACACTCTAATTATTTTGATCTTCTATCAAATTCACCACACATACATTCAGGCAACATAAATATGTTAAGCATCTGTAAATTCAGATGCAGAGTATAATTAATCCTAAGTAACACTGCTTAAGCCTGCAGTCTTATACTGTCTTATTAAATCTGTCAAACAAATCTGAGGGGATGGAGAGTAAATGCCTTTTTGAGGGAAGGTGAAATCCCACCAGACTGTAAAAAGACATGTCTATAGACTGTTTGCGATATAGGCTGTTTGCAATATGCAGTACAGAAGAAGAAGGAGGAGAAGGAGAAGGAAAAGGAGACTACTTAACAAAGTATCATACAATATCCTTAATTTCACAATGCATGAACATGTATGAACAAAAAACAATGCTTAGGATCATCCAAGGCATATTAGATCCCTACAAGGAAAAAGAGATGCCAAACCACATAGACAATCTGTCCCAAACTTGGTCCTTTATGTCTTCCAACAGTGCATTCATCAATACTGGAACTGGGTCTATCCACTTTGCTGTTGGTTATCCTCTTCTTCTCTTTTCTTCCACCTTTCCCATCCTTCACTAGAGAGTTAAATCTTTGTATAATGTGTCCAAGCATGATAATTTGAGCCTGGTTATTTGTGCCTCCAGTGAGAACTCTGGGTGGATTTGTCTTCTCCAACATCAAAGTTCAAAAGCATCAATACTTTTTCTATCCTGCTTCTTCAAAGTCCAATTTTCACTTCCATGGAGTGTCAGTCTTGTCCTGGCTCCTGATAATGCAAAGTTCTGGTTTACATGGAAACCAATGTATTACAGTTCTTACTGTAAATGACTTCGTAGTGCAGTTAGTTGCATTGTAAAATGAAATGTCTGTTATTAACTAACAATGTGCTGTGATTTCTGCAGGAGAATTGCTTGATCCTAGTTATAAGTTTGGAAGTCATACAAATATATAACAAATAAAATGCTTTATTAACTTCCTTTAGTTTGTTGTATTTGTTTTTGCTTCTGGTTTTCTTCTGAACAATTTATGCTTTGGATTGCACTCATATTTAGTATATTTTAATACTACATACTGTACATATCCAACATGTGTAGGATTTATTTCTGTAGATACAGCATAGCTGCTACAATTTTATTTATTGCTATTTTATTACAAAGGAATCTGCAGGTACAGCAGGAAATCAATTTCTGTTTTGAGAAATGTTAACTCTTACTACTTTTAAACAAAACTTTTAAATTTCAAAAAAATATTTTAACATTTCTTAAAATTCAGTACTGTGTGCTTTATAAATGCTTTGATAAAGGAAACATTTTGACACATAATTTTTGAGAATATTTATTTATCATATTTTTATCATATCATAATATGCTCTAAATAGGAACAATTACTTTACAGAACATACTCCAGGAACAGTGGAAGCAATTCTTTCAGGAAAGTGTTTGTGGAGTGAATTTAACTATAAACAGACATGAGTCAGAGACATACATATATATGTAGATATACTGTAGATATTACTCATGAGTGACACACATATGAAACACACATAGTACATATAGTCGTGCTTAAAAGTTTGTGGACCTTTTTGAATTTTCAATATTTCTGCATAAATATGACCTAAAACATGATCTGTCCTCCACACATCCCAAAACTACTGTAGATAAGAAAGAACTCAATTAAACAAATGAGTTGAAAACATTATAATTGTTCAATTTATTGATGAAATTGTTCTAAAGCTGCGTACAAAGAATAAAGGCTATTACTGGAATTGTGAATCTCTGTCCATATCAGAAATAGTCCTAGCAAATTTGACATCACTTGTGGAATATTAGTGTATTGTACATTACTTTTTTGCTCAATCTGCCTTTCTAGCTTTATCTGCATGAATAGTCAAAGTGTACAAATAATGGCAACAAAAATTATCAAAGGCTAAAGCATCGAAGGCTTACAGCAGTAAAACTGTAAAATTTTGATCACTAAATAACAGCAGTAGGATTCAGAAAACAGCATTTTACTACGGTCTAGCCATTTGCAGTCTAAATATGGTGGCCTTGATCAATGGCTTCTAGATTTGAATGCCATGTGCTGCCTCTAGAATCAGAAGCAGCCATGTACAAATGTTCTCATTTTCATGTTCTGCTTGTGAAATCAGAACTATAGCTCTTCAGCCATAGTGTCATACAGATCTGGTCCAGAAAGGGATTTGGTCAGATCCACCAACAATTTTCTAAAAAGTTTCACTTATCTACATTATAAGACATATTTCCACTTACATCGGACCAACCCTCCTTCATTCTTCTTCTTCTTCTTCTTCTTCTTCTTCTTCTTCTTCTTCTTCTTCTTCTTCTTCTTCTTCTTCTTCTTCTTCTTCTTCTTCTTCTTCTTCTTCTGCTTCTTTTTTGCGTAGTTACCTGTTGTGAATATTCTTTTATTTTTTATGATTTGGAATATAAACTATAACACTGAAAATATTATATATTCATATGTAAATTATTTACCTGTAGATGAAAATTCCTAAATATTTTTTAGCAAAGAGCTAAAACTTATTTGGGAGCTTGCTAGATACAATGTTGTTATAGAGAGGTGCACAAAAGCGAAAGAAGAGTGGTGTTCCCTTTTATTGGGTTGCATGTTGATTTTATTATATATTAATTTACTCATTCATATCTCACTTTGATTTTGATAAATCTTATAAAGCTCCTTGTACTTGAAGCAACATAATTAATAAATGACATTGGTCTGTTATTATCTTGTATTTTAGTAATTTAGCGATCTAGAATTTTAGTATGTTGGTATTTTATTTATCCGGTGATTTACCAATCTAGTTACAAATTACATTATATATCTATATCTATATATACATATATCTGGGTATTTTAATATTTTAGTATTTTAGTGTTTGTATTTTTCTTTGAGATTTGAAACTTTTGTTATATATGCACAACATTCTAATCAGTGACTCTAATAAAGGACTTCATCTTTGATATTTAAATGTGAATCAGCCTCAGATGAGTGTACACAGTAATATAAACATTATAAGATAGAATCAAATTAAGAATGACAGCATAAAATGAGTAAGAAAAAAACTAATGTAAACTATATAACTGATACTATTCTGTTATAAAATTAGTAATTTGAAACCATCATATTAATTCCTGTTGTTATAAAGTTTTGTACACAATATTCAACTATACAGCAATGAATACAAGCTAACTAAAACTGCAGTTTACAGGAAATGCAGATTGAACTAGGGTTCTGTAATACATTTTTAATGCTTCACAAGGCAAGTGAAGAACTCCTCCAGACTTAATACAGGAATAAATGGTGGAAGTTTCACTTAGATGTCCTACATCAAATCAAGATGCAGCTATCTGAAACACTCCACACATTTATTTATACACATAATACTTTTATAACCTCACCTTTCTGGCACTGATCAGACCTGGACTGCTTCATCATGTAACCTCATACCAGGTTTGGGGATTTATTCATGTATTTATTAGTCAAATTTATATCCTGCCATAATCACCAATAGACTCTTGGTGGCTAACAAAAAGATAAAAAGATAAGTATCAATAATAAAAGACACCCAACCCTCCTCTGGAAAAGTATTGTCCTTTACTGTTTCTGGGAGACAGAAAGCATTGGAACCAATCAAACTTCAGACTTAAGGAAAACTTACACAAGCTTCTGTTGGTATATTCTTGAAACAGGATGTTAGAAACATCTCCTTGTGAAATATTGAAGATCTTATTAATAGACATTGGATGTTTAAAGTATTCTTTTTACAATACCTTTCCTGACAATTCTGTGTGATCAGATATTCAGATCTCCTTCACAGAGATTTTTATAAGAGGCACTCCAGGGAACACCTGTTTCACCAAACATTTCAGGCACATTCATTCAGTATATGCTATCCCAACAGTAAATATTATACTCCTCTGCAGAATGGATAAATGTCTCAGCGAGTTGTGAAAAAATCAATACAAGTAGCTTGCTGTACAAGCCTGGCTGCTTTGGTTTACAGGGAAAAACTGGTCTTTAAGAGGGCACCTTTCTCCCTATGAGACTGTGTCTACTGTATGCTTCACTCTATACCTCTAAGATGCTTGCTAGTCAAATCCATCTTAGGCTGCAGTCCTATGCAGAACATAAGTCCCACTGAATGGAGTTTACCGTTAGGTAGATACAGTATGTATCTAACTGGCTTCTAAAAGGTTTATCTTCTGTTAGAGAGCAATCTTTAAAAGAACTATGGATGTTTCTAACATAACAATGCTTCTCAGCCATTGTAATCCTAATTCCAAAAGAGTAGCAGGTAAGTTTTGTCCATTGAAAACAACAAAGCCTTTTGGCAATTTTCTATTATTAGCAGAAAACAAAACATCTCACTTAAGAAATAAATTCCATGAAAATGTATAATTAAACATATATAATTGTTGTAAAATAACGTGAAAATAGTGTGCCAAAGGGAAATAGCATCCACAGGAGCTTGCTGCTTTCATCAGAATGACAGTGTTGTGGCATCACACCGTATGCTCTGACCTTTCTGCATAAGCATCTGATGTCCTAATGCATATATATAGTAAAAGGGTTGGGATTTACTTCATGACACCACAATACTGCTTTCCTCATTCTAATCCTATGGATGATGCTGTATGTAGAATATTTTTTGGATTGGAAGTGGCATGCCAGGAGCTAAACAGGGAAAATAAGTAGACTGGATCATGACTGAAAAAATTAATTGGATTTAAATAAAGTAAGTGTAATCAATAGATTATTCCCTGTGGTATGAACAATTTTCTTCTTCTATCACATTAACAACAGCAAGTGTTCTGGATGCTACATTCTATCCTTTTAAGAAGCTGCAAGGGTTTTTCCCTGACATGTGGGTTAAACCATTTGAATAGGGAACTATTCACCTGGGGGGATTTTATGCACCTAGGGGGAAGGGACCTTTGTTTTTAACTATGTCTTACAGATTGTTGTGAGCCTCCTAGAGTCACTGTATGAGATAGGCAGCCATATAAGCCCTGTAAATAAATAAATAAAGGCAAAATAGCCTTCATAAGTATAGTCAGCAAACAGTCTTGGCACCCAAAACTACCAAAAACTACCATATGGTTGTTTATGCTTATATTCTATGCTTCTGATGAAGAAGGTTGTGTTCTATGAAATCTAATGTAACAATCAATATGTTTGCTTTAGGATGTTCACATATTAAAAATCAAGAAAACAGTTCCAAGAATCATACAAAATAATATTTAAAACAGTCCACATGAGAGTTCAGTACTATTTCACACACTGTTTAATATGATCTCTAGTCTTGGAGTTAGGTGGATGGATTTGCAAGAGGAAGGACTTGAATTCAGCAAAATTTTCTCTATCTCTGTTCCATGTATGCATACAGCATCATCTGATATTCAGTATTCTTCTCTGACTAATGCTGAATGAAATTCTCTGTTTCTGAAACATTTTGGGAAGAACACTCCAACTTTGGACCAATGTCTCTCTGCAGATGGACAGAAGAACTTAGGAAGTGTACAGTCAGCTATCTATCCTGCATTGTTAACTGCAATAAAATGTAACTTAGATGAAATGTGAAAGAATGTTGTATTTTTAAAATATATTTAAGGCACTATGTCAGTAAATATTCATTTAGTGGCATTAGTTAGGGTTTGAAATAAAAAAAAAAAGCATTTTGGTTCTTCTCTGTTCTTTAAAAAAAATAATTTGTCTTCTGGATGTTAAGCAATAAATCAGGATCCATTTTCATTTGGTCAGTGTTCCCTGAAAACAGAAGAGATACACTGAATCACTAATAAATAATTCACTTGAGGCTTTTGGAAGGAGCCAGTTGCTAAATGCTGCAGGCTTTCTGTTCAGCTATTCACCTTGTCTTGCTTCAGGTCAGAGAGAGCAGAGAAAACAGATCAAAACCGGCAATCCAATTAGGACTAGTGGGGCCTCCCTTTTTCTTCATTTTAGGTAGCTCATCACATTAAATTATTCATACCATGCCAAGTCATATTAAAGTTCAGAGATCTCTCAGTTTGACTGCAGACTACTGCAGCCATTTGCAGAGGGTAATTCTCACCGCTAGAGAAACATTTGGCAAAATGGGCTTCTGCAGTCCTGTGTTAACTCAGCAGCCCCATATCAAAGAATATAAATGAGACAATAATGCAGGCAGAGATCAAGTGACTGGCTGATAGGTATTTGTATAGGACAGGCAGGGCTAGTACAACAGGGAGAATATTAGTAGACCCTTTTTCCTTCCTTTGGATTTGGAAAATATAGTATGGATAGCTCATATTTTGTACTTGGATCAAGTAATTCTCCTATGCCAATCAATTGGGACTTTGGAGAAGATTCTTTGTACCTGAGCAATCTTGTTTGGGAGACTTAAGAGGGGGAAAAAAAAACATTAATGCAGATTTTTCCTGACTGGGCCTGCAATTCAAGCCCTGGGAGATTTGGAACCAGTAAAGGATCGTTACCTTGTCGTGGTGCTGGAGATTGAGCACCTGAATGACTCCATGAGCTAAACCGTGAAGGGCCACCCAAGACGGAAAGGTCATGACAGAGAGGTCAGACTAAATGCGATCCCTGGGGAAGGTAATGGCAACCCACCCCAGTATTCTTGCTATGAAAACTAAATGGATCAGTACAACCAGAGATATGTCGGTATACCATCGGAAGATGAGACCCCCAGGTCGGAAGATGGTCAAAATGCTACTGGGGAGGAACAGAGGATGAGCTCAACTAGCCCCAGACATGATGACGCAGCTAGCTCAAAGCCGAAAGGATGGTTATCGGCCGACAGTGCTGGTGGTGAACGGCGAATCCGATGTTCTAAGGATCAACACGCCATTGGAACCTGGAATGTAAGATCTATGAGCCAGGGCAAACTGGATGTGGTTATTGGTGAGATGTCAAGATTAAAGATAGACATTTTGGGCATCAGCGAACTGAAATGGACTGGAATGGGCCACTTCACATCAAATGACCACCAGATCTACTACTGTGGACAAGAGGACCACAGAAGAAATGGAGTAGCCTTCATAATTAATAGTAAAGTGGCTAAAGCAGTGCTTGGATACAATCCAAAAAATGATAGAATGATCTCAATTCGAATTCAGGGCAAGCCATCTAACAGCCCAGTATTCCAAATATATGCCCCAACCACAGATGCTGAGGAAGCTGAAGTAGAGCAGTTCTATGAGGATCTGCAGCACCTACTGGACAACACACCTAAAAGAGATGTTATTTTCATCATGGGAGACTGGAATGCTAAGGTGGGCAGTCAAATGACACCTGGAATTACAGGTAAGCATGGCCTGGGAGAACAAAATGAAGCAGGACATAGGCTGATAGAATTTTGGCAAAACAATTCACTCTGCATAACAAACACTCTCTTCCAGCAACCTAAGAGACGGCTTTATACATGGACTTCCCCAGATGGACAACACTGAAATCAGATTGACTACATCCTTTGCAGCCAAAGGTGGCGGTCATCTATACAGTCGGTAAAAACAAGACCTGGAGCTGACTGTAGTTCTGATCATGAACTTCTTCTTGCACAATTTAGGATCGGACTAAAGAGATTAGGGAAGACCCACAGATCAGCTAGATATGAGCTCACTAATATCCCTCAGGAATATGCAGTGGAGGTGAAGAATCGATTTACGGGACTGGACTTAGTAGATAGGGTCCTGGAAGAACTCTAGACAGAAGTTCGCAACATTGTTCAGGAGGTGGCAACAAACTACATCCCAAAGAAAGAGAAAACCAAGAAGGCAAAATGGCTGTCTGCTGAGACACTAGAAGTAGCCCAAGAAAGAAGGAAAGCAAAAGGCAACAGCGATAGGGGGAGATATGCCCAATTAAATGCAAAATTCCAGAGGTTAGCCAGAAGAGATAAGGAATTATTTTTAAACAAGCAATGCACGGAAGTGGAAGAAGACAATAGAATAGGAAGGACAAGAGACCTCTTCCAGAAAATTAGAAACATAGGAGGTAAATTCCAGGCAAAAATGGGTATGATCAAGAACAAAGATGGCAAGGACCTAACAGAAGAAGATGAGATCAAGAAACGGTGGCAAGAATATACAGAAGACCTGTATAGGAAGGATAACAATATTGGGGATAGCTTTGATGGTGTGGTCAGTGAGCTAGAGCCAGACATCCTGAAGAGTGAGGTTGAATGGGCCTTAAGAAGCATTGCTAATAACAAGGCAGCAGGAGATGATGGCATCCCAGCTGAACTGTTCAAAATCTTGCAAGATGATGCTGTCTAGGTAATGCATGCTATATGCCAGCAAATTTGGAAAACACAAGAATGGCCATCAGATTGGAAAAAATCAACTTATATCCCCATGCCCTAAAAGGGGAACACTAAGGAATGTTCAAACTATCGAACAGTGGCACTCATTTCACATGCCAGTAAGGTAATGCTTAAGATCCTGCAAGGTAGACTTCAGCAATTCATGGAGCAAGAATTGCCAGATGTACAAGCTGGGTTTAGAAAAGGCAGAGGAACTAGGGACCAAATTGCCAATATCCACTGGATAATGGAAAAAGCCAGGGAGTTTCAGAAAAACATCTATTTCTGTTTTATTGACTATTCTAAAGCCTTTGACTGTGTGGACCATAACAAATTCTGCCAAGTTCTTAGCGGTATGGGGATACCAAGTCATCTTGTATGCCTCCTGAAGAATCTGTATAATGACCAAGTAGCAACAGTAAGAACAGATCATGGAACAATGGACTGGTTTAAGATTGGGAAAGGGGTATGGCAAGGCTGTATACTCTCACCCTACCTATTCAACTTGTACACAGAACACATCATGCGACAAGCTGGGCTTGAGGAATCCAAGGCTGGAGTTAAAATCTCTGGAAGAAACATTAACAATCTCAGATATGCAGATGATACCACTTTGATGGCTGAAAGTGAAGAGGAACTGAGGAGCCTTATGATCAAGGTGAAGGAAGAAAGTGCAAAAGGTGGCTTGCAGCTGAACCTCAGAAAAACCAAGATTATGGCAACCAGCCTGATTGATAACTGGCAAATAGAGGGAAGAAATGTAGAAGCAGTGAACGACTTTGTATTTCTAGATGCGAACATTACTGCAGATGCTGACTGCAGTCAGGAAATCAGAAGATGCTTAATCCTTGGGAGAAGAGCAATAACCAATCTCGATAAAATAGTTAAGAGCAGAGACCTCACACTGACAACAAAGGTCTGCATAGTTAAAGCAATGGTGTTCCCCGTAGTAACATATGGCTGCGAGAGCTGGACCATAAGGAAGGCTGAGAGAAGGAAGATCGATGCTTTTGAACTGTGGTGTTGGAGGAAAATTCTGAGAGTGCCTTGGACTGCAAGAAGATCAAACCAGTCCATCCTCCAGGAAATAAAGCCAGACTGCTCACTTGAGGGAATGATATTAAAGGCAAAACTGACATACTTTGGCCACATAATGAGAAGACAGGACACCCTGGAGAAAATGCTGATGCTGGGGAGAGTGGAAGGCAAAAGGAAGAGGGGCCGACCAAGGGCAAGGTGGATGGAGGATAATCTAGAGGTTACGGACTTGTCCCTGGGGGAGCTGGGGCTGTTGACAACTGACAGGAAGCTCTCGCGTGGGCTGGTCCATGAAGTCATGAAGAGTCGGAAGCGATTGAACGAATAAACAACAACAAGATCTGAACTCCTCTGTCGAATTCCAATTCTTAAGTGACTCTCCTCCAGTCTTTGGATCATATATTCATCTATCTATCTATCTATCTATCTATCTATCTATCTATCTATCTATCTATCTATCTATCTATCTATCTATCTATCTATCATCTATCTCCTGTCCCCCTCCCTCATTGTTCCAAATAGACAACAAATCTTCAGTTAGTTGCTATGCCTGTAAACATTATTTCTTGGAAAATATACAGTTATCACTGTTTCTAAAAGAGAAAGAAGAAGCTACAGTTGTCAGAGCCTAATAATATTGTCAAAGAAAGCCTTCCCATTCTATGTAGCCTTTATTTTCATTGCGCTTAGTTTAAATAAAGACAATAACAGAATTTTTCCTCTTATTCAGTCTCATAACTGTGCTTATAAACAATCTATTGTATGCCAGCAGCTGTGATCATAAAGCTTAAAAGGCCCCTGTAAACTATATAGTCCAATTCCTTGCTTTCCAAAATAAATCAAAAGCGAGTTCTCTCCCAACAGATGGCTGTCCGGCTTAGTCAGAAGACTCCTATAGAAGAGGAATTGAGCACCACAGTCTAAGTGAGAAACCAGAGTTTCCTCAGACCTCTAAACTATAGTTCTCAGCAACTTTCATCCATTGGCCATGCTGCTAGGAGGAAAGCAGAGCAACAATATCAGTGTGAAGAAATCAGTTTCTCACACTAATTGTCATATTGCTGTTTTACTCTCACCATCAAGAAGATATTCTGAAGTTAATATTTCACTGAACACATCTGTCATAGGAACAGAAGTTATAATGTGAAATTTGACCATTACAAACAAAAAGAGCATCATACCAAATCAGTTCATTGATCTACAGTACCAATGTACCATATTCTAATAGCAGCTTTCTGAAATTGCAGTGGAAATTTCATGGATTAAAGTTGGGAACATTCAAACATTTGCTCTGTTAGTTATTTCTGTTTCATTTTGGTATTTTTTACAAAAATCAGGTGTAAAGAATCTCAGGCTAGAACTTATTAAAATCCCTTTTGTATCAGACCAAAGGCCAATCTGTCCAGCATCCTGTCTTGCATTGCAGCCCTTCAGATGACATTCGCAGGGCATGCTGCAGGTTAAGGATAGGCCCATTATATACTTTGGCTCTATATTGCTCCTCTCATAATAATTCCCTAAATATTTTTAATAATGTTATATAAATAAAGCTTTAAAAAAGTTTTTATCAGCCTTTGTCTTCCTCCAGTCAAACCACAAGAAATGGGTATTGATTCTAACTTCTTCCATAATCATAACACACTGAAACATCTAGTGGTTCTTCCATGTTTTTGCACTGAAGGTATTTCCACACAGCAGGAAGTATAAACCAGTGTGTTTTCCTCCTCTCTGCAGCAGCAAGTAACAATGTTATATGAGAAAGAGAGACAGAGGAAATTTGCAGTGAGAGTGAAAAAGAAAAGGATAGATCTCTCTCCTTAAATAAACCATAATCCAAAGCAAATTTAGATTCTTTTTCCTTTAATTTGTAACAGGAAAAATAGTTAGGGTTATGCTTATGAATTATGATATCCCATCTTATTTGACCCTAAATTGTTAACCTTGCTTGCAAAAAAGGAACATCTTGAATTTCTAGTCCTGTGCTCAAGCTATCTGAACAACCCTCTCACATGGCATTCCATACATGCAGCAATAAGTAAGATTTCACATCCTGATAAAATGATTTGTTTTCAAAGCAACTGTAGGAATGTTTGTGGCTTGGAAACAGTTAAATACCTGTGGACATTGGCCCTCTACTGCTCCACTGAGTTGCTAGTACTCCTCATGATAACTGAAGCTGAATTTTTACAGCCTTGTTATTGTCATTTTTAAAAAATCCACATGAGTTTAATAAGATTTTTGCAGCAATGCAGACTTGTACTATGAAAGGAAAACATACAAAGATCTCAGAATAAAAGGCTGGACTTATTGAATTGCTCCTTTTCACTCCTTGAAAAGGAAAGTAGAAATCAGCTCCTAAACGAAAGACAGTTGTTTTCTCCTGGTCAGAAATACAGTCACATGGTTCCAAGATAATTCCATTCTTCAGTGTCAGGCAATGTCTTCAGATGTCACCAATTTATAGGAGGGACATTTTCCACAGTTTAAAGTTACTTATAAAATTCTTAAAGGCAGGGGGCAAAGTTTGATACAGGATATTCTGTATGCTGAGATGGGTGGCTTTGCTGAATGAAGGAATGAACAAATAAATAAATACATAAAGTTGGATAAGAGTTCCCATAAGCCAAACTTGTATAGCCAATTGCTGAGGTTTACAGCAAAAATAGTCCAAAACAATATTCAGTTACCCATAACTCTGGACAATATTCAGTTACCCATAACTCTGTGTCCATTTTAACAAGTTGCTGATAATTTAACATTATTCTGAATGGCTGAATGGACAGTTCATTGTAGTGGTTAGGGTGGACTAGGATTATGTGATATTTCAGAAAAATCTGATGTGTCATTGATAATTCCCTTTGTTTTCAAGTTCCCTTTTACCAGAAGAGAAAATGAACTGTCATACAGTCACTTTCTTGGACAAGAAATTAATGGTTACTGAAAACTGATTGATTCATTCAAACTTCACTACTTTTCTGTTTAACAAAATGACTTGATAGAGATTTCATTTGTCACAAAACTGTCATGAGTACTGATGGTGAGCAGGAGGGGGCCTCTATCCAGGGGGGAAAACGCATGCGTAGTACTGAGGAGTTAAGCAGCCATTCAAAGAGACACAGATCAGACCCGCCTTAATCTTTGGGGTTTATCTGTCTGGGTTTTCCCCACGTTTCTTCAGTTTGTTAGGATTTTCTGTCTAATGTAGCAGTAATAAAACACTAGAGACCTATTCCTTGTCTCAGTGTGGTTCCTGGCTGTTAGGACAAAAACTTCAATTGTTTTCTTTTTACAAAGATCCAAACTATGGGTCTTGGTTTATTGCCTTTTCTAAACAGTGAGGCTGTGGGCCAGGTTTACAAGCTGATTTATATATATGCTAATAATTTTATGCATTCTATGAGTTAAGATAAAATGTCTTTTCCCCTTTGTCCCCCGTCCTAATCCCACAATGCAGCTCACAGCTGAGAATCAGCACAATGGGAACTCTAATAAAGTTTAATTACTACCCAAGGTTTCCAACAGTCTGGTCTATTGATTTTGGGGCATTGTTTTTATTACTGGTAGTTTATGCAGAGTCAATCCTTCAACAAGAATGTAAAAAAGTTTGTCATTTTAATATGTTCTAGTATTAAAAGTACCACATTCATTTGTCAACTGAATTAGACATATCCATTTTGTTGATATTGCTTGAAAATTAATCATACGCTTCTCACCTGGAAGTGTATTTTGTGAATATTATAGCTAATATATTACCTTAAATGTAAAACTATGATTGTAACACATTGTACAAGCAGTGTTTGGATATCATCATAAACACTCTTCCAAAGACATAAGCAATATGTCACTGCTAAAACAAAACAAAATTCATTAGACATCCCAGATAATGCATCTTCACTTAGGAGTTATCCATGAGCATTTCATTATGGAACTTGGCATGTACTGTGATAGGATAGATGTGGACATAGCAGGGGGACAAAAGCATTGGCACATGCAGCCCACAAGAATCTTAGGTGGCCCCCAACATGCCATGCAAAACTTGATGTGATCCTTGAACTGATGGGATTTGCACAGCTCTCCTATATAAGAAATGCACACCAACCTCCTGCAGGAAATATACTAGTGTCACATGCCTGCATCCATACCCTGAACAGAAAGTTCAGCAGTGCTGCCAGGTTCCAGGAGTCATAGACAGGATACCTTCCTGGACGTGCCATGCACAAGCCCAAATGTTTAATCTCCCAGTGTCTTTTCTTCACAATCTCCTCCCTTGCTTCCATCTCTCAACATCAATACATATTTTCTGATATTTATTCCCTTTTATTTCATATACTTTTCAAAAAAGATTGAGTACATTAAAAAATAAGGCTAATGTTACAACCACCTCCTTTGTTTCTCTGTAGGGATGGCAAAGAGTGCCAGGCAGATTTCTACTGATGTTTATGTGTCCTGGTTATAAAGGCTTGGATTTGTACTCAGTAATTCAAGAATCTATTAAAGGCAAGAAGACATGTAATGACTCCTATGAACTAATCTGGAAAATGAATTCTACACAATGCAGACATCCTGCATTTAACATGTGTTGGATAACATAAGCCAAACTTGTACAGCCAACTGCTGAGGTTTGCAGTAAAAATTGTCCAAAGCAGCTGGAGAATATTCAGTTACGCATAACTTGTGTTCATTTTAACAAGTTGCTGATCTGACTTTCAGGGGAAAAAAGAGGAAGTTCCAGTTGTATTTTAGCATTTATGTTTATATTTAATATTTGAAAATATATTTTCTTCACTAGAAATTATTTGTATAAAGCCTTTAAATCCAGAGTTATTATATTTGTTTGGAAAATTAAGAAAGAATTAAAAGGAGAAATAGGGTCACATGCCAAATATGGCACAATATTTTTGCTGGCTATATTAGATATTTTACAGTAAGAAGCAAAAATTTAAATAAGGTAGCTCATTAAAAAGATCATATTACTGAGAAATCACCTTGAGGAACCAGGAATAAAGAAGCAATCTTCAACGGATCAGATACCTGAGTCACTTTTGACAAATTCCTGAGTCTAATGGGAAAGCTACATTCTCAGTTCCCATAAACAACGTTATGGGAAAAGTCATTCTTTACTTTAAATGACTATCCATACTTTAAAGTTACCAAATATGGATAAACCAAATAAAGCCTATATTTCTTTCTTATACAATGTGTAGGTATTCAGGGATCCAGGAAGAAGTAAGCTTCCTTCTGTTCTTATAATAAGGAGAAGAAATAGGCATTTCATATCATCAGCATGTTCACTTGATGTTTTACAAGCGAAGATTGATTCTTCCATTCATTCCTTCACTGGGTCAGTAAAAGAAGATCCCTGTATTCCAACATTGCAAGTCTTATTTTACATTGTTTTAATATATTGGATACAATGGTTAAAATTGGGTTCATCTTGGCCTCCAAACATATTATGAGTTAGATGTGTACTTTGAAATTTACCAAAAGCAATACATCCTTTGTAAGGATTTCACCAAGACTTCCACATACTTTCAGCAAAACCAACACATTCAGCACAAAAATCTCTTTTTTTCCTGCCTTAGGAATTATGATATTATCTCCAATATCATCATCAACATCATCATCAACAACAACAACATCCAGATAAATGCCCAGAGTTCCCTTTGGTAGATGATAGGCAGCTATTTAAATTTGTTTAACAAACAAACTCCAATCTACCTAGCCTTTTTAAAATCTCTGACTTGAAAATTACAGCTTTTTTCCTTGTAAGTTGTTATATTTGCTACTGACCACAAGGAGGCAATATACCACTGGTTTCATCATTATATTGGGCTCTCTCAGGCATAGGTAGCCTCCATGTTTTGGAATTTACAGACTTTTCAACCTTTTTCCTGTGATTTACAACTTACAAGAAAAAAAGCTATACAACTCTCCTTAGGGGACTCTTGAGGCCCAGACAAAACTAGCAGCTATAAGATCTCTAGTTTGACAGTGCAGGTGAACAAGAAAAATGGAAGGCATATCTTAAAGCAACTAAAAATAATAGCTTCATAAACAGATATAATATTGTAGCTGTGTTGCTATGATGATCAGACTCCAAGGTTTTCCAGACACAAAGCAACTGTTTCGTGCTATCACTTAAAATAAAAGGGTGAGCATAGTGCAATAATTGATGTTTCCTGTATAAGTAATAAGAATTTATTTTCATCTGCTCTTGAGATAACCACCATTGCAGATGGAAGATGTACATATCCAGGGAAGAATAAACACAAAGATTTTAAACACCAGCCATTTTAAAAAGATAAGTTAATGGCACAAAAAATAATTATTATTTTATAGCTCCTTAGTCCAGCAGTTATTTTTTGGTATTTTGAGTTAGTTAAATCATGTAGATTCTTATATTCCCTTTGCCAGCTTTACAGTTGGCAAAGCATAAAAAAATTGTTTTTGCTTCTTGGTGTAGTTCCTTTTGTAACCCTTCTACTTTAATCAGAAAGTACTTCCTAGTAAATCACAGTAGAATTCCTGCGGTAAGTCAAAAATACAACCCAAGCTAATAATAACAACAACTTTATTTATATAACTGAATTAAATACAAGGTAACTGTCAAAGTTACAGAGCAATAAATATCTCTACACACACACTCATGAGCTTAACAGCAGACAATTCAAGGACAAGACTCAGATATGTTGCTTTTATTGCAGCTGAAAATAAATCGTTATAACAAATAAGATCAAGTACTGAAGAATCCATATTTATATGGCAACTCCTGGTTTAAACCCTGTGTTTCTTTCACCCTACATACATATGGCATTTCTCCGCCTTGAATTTTGAAAATATTTGTTTTGATAATGGGCTTGTCCAGTTTCAGGCCTTTTATTTCTGGCCCATGCAGATTTCAATTGTCACATAGGAAGCACAATCAGTCAAGCATTCCTTTTATTTCTATTAAATAAATATCTTTTTGAATGCTATTCTAATGTCTTATAAGCATGAATGAATATTATATATATATACACACACACACACAAACACACACATAGACACACACACACACACACACACACACACAGGGACGCGGTGGTGCTGCGGGTTAAACCACTGAGCTTCTGAGCTTGCTGATTGGAAGGTCGGCGGTTCAAATCCGCGTGACGGGGTGAGCTCCCGTTGCTAGTCCCAGCTCCTGCCAACCTAGCAGTTCGAAAACATGCAAATATGAGTAGATTAATAGGTACCGCTTCGGCAGGCAGGTAACGGTGTTCCATTTAGTCATGCTGGCCACATGACCACAGAAGTGTCTACGGACAAACGCCGGCTCTTTGGCTTTGAAATGGAGATGAGCACCGCCCCCTAGAGTCGGACATGACTGGACTTAATGTCAAGGGAAACCTTTACCTTTATATATCTATACACACACACACACACACACACACACATTATAAATATTTGTATTTATGATTTGTTGGAAAGAAATCTTACCAGGTCTGTTCTGAGCCAGGAATGAAGGTTCTTAGGTGGTTGCTTGAACAGAGATAATTTTATTTTCCAAGAGCATGTAGAGAGTCTGCTGGTTGTAGGTGGCCACAATTTTATTTCCCCCACAAGCTCTTTATATAGGAGAGTTTGGCTGTTGTTATGCAAAGGTGTTCCTGCCCTTTAGGACCTGGAGAAAAGTGCAGTTTACCAGATTTCAGATAGGAAGGCACTCTGTGGTCAGGCCCCCTGCTGTTTGTGTTTCCTGTTCTGATGGTCTGGGTTCCCTGTGGGGCTCTGGCTTTGTCTACTAGCCTGGACTGTCCACCTTGGAAGGAATCTTTTGTTATTTGATTATGGAGATCTGTTTGGCTGTTCACCTGAATGGGCTGTGCTAAATTCTGTGAAGGAACAACCTTTAGTCTGACAAGGTCTCTAAGTCTGAAAGGAATCTTTTGTCTAAACAGTTGGGGTTTCCTGTCATATTTTAATTTTCTGGCATCCTCTTTGTATGAACCCATTCTATTTTGTAACTTTTAAGCTTTTACCTTGCTCAAGGGGAAGGCAATATTGCAGGAAGACACTGTTCTGGGGGGAGACAACATGGAGGGCAGGGTGATATCTTAATTTCTTCCAACAGATTAAATTTGATTTATAAATAATATTCATTAAGCCTTAGAAAACATTAGAATAGCATTTAACATCAAAAAATTTAATACAACATATTTAAAAGAATAAAGGGACAAAAGTAAAGACATAAGTTGCAACTGTATGAGTTGGACCTAAATTTAGTCATTCTTCAAATATATCCACTGAAATAAAAACGATACTTAATTTGTATCATTGATTTCAATTATTCATTACTCACTATCCTTCTAGCATTTACTAGGCAATGTAGAGGAATCATTAGATTTTGCATAGGAAACATGTGGATCTCACATGGAACCATGAGCTTACATTGTGTTGTTTAGCCACCACTTTTCAAATAATACATCTGTGTTGCTTTGAATAATACATCTCAGATTTTTGTCTTATGATAACTTGGGTTATTCCACATTATTACAAAAGAACCAAACACTTTTATTTTTATAGTAATTTTATTAAAAGATTATAACTACAACAGTAAAAACTAATACAAACTAAAAAAAAGATAGAGGCACTCTTAAAATTAACTTCTGAGTCTATTTTTCAAAAATATCCTTCCATATGTCCAATATTAGAATATTTTGCTCCATTCTGTAATTGTAAGTTAAATTTATGTGTTCTTCTCCTTTAATTGTAATCTTTAGTTCCCTCTAGTGTCAATTTTTAAAATCTTATCCTCTTTTTTTTAAAGCATTTTCCCATGGGAAGAATTCTTTACAATTAATTCCAAAATCTTATTTCAAATTTATCTGGACCCTTAGTCTATTTGTAACTTTCTAAAATCAACGTTTTAATTATCCTTTTGCTATTTATTCAACAAAAAATGTTTTTTAAGTCCTTAAATTTGTATTTAAAACTTCTTTTGCTAAGAATTGAAGGAAAATTCACCCAGTGCTGTCAAACTTGTCGATACAAAGGTTTCTAATAGCTGAAAATCAGTTAAGAAGCAATTTCTGAAAGTGAGTAGAAAAGGAAGTATGCAAACTTGGTGTCCTTTCAAAGGTGCCAACTGTAGTTTGAGTAAGAGGGCTATTCCCTTGTCTCCCAGAGCTCTAAACCCACCGGAGCAGCTGTCTGGAACACTTGTGGGCAAACTCATGTCCCCTCCTAGTCCAGAGAGGTTTCGAAGAGCCAGTCTACTTGCCAGCTCTTTATTCTGCTCTTTATTCTTTATTCATCGGCTCCACTTTTTGCAGAGCCATTTTCAGTCTGCCATTTCTTCCTCCAGAAGTCGAGAACCAAAGACTTTTCAAGCAATAGTAGTAATTGTTAGAGATCAAAGTAGCCAATTTTAGGAACAAAGGCTATTTACTCAGATTTCTCCAATTTAAATGCACACATGAAATACAGTTTATAATTGAAAGATTTATAGCCATTTCCATTGTACTCAAAATTGAAATTATTTGACTTTAATTATTTCTTAATGTCATGTCAATATTACCATTACTTGCTGGTAAGTATGGCATATTTATGTTCTGCTAAAATTCACCTTAAAAATAATGAATTCACTCTCTAATGTTTTCTCCCCCACTATCCCATTATGAAACACCACTTCTCCTTTTCCTGGAAAGAATCTTTGAAATGCTTTTAAAATATTAATCTGCTTTAAAAGCACAGATTCCCCTTTGCCTAGAAGATAGAGAATGAATATATACATGACATAGTTTCCTATTTCCTAATTTTTATTTTAATCTGATCCAAGCTTTTAACAGTTGGTCTACTCACACAGTTGCTTTCACACCTGATCAGCCTTATATCTGCCACATTTTGAACTATTGAGAGAATAAAGTTGGTTGTCAAGTCACAAGCTTCACATTTATGAAGAAAAGGGCAGAAAGATTTGGGAAGGCTTTTATCTCTAGTGAAAATCTGAGTAAAGATTTTAGAGGCTTTGTGAAGGCTTTTATTTTTACCTCACACATCTCACAGAATCAAGGTAGAAATCACCGATAAGATTTCTTACTTTATTCCTTGTCTAGAGTAGATATTCCATGGCTATAAATATATGATAGGGTTTAATGCCCTGATATGTAACATGTAATATGAATTACATCTCTTTTTTTAAAGCAATTACACATACACACAAAACCATTATTAGGCTTATGTTAAATATAAAGGGTTAGAAAGGAAGAAAATCTATAGAAATTATGATGTGCTGACTTTTTTGCAGAAATTAAATAATGGTTTATAGTTATATTCCAAATTATACATTGGAACCAGGGGCATCTGCAGGAGGAGTCAGCGGCATCAGAATGGATAGCATGACCAGAATGATCAATTGTATGTTGTGATCCATGTGATGCATGTTAAAAAGGTGGGGCTTTTATCACCTTGGTTGCACCTACTATTTTGATGCTGTTGGCCACCAGCCCCTCCCCCCAGTGGATGTCCTTAACAGGAACACCTCTTTTACTGAAGATCCACCGAACTTGAAACTTCTGTCTTCGTTTGGTAAACATAGATGGGGAAAACTTGTAATATTAAAGCACAATTAATTAACAATTCTATTCGTTGCCATCAACTGCCAAAGCCCATGGTTGCCGTGGAGGTCATGAACTCATGAGAATCCCCAGCCCTCAGCCCCAAGGCATGGAGACTGAAGTGACCCAATGCTTCAAGGAAAGGAGATTCCAAAAGCAGCTCAGAGAAGAAATCTAGAAGCTACAGGAGGAAGCTTACCAGGTAGCAAAGTAGACAAGGATTCCCAGTAAACGTCCAAAGACCTATAGTGGATGATAGAAGAAGGGGCTGAAGAATGGAAACCTAGATTATGA
This sequence comes from Candoia aspera, assembly GCF_035149785.1. Lineage (NCBI taxonomy): Eukaryota > Metazoa > Chordata > Lepidosauria > Squamata > Candoiidae > Candoia > Candoia aspera. The sequence goes on along the minus strand of NC_086157.1, from coordinate 53,650,248 downwards.
AGGAAAAAATGACAAGAGGGGCTGTTGGATCTGAACAGTGACATCATTGAAGAATGTTTCTTTCTTTTGAAAAAAAAAAACCTCTCAATTTCTCTGTTCAAAAACTAGGAAAGCATTGAAAGCTTAACCATATCCAAATCTAGACAAAACATTATGAACTTTTTTTTTTCTTAATGAAAAATAAGAATGGAACACTTGATCTGAACTGGGAGACTAGCACGAGAGCCAGGCCTTTAACTCTTCTCCCATTGCCTAAAATTTGCTTACAAAAAAAGCTCCTTTCGAAAGCAGTGGCCAGTTGAAGGCATGCAGAGCCTAATTTATATCTGGACAGGTATCACAAGCCAAAGTGCATCCACTGTTTCTTCCATCAGCAAAAAAGCAGGTGTAGCTGTACGCTACATATCAAAATTACATTTCGTTCAACCCTAAGGGTATGTCTGTACAATGTTTAAGGCATGCTTCTAAAACTGTCCTTATTTGAATCCCTCAGCTTTTGAAGTTCCATAGTATTTTCTTTTGCTTTCAAAGTGGTTTCAACACATCGGCAGTTCCAAACTGCATGCAAAACACTTTTTCATAACTTCCAGTTTTTTTCACTCATGCATACTTTTCTCCCCCACTGAGCATATGCCTTCCGAAAATAACACTGCCAAAAACCAGTGTTGATATTGCTAAATGTATATACAAGTTGCTATATACATGCTATAAAGCCACTTGTGTAATTTGCTTTACCAAAATGCAGCAGTATGTATGCGTGTCAGTAGAACTTCACATATGCTCACATCGAAAGCGTTTGCCTTTGATTTATCAATACACACATGCATGCAGGGATAATGAAGCTGTGAGCTGTGCCAGTTCTAGAATTAGTTTTAGACATTCTCCTAGATAAACCTCTGAGGATGTAGTAAATATTGTAACAGTATGCATAAAATACACTCAGGGATTTTCCCTGAAATCTGTCACTAACAAATGGATTGTCAATCACCCTTCTTTGCTATTCCATTTTTGGATTTTCTTATGTGATACCAGCATCTTGCTGAAGCGATCTTACTCTTAAAAGTCCTGGGTACTCCTTGGGTAAAAGAAATGTTAAAGCATTATAAGGATGCTTTAGTAATCTCCTTCACTAAGTTGTGGTAAAGATAAATGATATCAAGAATGTTCAGGACAGCCATACTGGAGAGAGATTAATATAAAGGTGGTTTTGAATTATTCTGATTCTATATCTCACTTATAAAATAGAAGGTGACCTTCTATAGTCCAGATATTGCTAAACAACATGAGCCATGCTGCCTGAACTGTAATTCAGTAACCTTTGGGTTTTCCATCAGTGTACTAAATTTATATGAATCTATCTTCTTAAACATCACCAAGAATCACTACTGTATAACTATTTAGAATTATTAATACATGTAAGCCTCCATGGAGCTGAGCTGCACATATAGAAAAGTTGGTACTTAACCTACCATTATAACCTGATTTCCAATTAAACAATTTTTCAGAAGGATTTTTTTTTTAATCAGAGAGATTCATTGGCCACGTACTAATGTGATGGGGTTGATTAAACATATTCTTCATTGAAATTTAATTCTGGGTATAAATAAGCACTGCTATAATGTAGCAAAAGGGCTACCATTTAATGTTAATTGTGATTTCAGTCAGTTGTCAATTTGCTTTCTTTATACCAATTACAGTTTTACATCTGTGTTCCTAGTATTTATTTTCTGGGTTTTTTTTCATGCGTAAATTACCTAAGTAATTTTCTAAAAATATAGTCTGTTTGATTGTTAGAAGCAAAAATATGCTTCCTTCAGGAGTTCAGGTGTCAGAAGCATTTATTGAAAGTGTACTTAAATGCATCTGTCTTCCCACAGGTTTCAACAGCATCATAGGGATAGAAGTATCAACACTTTCTTTTTTGAATTGCTTATATTTCAATTTAATTTTCAATTTTATTACAGCCCTAAGGCCAGATACAATCAAAGTATCTAAATAGCAGATAGATATATATATATATATATATATATATATATATATATATGTGTGTGTGTGTGTGTGTGTGTGTGTATATATATATATGAAAAAAATAAGTGTAATAGGATCTAAAAATAATTAAGAACAAAGATACTAAAATCAATCAAAATAAAATACTATTATAAGAAATTCCAAAGTTAAGTAATCATGCAGTGTATCATACAGATGGTAGCACAAAATTGGGCAACTTGGGAGAATATTTTTGAGTTTTGTCCAAAAGAAGTAAAATTAAATAGAAATTACACTCTCTACCTGGAAATTTCTTCAAGATCAGATATATAAGGGTCTGTCTAGAGTCCTTTTATAAAGAACAGTATAGTAGAATATAACTTAGAATTTCTATTGACCCGTCACCACATGGACATAGTCGAAGGTGCACAGGAGTACCCTTAAAACATCCAAAAAGGACTGCTGAGGGCAGTGCATCCAGCCTGGCTAAAGTGAAACCTTTACAAAATTTCAAAATTGTGATGGATGATAAATAAGAAGCTGGAATGAACCCTTTTGGAAGAAAATGACAGATATTGGGGTGTAGCACCTTACTTAAATTTGTTTGGAGATCTATATGTCAGATTTTTTGTTTGAGGGTGGTTCTAGCATTATCTAAACCTAATGAGCACAGACTTTCCATAAAGAAGCCCAGCAAATGAATTTTATCTAAGGCTTTTTTTTTTGCCATGATAATTTAAAACAAACTCTAAATAATAATCAGGCTAAACCTATAGGAAGTAGAACTAACTTTAGCCAGAAGTATGATCTAGCTTCCAACAAAACTATACCTGTTTCTACACATAGGATGGCATTTTGGATACTTTTTGGAAGCATTAATATGGCTCTAATAAACTTATTTTGAATGGTTTCAATAATATTAAGCTTTGCAAAGGAGCAAATAGAGAAGCTGACGGTCTACCTTAGCTTGAACGACTTTGCAAGCTACAGGGATATAATGGGCTCCTTTTGAATGGTAAAATCTTACGATAGCTGAAGAGGTATGCTGTGTGACATTTGCCTGATTTTTAAAAAAATGAACATGGATCTTGTTAATCCATGCGACGTCTCAGCCGGCATGACTTTATTAGTTTGTGTCACTTTCATATTTGAGGTAGGCAGGTGAAGTGTTATGGGATATTTGCCCAAGGAGCCCTACTGGTAAGGTAGGTACCAGCCAGGATTCGAACTCCAGTCTCCCGCGTCAAAGTAACAAAGTTGGTTAGTTACTAGAAGCTTATCCACACAGCCTTTGTGCCTTGGTTTGAAGATGATCCATTTCATATTTGAAGATATGTCCTCATCATGTTGCCCCTACTCACTGTTAATCTGCTACCAAGACACTTGAAGATGGTGTTAGGGTATTTAGTTTGGAAGTGATATTTTCCATTCTATGCTGGCATAAGACATTCCACAAGGACAAACTAGGGTGCATGAAGGAGTTAGCTTGAGGTGACATGGTCAGGAATGGTGTCCTGCTTAGGTCCAATTTGTCCAGCAGGTCTGCTATGGAATGGACTCCATTCATTCATTCTCTAGGTTCTGTGCTTCTTCTGAAGTGCTCAAGTTGTGATTGAACAAATCAATCACAAGTCAAATTGACCTGATTTGACACTTGAAGAGTGAAATCCTATCATCTTGGTACATTCCTTTCTAGGCAGCAACTTCCAGCTGAAAGGATTATGTTTTTAACAAGAAGCTTTTGGCCATCAAAAAAGTTTTTGAAATTGGTACCATCTCCTTAATAATGCAGAATGCCCTACTGATATTCAAACTGACCACAAGAATTTTGAACATTTACAAACTTCACACAAGTTCAGGCTGAGGGTAAGGTAGACACAAAATTCGTCTTTGTTTCACATCTTTTATATTTATTGCTTACAGAATCAGCAGACCAGAGTATTTTCTACATTGTAGCCTTCTTCCAATTTCCATTCTGCACCTGAAGAGATTTTCCCACTTTGGTACGTGACCCTGCTGTGAGACTTTGGGGGTCAGAAGAAGTCTCTTTCCTTAACTGATTTAATTTGTTAAATCAGTTAATTGTTAAATTGTTAACAAGCCAGCTGTGTATTTAGGAGTATTTAAAACAACCAATATTCTTCTCTGTGACTTTTAGTGGCATCATTAGAGTAGATGTCAAAACCTATATTTCTTTTTGTCTCCATGCCAGATTTCTAATGAACCAAGCACCTGGACTGTATTATTCTCTCCTTTCCCCTCAGAGACATTGGGCACTGTTTCCTTGGACTTCATAACTAAACTGCCATGGGCCAATTGCTGAAAATCAATTGGTGTACTTTTCCACCATTCTGAAACAGAAAACATATACAAATTATAGTGCAAATTCTAAAACAGATTCAACATAGTTAGGAGAACAAAGGCACCCCTCCCCCCCAATTTCCTGCAAAAACCCATGGGAAAGAAAACAATTGGGATTCCACTAATGCATCTTATATGATTCTGTTCCCTTTATACTATCAACTATTCACCATAGTCTTAACCATCATACACACACACACTTTACACCCCCATATTAACTAGGGAAAGCTACTGTGGCATATAAATAACCACCAAAACTTAGGCAATTTCTTCCTGTTAGTCGTAAAAGAAACCATTTGAAACAACTTAAGAAACAGGCAGATTTAATGCTTATTTAAATGATTCTCAAATTTAATAGCTCAAGAGTATTCTGGAAACTTTGTTTCTGAAGAAATGCAGTTTGGAACCATTTTAAAGTTCATTCACATGAATAGATAAACATATTGATGCATTTGAATTGTTTTTTCTAAACATAACACCTTCAATACATCTTTTTTTTCCCCGTTTCTTTTCCTTGAAGGAATAAATATGTATTCACCAAGCCATTCTCTCTGCAGATTCACAAGCAATTTCCTTCATAGATGTACTTTCCCATCTCTAAGTAAAATATTTAAAGCTTTTAATCCACTGGAAGCACGTGGCCTGCTTATGAATCCCTATTGGAAACTTGTGAGTGCCTAGATCTTTCTGGCAACATTTCTTTTCAGACCCTGTTCAGCTGAGACCTGCTGCATTGCATTGGAACTGTTTTGTCTATTTCCCATAGACAAAAATTAAACAACAATATTTTTCAAGAATTATAGTGATTATGCAGATAGCACAGCATATTAAGAGCAATAATAAACAAATCGTTATAAACTATATGTAATCTAACCAGCTACCACAAATATTTTCACAATATCTCAGACTATGCATGGATTAATATATGTAGAATTTCACAGTACAGCTCTCCATTATATATGAAAGCCGGCTGGGTGACTTGGGCCAGTCACTCTCTCTCAGCCCCACCCACTTCACAGGATTGCTATGGGGAAAATAGAAGGCAGGAGCATTATATACACTACTATGGGTTGTATAAAATATAGATGGAATATAATATAATAAATAAATAAATCACAATGTGCCTAAGCAAAGGACTGTCTATTATGCTGTAGCTAGATCAGATCACAACTATGAAATATATTATTTCACAGTATATTCCTGAAATTGGGAGACAGTGATCCTGAGACAAGTCTATTCTCATGCAACTCAACTCAACACAAAAATGAGGCTCTGAAACACAACCATATCTACAAGAGCCATCTAATTGCCTCTAAGAGGTTGTGTGAACATTTTGATATGGGTATAGCTGCATTTCAAGTTTGGTCCTAAGAAGGCTTCATCTGAACAAAAATAAATCCCTGTTAAAGGGAAATGCATAGAAGTTATGTTATTATATTACCTATAGGCAGCACATCTAACCTATGGACTCTACATACACTACCCACTACCCACTATGTGGGGGTTTACTCTAATTGGTCACTTTCTCATCCATAGGGCTGCAGAACCAGTACTCGGGATGACCTAAGGGATGCTGTTCTATGACAACTGAGGAGAATATGACAAATAGAACTGAAGTGGACAGCCTTTTCCTCAAGCCATTTTATCATGCCCTCCAAAACCCAGATCAATCATGATTGCTGAAAATCTGTGATATGGTTTCCTGCCATTTTGGGGCAGGGATTCCCATCCCCCCAACAAAATGTGTATGCACTTAAGTTGCATAAAGTATCCTCTACCATTATGCAGCCCAGTAATAGACCTTTTCTGTTTTTTTTAAAATAATTGCTTTGCTTTCCAAACCAGAAAAACATCCATATCAGCAATACACATTATGCAGCATTTCCCATTTACACTTTCATCCCAAAAACTTATTAGTGTTGGCCTACCTAGAAATTTTAGGACCATTCCATTGCTACCAATATTGCCCACTACTGAAGTGGAATTACGAAGTGCTTCAACAGAGTATTCAAAGACTATTATGCTAGTTAGCATGAATCTCTTCTAGGATGAAGACTGTTAAATTATTGATAATTATGTTTTTTAATGTATTAACAATTGTATGTCAATGTAGTCATCACTTTCCCTAAAAGGAAAAAAAATAGGTATTGTAAGCCTACTTTTTTCTTTGACAAAAAGATAAAAACACATTAAATGCCATATTCTTGTACATTTGAGAAGTGACAAAATAAGCTGAGAATCATGCTTTTAGTACATTGTTGTGGCTCACTGAATTCCTGATAAACGCATAGCGTAGATACATTGTGGCATAGTTTGAAGCAGAAAATATCCTTGGAATCTTAATGTCTACCAATGTTGAATAAAAGAGTAATCTAGTTCTTCTTCTGAAAGTACGAAATGGTATGGATAGTCTATAAAAAGGAAAGTTGATAGAATCTGAACTGCACTAGAAAGCCATATTGTATTTTTCAAAAAATGTCTGTATATTATTAAAGCAAAATGTAGGTATATCAGAACCTCTAATGGACTTTAATGATGTAGAAGCACCTAACTCAATAAGGCCAGAATGATCAAATATTTAAGATTGATTCCCATTCAATCTTGAAAAAAAATGGGAACAAAATATTTCTTTTTTCTCTTTTCAGGGTAGATAAATAGAAAGCTATATTAATTTGGGCTTTAGTTATTATTAATGTGTCCTTATCTACAACAACTTCTAGAGACAATAGTGACAACAAGCAGTATGAGAAAATCCTTCTGATTGGCAGAAAATCACAATAAGAATAAGAATTATCTGGTGTTAAGTTCTGGAACTGTCACTAGAGCGCTTAGGGACCCTATATTGACCCTATATTCCAGAAACAGAGCCTGTATGGATACAATGTGGTTATTACTAAATTGGGAGATTTAGTATTTCATGGTATTTCTATTATCAGTATTATACTGTATTTTCAGTCATTGAATTACTATGACTTTTTTGTGTGTATGTGCCTTTGAGTTAGTCTTGACTCCTGGTGACTGTCTGGACAAGTCCCTCCAGTATCCTTGGCAGGTTTCTCAGAAGGGGTTTGCCCTTGCCTCCTTCTTAGGGTGACTAGGGTAAGCCAGCTGGCTTTGTGCCTAAGGCAGGACTAGAAGTCACAGCCTCCTGGTTCCTAGCCTGGAGTCTTAACCACTACACCAAACTTGCTCTCCACTATGAGCTATATATGTTTTAAATAAGGAAGCAGCATATTCAGTTATTATAAGTTGTTTTCATATAACAATACTGTACAGCTTGAGGTTTTGCAGTAATGAAAGCTGAAGTTTTGGGTCAAGCCATTACTATGTGAATAATATCAGTTTTAAGTCAAATGGAAAAATGGGCAGACTGCTACAAAAGTTCATTTAATAGAGGATAAGGATGCAGAACCAGCTAAGGTTTCTCTGATTCACTATATAAAGAGGTTACAGTTGTGTCCTTTCAAGCATGCCCAAGTGAACTGCATTTAATGACAGAAACCTATTAAACGTCCCATTGCTTGGGAGGGGGAGAGCACTGGCTCCACCTGGGGAAGGCTAGCGCCATAGCACCTCTCCGTGATTGTGTTCCATCTTCACTTGGATCTTTCATTTATTTTATTTGTATCTTAATGGTAATTTAGATGGCTATGTTTTTAGTGTTATTTTATTGTAAACCGCCCAGAGTCCCCACTGGGGAAGATGGGCAGTGATATAAATGTAATAAATAAATAAATAAACCAATAGGAATCAATGAGCACCTCGTACTTATTTCTAAAGGAATACGCTTGGGTAGGAAAGGAAGGAAGGGAGAGAGGGGAGGAGGAAGGGGGAAAGGAGGAAGAACAGGAAGAGGAAATAATAATAATAATAATAATAATAATAATAATAATAATAATAATAATAATAATATAGTGAGCTCAGAAAGCTTCTTTTGATATGATTACACACTCCATTAAGTAAAACTGCTCATGGTGCAGAGGAACAAGAAGATACATGTTGCTCTTATCTTCCCATGTAAGGAATTTGCAGTCAGAGTGAGGGCTGCATCAACAAACCAGGTTCAAGAGTAGTGATCACTATACAGTGATATGCCTTCAGTTATACAAGTGGCAACACCTACCTGTTAATGATTTCTCATGGAACATTGAACTAATACAGATAAGGGTTTCTTGGTGCATTCCAATGCCCAATTGTTTGACCAAGGGGAAAAATGACTGCTGCAATCCTAATTTAAAAGAGGGTGGGTTTAGATGAAGTGAAAGTGATTTCATGAGAAATTATTTTGGACCAGTGGAGTCTGTGGTGGAAGAGCATTTGAAATAGGTCAGACTGATGAAACTAGTGTCACCTTTATGATGCAAACAGCAGAAGCCTATGGATGCCCACATTTGGAACTTCAGTTTCTAAGTACTATACAATATGATCAGAAATTACAAATAAATTATACAAAATTCTTATCTATTCTCACTTATAAAAACAAATAACAGACTTGATAGTTTATAGAAATATCCTCTCTATCTATGAATGCATAACAATGAATTCTAGGAAAATTATATGGATAACTATGACACAATGGACTCTGCATTCCCATCCTGGTCAGATAAATTAGGCTACAAAACATCATTTGTTGTTTTTCCATTGTTGCCATCCACTTGTTTAAAAATTCTTACCCTGGACACACAGGAATCCAATTTGTATTGATAGTACAGATTTCTACTACAGAGTTTTATCTAATTCCTTTTAATTATTGCCAAGATATCCAGGACATAAAAACATATGTTATGCAAGACAGAAGAAATAAATAATCTCTCGTGTATGGCTTAATACACTGATTCACTAGTATTAAGTACAGTTTGTGCACTTAATATTTGATACTGTATGTTACTGTTTTGGGGACATTGGACTTTTCTAAATAGATAGTTTTTAACACAATCTGTTGAATAAGATGAAATGATCCATAATGGACATGGGTCACAATCAATAACATTTTATTGAATCAAAGCCCAATACAACCACATTTCAGCCTAGCTTGATGGATGAAGCTGGCACAGTGTTGTATTTGAACAAAATTTTCTTTTTTTGACAGTAGCTTTCCAACCATCATATATCTGCATGCAGCTATAGGGATATGCAAATCAATCCAAATTCAAACTGTATTAGAATAGCATGCATTCAAGTTTAGTTGGTTCATATATTTTATACATTCTTTTGAAAAGCACACATACAAAAATCTGTACATGAAAGTTTACTTAGCATGCACATTTTGTACACATCTATCCTTATTAGATTCAACTTCGAAGGCAACTTTTTCTAATATGTACTTTTCATATACAATTATCCAGTCAATAAATATTTTTGAAATGGAATCTAGTAGTTTCATAAATTATATGCACATCTCTGTGATGATAAATACCATTTTGGCAGATCAAACCGTTGCTCATCAAAAGAAATATTTGAAGGGTTTTTTTTTTACATCCATACAGAGTCCACTTGAGGCATTTTGCAATTGTAACCCATGAGAGGAATATTTATTGGGTTTCATTTTTATCAGCTTGCTGGCTGTGTTAATAATCCAAAATGTTATCACTGCTGATGAAACTAGGATGGAAGACCTAGTTTCAAGTCACGTAGAGTCACTGATTTTAAACTAACCCATTCACACAAAAAAGTTGCCATTACTTTTTTTCTCATCACACTAGTATACCCTAGAATCTTGTCTATTGGGAATGTATTCACCTAAATTGAAGAGCTTCTTTAGTTATAATCTTAAGACTGTAACATCTTACCTTAACAAGTAGGGGTTCTGTTATGTCTTTCAAATAGCCCCCCCGCCCAATTTTAACATCAAGTGTGAAATAGAATATATCCTACTTTTTATGATTTTGGATTTTTTAAGTTTATTTCTGATTGAATTTTAAGTTTGTTTCTGGTTGAATTTTGAATAATAAACAAAATACAAAGGTACAACAGAAGTATGCTTTTCTTGGCATGTATTGGAAAAGAGAAAAAAGATCTATAAACAGAATTTCTAGCCAATATTCCAAAAGTGGCTTAGAGAGTTCCTTCATTCATAATTTATTTATTTGTTTATTTATATTTCTAATTTCATCACCGCCCATCTCCTTCAAAAGAGGGTTCTGGGCAGTTTACAGTAAAACTAAAACTAAATACAGATTAAAATACAATAAAAACAGTACCTCTTCAATATAAATGCAAATATAAATATACATATAAAATCCAGGATGGTGATATTAAAAGTTCTTAATTTAAGTTCATAAATACACAAGGGCCTATTTAATATTTTTGTCTATCATTATACAAAATAATAATAATAATAATAATAATAATAATAATAATACTATAATTAAATATTTGGCTAAAGCTTTTGGATATGTTAGAGATTAGGATAATATCTGACACTTGTTAATGAGATACAGGTAAAAGATAGATCAGATTAACTATACTGAATTAGCTTTGTTTCTTTCCAGTATTGCATCATACATAATAAGGGAATAAAATCAAGATACGTGTATGTATTTGTTGTGATGATGCATGGATGAATGGATGGATGGATGGATGGATAGAAACAGGGCAAAGTGGTAATGTTTTAACACTAATTCTCAAAATTCCTTTCACCACATTCTCTGTATAAAATATTTGGCTAAAGCTCTGGGCATGAGGCAACTTGGGTTAAAACTATATTTAGTGATGAAAAAGCAAATATACATACACTTGATTACATGTACTGTACTTCTCTGTTATTCTGCGTTTTGGATCATCACATATTGACCCAATGCACTGATAGATTAACAGTGACAGGAAATGACACCTTTAATCTTATCTACTAGATGAAGCAAATTCTTCTTCCCAAATTTCCATGCCTTAATTTTACTTCATGGTTGCTGTTCTTTAGTCACTCATTTTATTCATGCCAGATTAGGCTAGTGACCCAAAACTGCCAATTTTTAACTGAAACACTAATGGCATTTCTCCAAACCATGAAGTGTTCTATAAAAATCTTCCCAAGCATAAATAATGTTATTTTTGCTTTTTAGTTTCTTTTTCTTCTAAGTTCAAACCAATAAAAATTATCTTAATAAACTGATGCTGCATCCTTTGCATCATCCTGCTTATAACAGACTTATCTGACAAAAGCTAAACTCTTCTAGAAATGTTATCAAATGATACATTAGCCTAAAGCTGCAAGACTTGGCATATGTCACAACAAAGAAGCAGACATTCAGGGGGAAAGATATGGGGTTCTCTTTTCTTTTCTTGTTCATGAATGGAGATAGAAACATTATAAAGATGAATAAATAATCTAAAGAAAAGTGTTTAACTAGCCTTTATCTTCCAACAGATTATTTTGCTTGTGATATGAGGGAGTAACAGAAAAGGAACATAAAACTCAGATACTAAATAAAATTGCCTATTTTCAGTTCTGAAGGAAACATCCTACTCATAAATTAACAAGTCAGTGTCAAAGGAAGACATGTTAAAATCATCTTAATTTAGGAATGCGCATCAGATTTGTCCAAATCCCATATCCAACTTGGAATCAACTTAATACACAGATTCAGAAGATGTCTGAATCAAATCATGATTCTTTGAAATAAGTTAAAATACAAGCACGTTCAATTATACCTTTCCAGACATACAGTAGTCTTCCAAAATTTAGCTTTCCTCAATAGGCCTGGAGTAAATTTGAATCAATAACACAATATATGTCTGAACTATTGAATAGGAATGCTTAACACTTGCTTTCCTTTATGTTTTTTAAAGAGGAAAGCTGTAAAGAAGAGAAAAAGTGAGGGTGAGATTTATTTTATTGACTGTCATGAAGTTTAGTAATCTGTCCATCCAACAACCTGGTGGGAATTAGGGGGTCACTGAGAAGAATTGTCTCTCTCTGTGTTAGAAAACTACATTTTGTCTGTCTGTGTGTGAGAGAGAGAGAGAAAGAGAGAGGGAGAGAGAGATTGTGAACTTTGATACAGTGATGTATTTTCTTGCCTGAAAATATTAGTTATAGTGCAAAACTCAATAATATAACAAGAGTCATGGTCTGAATAGTTTCTTAATCTGGGAGAGTGTACCATATGGGAAATGAAGATTGTAGCAAATTATATGTTATAAAAGGCTCAGAGTGCAGATCTGGGCTTTTAGGAATGTAATATACATTTTTCAAGGAAGTTACTTGAGTTTATCAGATAAAAAAGTATTCTAAAACAATTGCTTTGGTATAAGGTGTTCTTTTTTGCACAACTGAAATATTTGGAAGACTATCTTAATAATTTTGGAAAATGGTATAACTGTAAGTAAAGAAAATGTTGGGTTGGTACACCAAGTGGAAGAGTCCTAATATTATTTTCATTTCCATGGCCCTTTTAAACTACACATGTTTTCCCTGTCATCGGTCCCTCTGTTGTTGGAGCATTTGGGAAGCCACAAGAAATAGCAAGGATGGGATTTATGGCTAGGAACTAAACCGGTATTACAAAAATATAAGATTGCATTAGTGAGAGACTGGTAAACTCCAGGGCTAGAAAAAGTGTCCAGCCAAGAAGAAATTTAACCTGATGTGGAGAAGGATGCTTTCCTAATTCTAAGTTGGAATAAAAATATATCCACTTTCCAACAAATACAAGTGTTTGTTTGGGAATATGGGATATTTCACACTGTCATAAAGCACTGCAGCCTTCACAATTTACGGAGACATTTAATTAGGTTTATAAGAATTGAAAGAAATACATATCTTCGAGTCTTACTTAGTCATGCCATACTTTTTTTTAGCTTCAAAGTTATCACAACTTACATCAGGATATAGCATTAGCTAAATGCTTAAGCTAAGCACTGTAAATTAAAAAAAATGCATTTGACTACAGCATATGTGATCAGTGACACGGTGACACCATCATAATGCATAGGACCAAATTTCCCCCACCCCCTCAAATTTGGGAATGTTTTAAGGGATAATATGAGATCATACCCATTATTTTGAACACTTTAGGAGGAAATTAAAGGATAACATAGGTATCTCAGTCATTTTGTCCCTTCAAACTCCCATAAACCCAATATAAATCTCCAAGGCTAAAATTTGGTCTCAACCATTTTGAAGGTGCTCTGACAGTTCTGAAGGGACGTGGTGGCGCTGCGGGTTAAACCACTGAGCTGTCGATCGGAAGGTCGGCAGTTCGAAACCGCGCGGCAGGGTGAGCTCCCGTTGTTAATCCCAGCTCCTGCTCACCTAGCAGTTCGAAAACATGCAAATGTGAGTAGATCAATAGGTACCGCTTCGGCGGGAAGGTAACGGCGTTCCGAGTCGTCATGCTGGCCACATGACCTGGAAGTGTCTATGACAACGCTGGCTCCAAGGCTTAGAAACGGAGATGAGCACCGCCCCCTAGAGTCGGACACGACTGGACTTTACGTCGAGGGAAACCTTTACCTTTACCTTTACCTGACAGTTCTGAGGGGGCCATATGGCAGGTCAGGGAGCTATGTGTCAGTGGCTACAGAGCTGCAGTTTATTTGCTGGAAAGGCTGAAAGCCACAGTGGATAGGCTGGTATTGGTATGATGGGACTAAAGTAGCTAGGATCTCCCAGAGGGCTTACCAGCCTTTTGGACAGGTTGGTTTATCCTCCTCTTCCCTTCTTTTTTTGTTTTGCTATATTAAATCTAAAGTAGGCCTTTTGTGTTTGTATGTGTGTGTGTGTGTGCTCCTTCAAGTCATTGTTGACTCCTAGTGACTGTCTGGACAAGTCCCTGCAGTTTTGTTGGCAAGGCTTTTCAGAAGTGGTTTGCTATTGCCTCCTTCCTAAGGCTGAGAGAGAGTGACTGACCCAAGGCCATCCAGCTGGTTTCATGCATAAGGCGGAACTCACTGTCTCCCAGTTTCTAGCCTGGTGCCTTGACCACTACACCAAACTGGCTGTCTAAAGCAGTCCTTGCACACCATCTTTACACCATGCCACCATTTCCTGCTGAATGTCATTAGTATCATAACTTGCTCTAAGTGAGCAAAAAAATGGTTTGAGACCACACGTCCAACATGCCATAGGTTTTCCACCTCCAGCTAATACTATTCTAGGCTATAGAGAGCTGCTGTAAATGGAAGGTGCTTTATATAAAAAAACTTTTTATTAGCAATGAAAAATCACTAATCCCTTTTGGTGGGAGTGAAGAGTAGGGAAAAAAAAAGACATGAATTAGTGATCAGATAGCCTGGGTTTTGTTCTTAGTGTTGTCAATTTCACTTGCTCTCAGTAATATGACTATATAATTAGACTGGACAAACTACAGCACATATTTAGCATATTAGCTAGATAGTGCCTGGTTTATTGGGATTACAGATATGATTCAGCAAGGCAGAAAAGGGCACTGGAATTGGGAAGAAAATGGTGCTTGAAGAATACAAAACAAAGGATACAATGGCACTGAAAAACATTTAAAAGCCTAGAAAAAAGTCAAAAATAAAGTGTTTGAGAAAAAAGTATTTGGCTCCTTACACAAGTAGACTTCTGTTAACACAAATGGATTTCACCATAGACAAATTATCTTCTAGCCTTAATAGCTCATTATGTACTGTTATTGTTCTTTGTATGAAAAGGCTGAATTCATCATATCATTTTCATGTAAAATAATATTTACAGGTATCTCTATAGGGCTGAGAGCACCCTATAAATATGGTGTATTGAGCTAGCAGCCAGTCTGGCCAACAATCCAACTCAAGGTGAGGCAACTGTCTATGGTCAGATTCAAGAATGGACAGTGCTAATAGAAAATATGTATAGCTAGCAGTCAATATGTAGATAAATGCAGCTGCCTTCTACTATGAAAAGTAATGAAACTCTGTGTAGCAAAAGGTTATATAGCTCAGGCTTCCCCAAACCATTTCACTTCAGACTGCATATGGATGATTTATATCTTGTAATTGGGTTTTGAATATTTTTGTTCAGGGACAACCTGTATAGACACAGAAAACAAGCTGATCTTCAGAATTGTTCAACATGTCTTGATTTTATTATGGAAACTTGGCTGATTCATTCTGAGTTAGAAGAAGTATGCGTGCATAGATGGTAGAAATACTTAAGTGTCATATTTCATTCTGTTTGGGCAATCAGAATCAAAACAATTTATATAGTGTTGCATATTCATTTGCTTCTTCTGTTTGTTTTAAAGAATCTGAAATATGCAAAACCAAAAGACTATTACCTAATTAAATGCCATACCAAATGGGGATTTGTAATCCAAACATAGCTGCAGGGTGCCAGGTTGGAAGAGACTGTGAGAAAACTCATTCTGTTTACATAACCAACAGCACAGCTTTATACATATTTACTCAGCTTTTCATGGATCCTGAACTGAATAGGATTTGTTGCCAGGTAATTTAGGAGAAGCGTATAACCAAAGTTTAGTTTAAAATTAAAATGTGCAATTTTTGCACATTTTGGAATTCTTACAGAGGTGTAACAAGTAATTTCTTGAGCCATCATGTCATATTCTTCTTTTGATATGTTGTAATATCCTAGGGATGTTTTTAAAATACTATTATTAAACTGATTATTTGTTATGCAGACACTAGTTTCAATAATTAAATGTTGTAGGTTGATTTCTGATTCTTTCTCAACTTCCTTTCCTTATTATTTTACCAGGCCCATTAGCTTCTGTAATAAGCCTATTACAGGCAATAAAATAATAATGTGTTAACATTATTTCCTTTAAAAATATAGTAACAAGAGGATAATTCAAGCAAATGAAATACATGAGACACAGTTCTAATGTAAAAGAATAAAATTTTATTCAGCATAATGGACTGAACTTGTGGTTTATTTGGGGAGTCTTCCTAGAGGAGATAATTGTGAAGAAGAGTAGCCTATAATAGCATTCCTAGATGCTTAACTCTGTCCTTTATCTGAAAGGGAGTAGACTAGAATCTGTAATGATGAACACAAGAAAGACTGCAGATTGAGACAATTCCAACTAATTCCTTTTTAAAAAAATATCAAAATTATGTGGAGTCAAAATTTAAATTACAAATTAAGAAATCAAATAAAGCTTTTTCTCTTCTCTTGCCCCAAAGTTGACTGGTTAATTAGTGAACAAATCTGACTGGGTCACAACTTTTTTATCAATATTACTCTTCATTAACATTTAGTGAACATAAAATAAGTCAGCTACTCAAATGTATTTGATGATATTTCTAACTATATCTTTACAAATATTTCAAAATAAAGCACAAAATAAGAAGGCACAAAAATGATAACATGGCAATTAATATAAAGCCTCATCAGACAAATGCATTAAAACCAAGAGATTTTACACAAACATAGAGAGTTCAGTCCTCACCAAAAACCTATGTAAGAAAGATTATTATTTGTGTTCAAACCAAAGATGTTCATAGGCTTGCTAATACCAGTTTAACTTTTGTGGCAAGAAGCTGATGTAGCAAGGAATATTATAGAAGAATTACATGTGTTTAGGGGTGTTTTTATAGTGAGCCCTGCTGCTATCAGTAAAATAAATCTGCATCTAAATACAAGTGTTATAGGAAAAGATAATTTGAGGAACTGGGGAATTCTGCATTTACTGAACAGCAACAGTTGAATACTTATTATTATTAATGCCTATTACCATGACTATGCATAAGGAGGGGAGGGGAAATTACAAAACATGCATCACAACATCATGATGGAAACCTCTTCCTTTATGAACCTGTGAATGATATCACATACAACACAAGTATGAAAGGGTAGAGCTTGTGTCATGGTGTTATAATGCATGTTTTGACTTTTGGCAACATCATGTCTAGCTTTGGATGGCTACACTCCATATCTTATCATCTCATAATAATTGCTATTACTTTTATCCTTTCTAGTTCATATCTAGTCTCTGATTGAGATCAAGCTCCAAGTAGCTGTGCATTTATGGGAATTATCTAGTACAGTTTCACTGCCTGAAAGCACAGAGATTCTTGTTGGATCAATGGAAGACTCTGGCTTTTCATTCTTCCTTCCTGTTAGAAAGGAAGCTCCAGTGACAAGCAACAAAACTTCCAAAGCTTAGAAATGTAATTTATTTAAAATGAGTTATTGTGCTATTCTGTCCACTGTTCTTTCAAGTTAAACAAAATCTGGAGAAAGTTCACTTACTGTTTTCTTACTATATAGACTTGCATATAACTTTCCCTAATGTATGTATCTTTTAAAACTTAACTCGTTCAAATATAGCTTCCACGGTTGAGGAAGGAGAGATCTAATTTCCTGAGTGCCAATTAAAAAGGAAAATGGATTGCCAATTGCACAATTTGAGTTGTGGGTTATTGCAGGCGCAGTGAGTTGTTAATACCGGGATCCACCCAGCTGGAGCAGCAAAACTGTTTTTCCCAAGCCTAGTCAAACAAACTTATTACCTATGCATTATTTCCTTATAAATCTTTGTACTGTCTAACTTGGAAAAAGCCTACTTTTCTTGAGACTAATTTTAGGTAGCAGATTTTATTCATTTATCCCTTTCTTGAAGGGATGAAGTTATTTCTTATCCATATCTTCTTCCTACTCAGCTTTATATTGGAAACAGATTTAGAGATTCTTGTTGTGTGATGTAAAATATTCATGCTTGCCTCAGTTTACTATAACAGAAGGCAATTTGATAGGGACAGCATTAGCTAGATTTGTTTCAACATAACAATTAAGAGTTATGATAAGGTTAAGCCAAAACAAAACTCATAATGGGAAGGAGTAAGTAATCTTAAGTAAGTAAGTAAGTAAGTCCCCCATTGGGGGAGATGGGCGGTGATATAAATTTCATAATAATAGTAATAAATAAAATCTTTCACCTTACCTTTCTGCCATATCCAATCATAACCAACTGCTGTCAGAAGCAATATTTGTTCTCAAGAGCAATCATGCCCAACTTGATGTGTTCCAGATGTGTCGAGCTATACTTCCCATTATCCTGAACTAGCATGACCTATGATCAACTTTAAAACATCTCTTGTTTGATTATGCCCCAAACTTCAAGAAAAACATCCCATTTCAAAAGGGAAAAAATTAATACACACACAGACACACACACACACATACACACATACATATATAAAATTTCCATTAATGGAAATTAATGGAAATTTACTACTCAGCATATCATTTAATTGGTGTTAAATTTTTTAAAGAAATTCAGCTAGCTATATTAGCTGTGATTAAATATAGGCTAATATAGAAAGGCTCACAAAATGACTTTATCTTCTGCATTAATTCATCCAGGTCTGTGGTAAACTATGAGCCCAATTATCCTGATTTATCACTAGGTATATTGGAAGTTCTGGCCTTGCAAGACTTAAATAAAGTTTCACTTTATAGTTTGTACCTAAGAGTGAATTCATTTAGTAACAGAAAAACAAGTTACCGTATTTTTTCCTACAAAGTTAGTGAAGAAAGTTCAATTAGTCCTGGGGAATCAAATGTGTTCATTGTCTAATGCTTTATGTTTCCAAAAGGGGAATTGGTTTGGTTACGTAAGAGGCCACAGAAGCTCCATGAATTGGGTTGTCTTTCTTTTAAATGGTTAATAGTACCTATAAAAGTGAAGAAAATGATACGATTTCTAAGAGTTTATTTGGATTCCAATTCCAGGAGAATATGACCCTTTCCAAAGCAGGAAACTGAGTTCCCCCCCACATTTTAATTTTATTTCATTTATACATTTCGGTTAGCTTGCTAGGCTGTCCAATTTAGACTTGTGTATACAGTTTTAAGTTGTTTATATTGCATTCACCAGTTTTGTATTTTTTCCAATTTTTATTTGTAGGATTTAAGAAAATTAAGAACACTATTTTATTAAAGAAACACATCACATAAACTGGGGCAGCTATTACATAGTTCTGAACTCTCTAGCTTGCTTTTATATATGAAGGGATATATTTGAATATTCTACTATTATTTTAGAGTTATCCTAAATACAAATGCAAATACATGAACAGGTAAGTGTAGAGTTGTATCTGTAATATTTATATGGCAGCACAGGGGAAATGGTTTATTAAAATTAGCTGAAAAACAGAGAAGCAAGTGAGGCAAGGAGAACACTACATATTATGTTACATTAACCAGTGATCTGATCTTATGTATCAACACATTATAAAAGTTCATTTTTTCTTTAGGCATGGTGTATATTTTAGCAATGAAGAAGCTTCCCAGGGCTGGTCTTAGAAACCAGCTAGTTTGGATTTAATTTGGCCCCTACTAGAATTAACATAAAATTCAGACTCATTCCAAATTCTGGGACATTCTGCATTTCAAATTAAGTATAACTGATTGCATTAACATTTTTAAAAGGAAAAGAAAAAAAAATCCTCATTCCTGCTGACTACATGGGGTTTCTGACTTCTTTTGGTTTTTTATTTTTTTTTAAATCTAGCCTTGAGACTTCCTGGTGCTCAGCTTTATAAAATTAGTTATGGTTGGTTAGGTGTGGTCACATGCTTGCTTATAAGCTAGTATGGAACAAGGTAATAAAAATCAGTAATATATTATGATATCAATCCGAAACTCAAAACTATATAATGACGGAATAAAGTGTCAAGTGGATTAAAAGGGCTGTAACAGATCAAATGGTCTGGGAGAATAAGAAGGCTCAGAGTTAAGCTTAGGGTGCTTGCAATTTGAAGGGCTGTGCAAGCTCTTTGGAAAAGTTGCATTCCCAACATTGAGGAAGGCTTATAAAGTGCCTCCTCTGGAATTGAGCAGTTCGCAAGGCTCACACAACTGATTCAGATAGTAGGTTCTTGCCTCTGCATGTGTGCATGCACAGACATTCCTCTTGGGAAAAAGGGAAGCCCAGTGGCTATGCACACTCATGCTTGTGGAAACAGCTAAGAACAGCTTTTGTAACAGCTGTGCATATCTTGCAAACACCAGGGATACTTCAACAGTTTGACAAGATATATTTCATAAACGTACCTCTGTGTTGTGAAGAACCTTGTCCATACATTTTGTGCAGCCCTGCTAATTTGCCATTCCTCTGGAACTGACAATTCATGTGATACTTACTGTGATTTACAATTGTGCACTCAAGGAATGTCCTGCCTCCCACTGTTGTATGGCACAGTACAGAATTACCCAAGGCATGAACAGCATGTTCCATATGACACTGCTTTGGAGGTAGGTGTACAGGATATCTGAACAGAGTAAGGCTCAAACAGAGAGGGCTACAAACATACTGCTTTTTTTGCCTTCCAAAACTCTGCCCCAGCGACTTTTATTTCAACCTTTCCTACTGAATCAAGTTCAGGGGCACACCAGAAGAACATATCATAATTCTGAAGCTAAGAAATGACAGTGTTTAAAATAGCAGTGACAACAGCCATAACACTGTGAAAGCATAAGCCAAGGAAAATACAAGTTTAACACTGATAGCAAAAACCAGCTTTCCTTTGATAGTTTCACAGAATCTCTGACGTTCAAACCTGCAGAGTTTTTATCTTACCAAGCCAGATGAGATACAGAGATACTCAGGTTTAAAAAGGTTCAGCCCACCATTTCTGGTAATAATGAAACAGGCCAATCTTTTCAGGGCTTACCAAACTAATAGACTTTTCTCAATTTTTAGATTGCTGAGACACCAAAAATAAATAAATATGTAATTAACCAACACTTCCATCATACACCATAAAATATTTGGCTGTAGTTAGGTTAGTGAATTTTTGCCACCTGTCAACTGCCTTATTCAAACATACATTAAGTATTTCTCCTTCACCAGCTGCACAACTCCATCTTGTGTTTAAGCATTCTCTATCTTAGCCTCATTCAGTGAATACTGACCAATGATCTCTCTCAACGGATTTTATATAAATCAAGTGAGGTCAAAATCAGGGATTTATAGGGTCCTAATTAAATTTGGACATTTTCAGCTAACAGGATTTAGACATGAGTTCATCTTGAAAAATCACTGTAATGGTGTGTGGGAAAGACCTTGGGAGACCTGGCAAAGAGTTATTGCCAAGAGAACAGTCAGATAAGAGAAAGCATAGTCTGCAGCTGGATAGGAAGACTTGCAAATATGTAAGAATCACAACCAGATGAGCTAATTCTACTTTATTGTAAAGCTACATTGACAGAATCTTGCAAGTCAGAAAGTATAGTCCTCCCCCCTCTGTCTCCTTTACAGCCTGAGAAACTTGGGAGGGTCTCTTCTGAGTCTCTTGCCCCACCCACCATCCAGTTGAGGGTTATGCTGTCTCTTAACTGTTCCCTTGGCAGCGTCTCTTTGACCAGTCTCTCAAGGACTTTCCCACATACCATTATAATCACATTGATTTATTTGCTAATGCTAACAACTACCTCCAGCCAAAAGTAGAGTTACTATTTCCAGTGTGCATATGACAACTTGCAGGGCTAAGGTCTATGACTGTATACTGCAAATGGGGTGACTGAGAATAGCTTTCTCTGCAAAACATATTTCAGCCTTTTAATTGCAGCTTCTATTCACTGAATTGGAGTTTCTCTTCCATCACTTTCCCATGCAGTCCTTTCCATTGTGTCCTAGAGGACTGGGAAACCCTCAGGGATTTTATTTTTTATTTTTATTTATTTATTTATTTATTTATTCATTCATTCCTTCATTCATTCATTCATTCAAATTTGTTATAGCTGCCCAACTTCAATGTACTGGGTGGCATACAGAACAACAACAACAACAACAACAACAAAAAATCCATAAAAACAGATAAAACATAAAACCTCACAGGCAGCACATACTAGAACAATCTTAAAAGCAACACAAATCAAACAAAATAGGGCCCCCAAAATACAATACAGGTGGTCCTTGTTTAGCTACTGCCTTTTTAGCAACTGTTTGCAGTTATAACAGTGATGAAAAAGTGACTTTATGACCGATCCTTGCATTTATGATCTTTGCAGATCTGTAAAGCAATGGAAAGCTGAAGTAAGATCATAAGTACAGTCATGGTTTCACTTAGCAACTGTTTTGTTTAATGACCAAGTTGCTGGTCATATTGTGGTTGCTAAATAAGGATTACCTGTAATACATGAAGCCCAGGCCTGGGACCAAAGCCAGGTTTTCAGAGCTTTCTGAACCCTAGGAGAGAGCACACAGTCCTTATTGTCATGAGTAAGGATGGCGAGCAGGGGGCTCCCATCCAGACTGTTAAGTGCATGCATAGCACTGAGGAATTGGTCAGCCATTCAAAGAGACACAGATCGGGACTGCCTTAACCTTTGGGGTTTATATGTCTGGGTTTTTCCCACGCTTCTTCAGTTTGTTAGGATTCCTGTTATGTACTAGCAATAAAACATCAGAGACCAGTTCCTTGTCTCAGTGTGTTTCCTGGCTGTTAGGACATCAATTCTAACAAACTCCTACTCCCATCGAAAGAGGGAGGAACAAGAAATTAAGGAGAGACATTGGAAATGTCTTCAGAAAACCAAGAAATGCGGCTCACCATCCAACAATTGGCAGCAGCCCTGCAACAACACCAACAAGTAGATCTCCAGATCAACACATTACAAGCTGCCATGCTACAGCAGTTACAACAACCAGTTCCGATTAACCCACAACCGGTGCCAGCAGCAGCAGCAGCAGCTCCGCCAGTAGTCTTGAGATCCCAGGGCAGTCTACCAGAGAAGTTTGGAGGAGAAGCAGGACAGTTGAGAACATTTCTCACACAGTGCACTATGTTTTTCGACAGCAGACTGGCAGAGTTTCCCACAGACAGAACCAGAGTCACCTTCATCCTAAGCCTGCTAAAGGCACCAGCAGCCAAATGGGCTATTCCCATGGTGGAGAACAATGACCCAATTCTCAATGACTACCAGAACTTTTTGGCAGGGTTCTGAGCACACTTTGATGACCCGATCAGAGAGGCCACAGCCAGCCGGGAGATTCAGAAGCTCAAGCAAGGTAACAAGAGGGTGGGAATCTACATTGCTGATTTCAAGTTGTTAGCAGGAGATCTGGACTGGAATGAGAGTGCATTAAAAGACCAATTCAAACAGGGGCTGGATGAGGAAATTAAGAATGAATTAGTGTGCCAGGGAACACCAGCTACCCTAGAAGCCTTATATCAGTTATCGGTGGTCATAGATGCCAGACTAGAAGAGCTCAGGCAGATGCAGCCGGGGAGAAACAGGACCCTCAGAGCGTTTCCAGGATTTCCAGCTCTATCCGTAGCATCCACTCACTCAGCACAAGAGGAACCAATGCAGATTGGGGCAAGCAGGAGACTGATTTCCGAGGCTGAGAGCAGAGAAGGAGAGAGAGAGCCCTTTGTTTCTACTGCGGAGCCCAGGGGCACATGGTGAGAGCTTGCCCAGCGAGAGGCCAAGCAACTTCAGTAAGACCCCCAGGGCAAGCAGCTGAAACAGGAACCATCTCCACCTCTGCTTCCAGCCAGGGAAACTCCATTGGTCTCCCTCCACAGAGCTCAGCAGGGAGACCATCAATCAATTAAGGAGGGCTCATTCTGAGGATGCCAGGCAAGCCTTTTACTACTTACCCGTAATTATGCACGTCAGCCCAGAGCACCAGGTCAAGCTAGAGGCCATCGTGGATTCCGGAGCTTCAACCAATTTTATTGATGTGCAGACCGTACAAGACTTCAACATCCTGACCAGAGAATTGTCATGCCCCATAGAAGTGAAGACCATTGATGGCCAGCCCCTCAAGGCAGGGCCGATTAGAAGACTCACAGAACTGGTGCAACTGACAATGGGAGACCACACTGAGTGGATCCAGCTTTATGTTACTGCATCGCTTAATGTGCCGGTAATCCTAGGCACTCCTTGGCTGAGGATCCACAACCCATTGCTGAACTGGACTACAGGAACAATCTCCTTCTCAGCTAAGGAATGCCAGCACCACAAGATTCAAGCTGCTCCATGCTCTCCAGCAACCAACACAGTCACGGAAGCAGGGGGGGTCCAGTTGCCAGACAAGTATGCAGATTTTGCAGACGTTTTCAGTGAACAAGAGGCCACAGCACTACCCCCCCAATAGGGACTGTGATTGCACCATTGAGTTGATACCAGGAGCCAGGGTTCCAGCAAGGAAACAATATCCCATGTCTCCCAAGGAACTAGCCACCTTAAAGGATTACTTAGACTCCAATCTCCAAAAGGGATTTATCCGACCATCTACTTCCCCAGCGTCTGCTCCTACCTTCTTTGTACCAAAGAAGCCTGACCCGTTGGCACCTGCAACCCAGGAGACACCCATGAGAGTGGTCCACGACTTCAGTTTTTTAAATAAACAAACAAAAAGAGAATCCTATCCTCTGCCCTTAATCTCGGATCTGCTAGATCGCTTACAGAAGGCACACATTTTTACCAGGTTGGATCTCAGGAGTGCGTACAATCTGATCCGGGTGAAAGAGGGGCATGAATATCTGACTGCCTTCGACACCAGGTTTGGTAAATTTGAGTACCTTGTTATGCCCTTTGGCTTGTCTAATGCAGGAGCCATATTTTCCAGATTTATGAATAAAGTTTTCTCTGATTTACTAGATAAGTATCTGGTCATTTATCTAGATGACATATTAATATTCTCTGAGGATGCTACAACTCATGTAACCCATGTACGTAATGTCTTGCAAAGACTGAGAGAGAACAGGCTGTTCGCCAAGCTAGAGAAGTGTGCCTTTGATTTAACTGAAGTACATTTCCTGGGCTATAAAGTCTCAACAGAAGGCATATCCATGGATCCTTCTAAGGTCCAGGCAATTCTCTCTTGGCCACCTCCCCGAAATGTTAAAGATGTACAAAGGCTGTTAGGATTTTGTAATTTCTATAGGCATTTCATAAAGAACTATAGTGATATTGCTAGACCCCTCACACAGCTTTTGAAGAAAGGAGCAAAATTCATTTGGGGGGAGAGACAGCAAGCAGCCTTCCAAGAATTTAAGCAGCTCTTTGCATCCCAGCCGCTGTTAAGACACCCTGATCCCATGAAGCAATTCATAATGCACTCAGATGCTTCAGACATTGCCATTGGGGCAGTGTTATTGCAATATACAAACAAAACTGAGAATACATTGCTTCCGTGTGCCTTTTTTTCACGCCTGCTCTCACCAGCAGAGAGAAACTATGATGTTTTTAACAAGGAGTTGCTGGCAATTAAAGCAGCATTCCAAGAGTGGAGGCACTGGCTGGAAGGGGCAGCCCTTCTTGTGAAAGTTTGCACCGATCACAAGAATTTACAGCTTCTACAAAACACCAGATCTCTCACCCCACGCCAAATTAGATGGAGCCAGTTTTTCTCCCGTTTCAATTTTGTTATTTCTTATGTGCCTGGGGCGCAAAACTGCTTGGCAGACGCCCTGTCTCGATCCTTTCAGGCTACCCCTGCCACTCACCAGGAGGTACAGGCTACCATATTACAACCTCACAACTTTGATCAGTCTATGAGGGGGAGCCAGACAGAGATTTTAGCAGCAGGCAGACAAGCAGAGGACCTATTTACAAGAGTCAGAGCTCAGCAGCAACAGGACGCGTATGCCAGGGCCAGGATGGATGACCTCCAGAGGGCCCCGCAAGACACTGCCTCACCATTCAATGTGGAGGCAGGAATCCCCTGGCATAGTGGGTGATTATATATTCCCCCTTCATTGAGGGGAGAAGTACTGAGACTTTGCCATGACCACCAAATGGCAGGACACGGAGGCGTTTTCAAAACTCTCCATAGAGCTCTGAGAGACTACTGGTGGCCTAAGATGGTTGCAGACGTAAAGGGTTACGTTGCTTCTTGTCACACCTGCAGACAAGCCAAGCCTCTCCCAGGGAAGCCCACAGGACTCTTGCAACCCCTACCCACCCCCAGTCAGCCTTGGGATACTATCTCCATGGATTTCATCACTGATTTACCCCCGGTCCAGGGGCTGACTTCTATACTGGTGGTGGTGGACCTTTTCACAAAGATGGCGCATTTTATTCCTTGCAAGGGACTCCCATCTGCACCAGCCACAGCGCAGTTGTTCATGGATCACGTTTTTAGGTATAGAGGCATGGTGAATCACTGGTGAGTGACAGAGGCCCACAGTTCACTTCCAGGTTCTGGAGGGCCCTTTTCCAGTCATTAGGGGTCCAGATCCACCTGTCATCAGTGCATCATCCTGCCAGTAATGGGCAAGCCAAGAAAATTAACCAGTGGTTACAGCAGTATTTCAGGTGTTACACCACTTATCGGCAAGACAATTGGCCAGCCCTGCTCCCCATGGCAGAATTTACATATAATAATTCTGTACAGTCTTCTACCAAGATGTCCCCTTTCCAGGCACTCTACGGGGTTAACCCTCGTGTGTTGCCCACCTCCTCCCAGCAGGGAACTGTTCCAGCTGCGACTGATTTTCTTAAAGAGCAACAAGCCGCACAGGAGTTGTTAAAGGAGCAGCTGAACAGGGCAAAGAGTGCTTACAAGAGGGCGGCAGATGCTCACAGACAGGAAGGGCCAGCGATTGCAGTAGGAGACAAAGTGTGGCTCTCTACCAAGTTTTTGAACTCTACCAGGCCCTCCAAGAAGTTGGACTCTAAGTTTGTGGGCCCTTTCACTGTGGCGCAGCAGATAAATCCAGTGGCTTATCATTTACAGCTCCCAGAATCCATGAAAGTCCATCCAGTGTTTCACAGAGCCTTGCTAGCCAAAGACCCTCCCCCAAGTGCCTTGCGATCGCAACTGCCCCCCCCACCTCCGGTAATTGTGGAGGGGGAGGAGGAATATGAAGTTGAGGAAATTCTGTACTCTAGGAGGAGGGGAAGGGGCATCCAATATTTCATACACTGGAAAGGGTACCCTGAGGAAGAGCGCATGTGGGAGAATGACAGAGATGTGCATGCACCAGCACTGGTTCATCGTTTTCATCAGCTTTTTCCTCACAAACCCAAGCCTTGCACTCTACCCGAGATTCTTCTTTCGGCTGAGCAGGCCGAAGAAGCCCAAGCAGAAGAGTTCGTGAGTGTGCACCTCCCCCCCCCCGCCTGAAGCCTTCACTCCAGTTACAGAGGAGGTGGGGGAGCCACAGCCCTCCACCTCGGGCTTGCATTTCCCAGGGGGAAGGGGGGATGACTTTTCTAATTATCTAGATGTTTTCCAGCAGCAGCCACCTGGCCCAGAAGTGTTATCAGACCTGGAGAGCAGCACTGATTCGTCCTTGGAGGAGTTTTCCTTTGAAGACTTTCCATCGTTGTCCAGTTCCCATGGGACCTTAGAAGCAGACGGCAAATCTTATCAAGACTCTGGAGGGGAGGGGGCTGAAATGGAATGTGAATCTGGAGGGAGGGTGATGTCATGAGTAAGGATGGCGAGCAGGGGGCTCCCATCCAGACTGTTAAGCGCATGCGTAGCACTGAGGAATTGGTCAGCCATTCAAAGAGACACAGATCAGGACCGCTTTAACCTTTGGGGTTTATATGTCTGGGTTTTTCCCATGCTTCTTCAGTTTGTTAGGATTCCTGTTATGTACTAGCAATAAAACATTAGAGACCAGTTCCTTGTCTCAGCGTGTTTCCTGGCTGTTAGGACACTTATCTCTGGGAGGATGCTGTTCCAGAGGGTAGTGGCCATGACAGATAAGACTTCCTCAGTCCCAGAAGATGACAACATTAACAGAGGGGACCTGGAATGTACTCACTCTGCTGGTATGTACTGCGAGGGCAGAAATGATTGGACACAAGCAGTCCCACATATATTCAGGTTTTATAGGTAATAACCAGAACCTTGAATTGTACTTGGAATCTGACTGGCAACCAATGCAGCTTCAGTAGCAGTGGTGACACATGGGCACACCAAATGGCACCTGCTACTGCTGGTCATGTTGAATTTTGAACCAGCTGTACCTTCCGGGTGATGTTCAAGGATAGCCCTATGCAAAGTGCATTGCAATAATCCAGTTGTGAGGTGACCAGGGCATGAGTAACTTCTGAAGGTTTAGGAGGGACATGGGGGCTGCAAAAGGAATTGTGTGGGGTTTATTTAGATTTTTTATCCTGCCTTTATTATTTTTATAAATAACTCAAGGCGGCGAACATACCTAATACTCCTTCCTCCTCATGCAGTATTTTCCCCACAACAGCAACCCTGTGAGGTGAGTTGAGCTGAGAGAGAGTGACTGGCCCAAGGTCACCCAGCCGGCTTTCATGCCTAAGGTGGGACTAGAGCTCTCAGTCTCCTAGTTTCTAGCCTGGAGCCTTAACCACTAGACCAGACTGGCTCTGGTTATTGTTCTGGACCAAATTGGTTTTGATTTATCCATCATATCTGTTTATCCATCATATCTGTTCCAGAGAGGTACAGGTGAGTTGCAGGTACCCAGAGAATTTTAAATACTTCCTATTAATATATATATATATATATATATATATATATATATATATATATATATATATATATTATTCTTCATAACATATTTCATTTTTACAGGTATGTTGAACAGAGGTGTAAAAATTATTTTATCAAGATGCCGATCCTTAAACAAAGTAAGGACTAATTCAACACTGTGTGTAAGGTATGTCAAATTTCAGCATAATATTGTCTGTGTGTGTGTGAGAGAGAGAGAAAGACAGATACAGAGAGAGAGAGAGAGAAAGAGAGAGAGAGAGAGAGAGAGAAATTACATTTAGGTTTTATGTGTGGAAGGTGAAAGATTCATTGCCTCTTATAATAAACGTTTTACATGTTTTGAGCACCATCCTGTGGTTAAATAGGAGATTATCAAAAATTGTAAAAATTGTTCTGGTCCATATTTCTGAATGCATTCAAGTGCTTAAAAATCAAATAAATTTAATTATGCATTACAGAACTTAATATTATTAAGAAGGATTTAATTCTATATTACATTAATAAGTGTTAGCCCAGTCCTATAAAAAGTAGCTCAGTCTTTTATCAATATCAATTTGCCTTTGAAAGGTAACTATTTCCAGACTGATTTGCTAATGTACCTTTTTTTTTTAAGATAATAATTCCCTGGTCTGTGTCTTCTGTTGGTACTGTAGGTGACTGATGTATCCTGGCCCTTCCTGCAGCTGCTAACCTCACCCTTCCCACTGAACACATTTAGTGTGCAAAAAATCAGGACAGCTGTCAGCCTTGCAGGCTTACTGTGCAGCATTGCAGCATAAGAGACTGAAGGAAGTGGCATCAGCACCACCGTCAGTGGAGACGGCTGAAGCAACTGGGGTTAGCAATTGCTCCTGTATTTGGATGCTGATGCTGGACTTCTAAGGAGACAAAATTGTACAGAGTGCAACATTTTTAAAGCACTATATATTTCTGCCAAAACACAGCACAGTTTTTGAGGGCACAATTGTATCTTATAGGCAGCCAACTATAACTCGGACTTGCTTCCCTTTCTCTAGTTTAAAAGTTTAGGGTTTTTTTTTTCCTCTGCAGTGCTCATCTGAATTCTGTCTAGAATTCATCAGGCATTAGTCTTTAAAGACATCTTATCTGTTAATACATACATACATACATACATACATGCATACATACATAAACAGATAATACATACACATACATACACACACATACATAAATATATACAATATATATATTGTATATATTTATGTATATATGTATATGTATACAATATATATACATACATATTTGTAGATGTTTTTGTTTTATTTTTCATGAAGGTAACAGAAATTGTATACTTCAGTTCACTGCTAACTATAAACAAAATATATGTAGTATCGAACCTATAACCAAAACCTGACATGACTTACTTATTGCAAAGTGATTTTTGAAAATAGAACGAGTAAAAGGGTAGTGTACACAAACACAACACCCTCCCCCGACACCAATACTTCTCTGTGCTACCAGAGAATATTACTTTCTCCTACATTATCAGAATGTGAATGTGACATATTTTTCTTTCCACCATCAATGCTTAGGTGGCCCCATTTGACATGTATTATCTTTTAGCAACTACCTCCTAGTTTCACATCTCAGGAGGAGCTGAAGGATTCCCTTGCAAGAATAATTGTCCCCTTTTGCTTTGGCAGGAAGTTCCAGGGACAAGATATTGCACGTTGACAGGTGGCCAATGAAGATATTATCTAGAAAGGGGAAAAGCCTGTGCCAGCATTCAACTGCTGAAGTGGTAGGAAGTGGATGCATGTTTCAACCTCCTGTTCTCTTGTCCCTTATCAAGAGATCTGCAACAGTCAGACAATGAAACCACTACCCTTACCCAAGCAACTCTTACAGTTTTGCTACAGTATCTATTTTTCCTTTGCCTTGAGTTGTTCCCCATGAATTCTTGGGCTCTGATCCACTTCCATCCAAATCTAGTTATGAGTGAGTCTGCAAATGAGGTACCCAAATGCCATCAGAATACTACCTGGAAGTAGAAAGAGGCATTTGTATTTTTGCAAATAAAGGTGAAACAAAAATGCAGGAAAAACTCCAGTACAGCTAATATCTTGGCAATAATTTCATTGGAGCTCTGGGTCATGGCTATGAATGCTGGGACATATGGGTGATGACCAAAACAAAGATGCTGTGGTTTGAATACAAGCATATTGTAGTTCACAATGTAATGTTTAGCAATGCACTATGACATGCCTGTCTCGTGGGTAAGACTGTGCTTAGACCATGGAGTAACAACCTGGAGAAGACTATGGGGTGAGGGCAATATCATCCTTGGATCCGGAGAGATACAGCATTGTTAATAAGGTAAGAGTTCATACTACATGTGCTATAGTGATACTGTAAGTGTACCACAGCATTCTTCATTCTGGAACCAAACAGATCACCAGTACTGCCCATTTGCACATATACCTGCATACATCTCCTTCTGACTTTGCTATCCATAAGGCCTTGGAGGATGAATAAAGAATTAGAAGATATAGACAACATGGAAATGATAGACTATCTGTATTTACCTCTCACTGGACATCTGTGAGATGCAGAGGACAGGTAGAGGGTAGATATCTCTCTTGCTATCATGGCAAGACATGTTTCTCCTTATTTGATAGGGGCCCAACCTGTATCTGAGGTTCTTGGCTCATCTCATAACACCCTTTTGCTCTACCACTGTCACTTACATAGGCAACAATGAAGAAGAATGCTCCCTCAGCTGCCCCACAGGTAGTCTCTGCCCAGTACAAAGTAGTCATAGGCGAGATATTGTCAAGGCCAATAGAGCTGACAACCAAACACCTTGTCACACACTTTCTCACAGCCTGTCACAGATACTTATGCTCAGTAAGAGTGTAGTGCAGATTGTGCAGTGGCAAGGAAAGTATCTCATACTGGTTGCAAACTTGTACATGCTCCCCAGCTATGTGTTTCAGCAGGCTATGCAATACCAGACAAGTTTTCTAAGGGAAAGGCTATGTCTAGGAATAAAAAGAAGCAAGGGATAATACTTTCTTCCCAAGGGTAGCTGCATAAAGCACATTGGAATCTGTGATGTAGGACTATCATGAGGTGCTCGCAGAAGGAACCAATGGCACAGCAGCTAAGATTTGATAAGAGTCTTACATCCTATTGTGCCATAATCTGCAGAATCTACTACTCTGTCCCTATAAAAGATAACACCCTGGGTACTTGAGAGAAGCATAGAAATATGACACAGAAGGGACTGCTCTTCTTTATGAAGTGCTGTGGAGCCACTGCCTGCAGAGAAACTCCCTCACATGGACTCTTATGGAACCAATGCATGGTCAAGCAATTACTCAATCAACTAGTGCTCAAAGACCAAGGGCTTTATGTAGTTTCCCTTGCTATAAAGTGATTGCAGGTGTCCAAAGCACATCACACCCCCTGCAGAATGAAAAAAAGTTAGGCCAAGAAACCCTGAAATGTTTTCTGTACCTTCGTAAAGTTAAGACTACCACCAGCCACCCAAGTTCTCTGCATTATACATACCAGGATGACTGGTGGGCAACTGGTGGTTTCCCATCATACTTCTTCAGCAACCAGTAAAACTCAGATTTTATATGCTGGTATTTGGATCTGCTCCAGGGAATGTTGGAAGAATGGAGAACACAGAGGCTGAGAAAAGTTGGTCGTTCACAATTAGTATTCCCACTCTGTTGGATTCCAGGGCCACTTCCTCTGATAGACAGTAGATTCTGTGAAACCATGCTTGGTAAAATTATTGTGGATCGAAGAACCCTTGAAGAAAACAGAGCCCACTAGAAACATGTGTCAAGAAATGAGCTATTATAAAGGGAGCATATTGACCTCTACAATAGCTATGATGAAACAGCACCTCCCCAATTACCCCAGGCAGTTATTTAGTTCCTAAGCCCCAAAAGGAAAACCTCTCCATCAGTGGAGAATTAATTTCTTAGATTTCAAGTCCACGTGGGTCCAAAAAGATTCTAGGCAGCTTACAAATTTAAAACAATACATAACATGAAAATAAAACTTGAACACCCAGACAGAACCACACTAGTAACAATTGAAAAATTGCCAGGGGCTCCACAGACACCATAACTCCAGGTCTGGGAATGGAGACAGGTCTTTGGAAACTTACAAACTATTTGAAGAGTGAGAGCCATACGTATCTCTGGGGAGGTGCTGTTCCAGAGGGTAAGCACCATGATAGAGAAGGCATACTTCCTTGGTTCCACAAAATGACAATATTTAACTGATGGGACCATATCCTCTCGTATCATATGGGCAAAAACTATTGGAGATAGGTACTCCCTCAAATAACTAGGCCCTATGCCATGAAGGGCTTCA
Source organism: Candoia aspera (assembly GCF_035149785.1). Taxonomy (NCBI): domain Eukaryota; kingdom Metazoa; phylum Chordata; class Lepidosauria; order Squamata; family Candoiidae; genus Candoia; species Candoia aspera. The sequence goes on along the minus strand of NC_086157.1, from coordinate 53,617,198 downwards.
TAAGTGATGTCCAGCACTTTGAATTGTATCCAGAAGTGAACTGGTAACCAATGCAGCTAAAAAAGGAATGATGACATTTGGCATAACATGAAATGCCCATTCCTCCCTACACCATTGCATTTTGAACCAGCTGTAGCTTCTAGATAGTGTTCAAGGGCAGATGCATGTAGAGCACTTTGCAGTTGTGAGATGACTACGGCATGAACAACCATCTGAAGGGTTGCCTAGTAAAGGAAATGGCACAACTGGCACATGCGAAGGACCTGTGCAAAGGCCCTCCTGAACACAGCTGCCACCTGCTTTTCAAGCAGTAGCTGTGAGTCCAGGAGGAACCCCAAATTGTGCACCAGTCTCAAATGGGAAAGTACAACCCCATGCAAGACAAAAATCACATACTGCAGTTCTCAGAATACAATTAAAAGATGTGGAAGTTTAATGTATTTTGTGCTGTTGAAGACATAGTGACCTTATTTAGATTAAGATCAACAACCTGATACAAATTTTAAAAATAATAATTAAATGGACTGAATACCCAGAGTGCATAACACCTTTTCTAACAAACATTCTGTACTCACGGTTGTGGTGGCTTTCCCTTCAATTGTTGGGCAAGACTAGGACTTTGGCTGCAGAAAACAACAAATCACTATCCTCAGAGTGATATATAGTTGAATTGTATGGATAGTTGCTCTGAATGGGCCCATTCCAGATGTGCATTAAGGACTTACCATGCAGGCAATGATATTGTGTTTGTATTATTTCCTTCCATCTCTGGGATGGGAGGAAAGCAGGCAAAGTGACTGTGTGGATGATCTTCCAGTTGTTTACCTTATGCTTCTATAACCTATTTTCATTTACTTTTATTCCCATTATGCCATTTCTTTCCTTCCCTCCCTCTTCAAGATTAAGCAACTGTCATATTTATGAACAGGGTGTTTTTAAATTTTGTGGAGGTTCTGCAGGATGTATTTTATGGCAGCTTCAAAGTTGAGGGTAATTTATATATCCCTGGGAACAGTGATTGCTAGACGCCTAAACTTGCATTCATAAAGTCACTTTAGTGCTGCCATTTTAATAACACTGGCACAGCCCTAATACACATGTTGAGGAAAAATCTGTGTAATTGTAATTGAAGCACCAAAGCATTTGTGTGTAAGGGGCCATTTATTTATGTGTTAGTTTTATATCCCATCTTTCCTGGGATCTCAAGCTAACGTACATAATGTTATATCCACCATTTGTTCCCACAATATTATATGGTGTTGTTATTGAAGCTAGGGTAAATCAGTCAGGCATTATGCCAGTAAGAAAAACAGGGACCCAGCAATGATGTTGACTGGACTACTATTGAATAGTGTGCCTAGACTAGTAAACTATGTAACTGCAGAAAAAAATATAATTTAAAAATAACCCTAGGCCTTCTGCTTTCCAAGAGAGAAAGGGCAGAGGGAGCTATTCAGGCCATATAATTCTATAATACTCATTCAGGTTTCTGGAAAAAAATGGTACCCACTCACTTTTGATGTTTTCTGATTGCTAGGTGGAAGCTCTAGTACTGGGAGCTACTATGTGTGTGTGTGTGTGGGGGGGGTCATCTTCACCTCTGCAAATGCTTAGGATAGAGGCCAACTTCATTTTTTTCCCCATTCTGAAAGAAATTAGTCTTGAATTGATTTGCAAATCTTTAAAAACATGTGAAATATAGTAAATGCCATGGTTCATTTTGCAATGATCAGGCATTCAATGCATACAATTTTAACTCTGCTGCCATTTAGTAAATGTTCAGATTTTGCAGCCCAGATTAGTTAAGAATCAGAACTGTGTCCACAGTAGATCACACCCTGAACAAACATATATAAGGATACAGAGGGAAACATTAACAATAACTTGAATAAACTAAGGGTGAGTTAAGACTGTGTCAGATACGGGGTAGCGATCAGAAGAACATGTCATCATGACATAGAAAATCCAACTCCCACAACCCCATTGTTATGGTAAGTTTGTGCCATAGACCAAGGACTCAGTCCCTCACATGCTCCGTCTTCTACTCCAGAACAACTTCAGTGTAACTATCCCTTCCAATCTCTAATCATTAACTATAATTGATTGGCTTGTACCTTATTTATGGTTAAGATTAACCACAGTATGTTTGAACTGAATAAAGGCAACCTAGGAATATTTTAAATACATAAACAATAATGTGGATCTTATGACCACACAAAAGGAAGAAGAGTGATTATAAAAACCTAGGCTTTTTATCATAATATTGAAACCATTTGCAAAATACATTTTCATCATAATGTTCACATCCTTTGCAAAATCCATTAGTTAAATTGGATTTTTCAGCCATCAGCCCTGATGATGGCTACCAATTTAGTCTGTTTCAAAAGGGGACTGGGCAAATTCATGGCAGATGGACCCATCAGTAATTATTGGTCTTAATGGCTATTTATTACCTCTAGAAACATAGCAGCATATATTGCATATAAGCCTATATGAGGATAAGCCGACCCTTGAAATTTTCATATGTTTCATTTTTCACAATTGGCTTATCCACAGGTGGTGAATTTTTCCTGATATTTTGGTTAAAAATTTGAAGGTCTGCTTATCAATGGATGGGCTTATCCACAAGTATGTATGTGTGTGTGTGTGTGTATATATGGGTTCTTAAAAAAATCCTATTGTATATACTTCTGGATAAGCCCTTCTGAGGATAAGTAAACCCAATTTTTTGGGAGCATTTCAGCACCTAACTCAGTTAATTTGTGAGTATATATGGTATGCTGTAGTGGTTATGGTGTTAGACCCTAGGTCTAGTTTAATTTTCAGATATGCAAGTTCTTGGCCCACTTATTCTTTCTCAGCCTAACCTAAACTAACTTAAACTAACCTAACCTAACCTACCTCACAGGGTTGTTGTTGTAGAAATAAAATGTTATGAAGAATGTGCTAAGTTCCTGGTGGAAAGGCAGGATATAAATCTAACAAACAAATATACAAACAAGCAAACAAAATGCAAGCTGGCCTCCTGCCATTTTGTGAGCAGGGCTGCAACTAAGGTCTATGTCACCCGGGGCAAACATGGATTCCCTGCCCATTTTGGTGCCCCCCAGCACTCAGTTTGGCACCCCCCAGTGCAGCACCTAGGGCACATGCCCCGCTTGCCCCCCCCCCCTAGTTGCAGCCCTGTTTGTGAGCAACCTAAATGGACATGTTTGGCTTCTGTGAAATATAGAGGCCAGATTAGATGAACTATTGACATGATCCATCAGGGCATTCCATATATATTACATTTTATATATGCTCCTTTCCTTCTCTTGAGTGGCTTTCCTTCCTTCCCAGGACAAGACCAATTAATGTCTCTCAGTGTTCAATAGAGTTCTTTCCAGTTTCCTTTCAATATTTCCACCAATTGTTGGAAATGATCCAACACTGCATTTTTTTCCTGAATTAGAAAATCAAAGATTTCACGTTCACTGAGAAGCAAAACATAAAATTGTGTGGTATCAGACAATATGTCTATTATGCTGTAACGTATTGAACATGTATCTCATTAACTTGAGAGAAATATGGCTTCAATCCACTAGTTTGTGTCACTGAAACTGATCTCACATAAGGTACAATGAACAACCCTTGCAGCAATCAACTGAAGCTTTTTTTTTCAAACTTCAAGCAAACAGCCACATGGTGTCAGCTTGCATCAAGTATAATAATTTTGCGCTTTGTAGATTTTGTCACAAAAGCCACAGCATAAAAGCAGAGAAATGGGGAAGGGATTGAAAGAGAAGGGATCCAGTTCCAGTGCATAAAAGTCCTCAAGTATCTCTCATCTAATTGATTGCTTTTTGATTTATAGATTAAATAATATTATCAAGATTCCTCACATATTTCAATAAACTAGCCATGCAATTTGCACAACGTATTTATTTAATATTGACCTATAGTAGGCCACCATTCAAGCAACCATATCAGCTTAGTAGGTACAAGGTAGTACAGGTAGCCTACCATAATACCCATAAAGGTAGGCTGTAGCTTATTTTCTATTTATGTTACTACCAATTTATCAAAGAATTACTCATTCTGAAAGAAAACCTACTTTTTGATCTAACCATGAGCACTTTTTTTTTTATTTTGAAAGCACTTAAAGCTATGAAGGTTCTTCAGACTTTACCTGAAATCCCTGAATTCCAGTTGTCTTAGAAGATCAAATCATTTTATTTCATAGATATGATGGTGTTCTTGGGGCAGAAAGAAATCTGCATTCACAAGATTTCCCACCAAGTGCAGTCTTTTTGGTAGGCATGTTGATTTGTTGCTCATTGATTTAAAAGATACCAAAATGACTTTTTCATTTACATAATGGAAATATATCTCACTTGAAGTAAAGAATATATCTGTAAGTTAGCTTAAAAATATACAAACCTTGAGGGAGGTTTTATTCTAATTGATTTATTTAAAAGACTTATATAGCTGCCCATCTTATGCACCATAACCCTGAGTGGCTTACAAACAGCAATGAAACAGCAATAAATTAAAGTAAAATAAAACCATTGCAAAACCCCCCAGCACTCTCAAAACAACACAACCCTACATATCAACAAATAACTGTACTGGGACCCAGCCTCACTCAACCCCAATCCTTGTGGGGGAAAAAAAAACAGCTCTTCAAGATTTTCCATAAAGCTAGGAGGAAAGGGGCCTGCCAAATCTCAGGGGGAAGGCTGTTGTGAAAGGTCCCCTGTGCAAGCACCAAGTCCTGTCTGACCCTTTGGGGGGATGCTGCTTTCGTGAAGGGCTTTATCTAACTTATCTAATCAGTTCTGCAAATAATATGTGTTTGTGTCTTATCCAATGTCGTTACAAATGAAACATGCTGGAGAGGAGAGAGGGAAGAATCAGTCGTTATACAAGGACATTTTAGAAGTATTTTTAGTTGGAGTGGTGCTATCCAGCATCATTATCCTACGGATGTATAAGAATCTGGAATAAGGTGAACAGTTTAGCAGATCAGTATGGGAATTATCCACAGTATTATCCACATACTAAAAAAAAAAGAATTGTGACCTATACTATAACCTAATCTATCTTATCCTATCCTACCCTGGCAAGCTTAAAAGCTTCCAGAACACAAATGTAACTTCTTAGCTTCTTTTCCATATCTACTCATTCCCATCAACTGTGAAATATTTACTGGCTGAGAACTTCCACAATGTAAGAATGCCTCCAGTTGCCCACTAGGGTGCTCTCTTCTTACCTGTATCTTGAGGGATCCACAAACTCTCACAAAATGCTATAGTCTGCTGAATTATTATACTGCCTTCTTCCATAGTACTGCAAGAGGGAGGGAGGGAGCGGAGTTTCTAGTTGTAAATTGTTTCAGAAAAGATATTGTTCAACCACTAAGGATAAATATATAGATCTGTGGGAAGGAAAACATGCTTGGGAATGGAAAAGGTAGTGCCTGCTTTTTAAGTCAATCCACAGTCTCACTTTTCTTTGGCCTGCTGTCTCATCTGTATGCTGCAGAATTGGAATCTTACGCTTCATTTCCAGTTTATTTCACATTTTCATGTGTATGCCTGTAACTCTGTTCTATCCAGTTATGGCAATAATTTGTATTAGAATTGCATTAAAATACTTTATTTTAAAGCACATTTTTCTTAGCATAGTTGTTAAATATATAGATTTTCTGGTTAAGTTTCATGTTGGTGGTTATTTCTCTGCTTACAAATTCCTGCCCACAGGCACGCACACACAGAGATCAGTCAATTACAGTGTCTGAAAGTGAATGGTTTTCTGAGACCTAAGACATAATATTGGTGCAATTTGGACAAGAAGCCTCTGGTACAATGTAATTAATTTGTGTTATATTACATTACAAGACAGAACCTTTTTGTTTCTTGATTGTTCTTATAATAAGTTTTTTGAAATTACTTGATTTACTGAGGCCAGTTTAATGGGATAGATAGGCCTTTGTGTTGGCTAACAGTCTTTACCCATCAACCTTCAGGTTGCAATTTATTGAACATCCCAAATGAAAAGGAGAAAATGAAATAGAGAAAAAATGGCAATAGATAACCACATGCTGGTTTAGCTTATAGTTGTGTTTCACTGAGATGATGCTCAAAGAGCTATTCTATTACAGGGCCCGTAAGATTAAGAAATTTAAGATCATAAGACAAATTAAACAAATAACTGGTGGGGTTTAAATATTTACCTGCTTTTGTTCTGTTTCAGGTCAAAAACAATCTAAAATAATAATGTATTTTGAAGAAAAGTGCACTTGCCATGCAATTGTATACATGTATAAGAGGATTCTGTTAAAACAATTAAAGCTTAATCCTATGGAAGCACAGCTCCAGACATAGGCATCTGAAGCAAACTGAGATAACATCAAAGTAACAATATATGCAGAGTGATGTTATAATGCAAACTTATGCCTTGTGGCCTGAAGTCTATTACAAAAGGAAAGACTTTGTGTCATGATGTCACCCTGCACATGTCATTTTAACATTAATCTCAGTTTTCTGTGCCTGAATCTGATCTCCATGGCAAACATATGAAGAAATCTGTGTATCCAGATTAGACAAAATTCCCACAGGACACTTTCTACTCTTGCTGTGATATTTCTAAGTAAGTTGAAGGTTTGTCCTATTCACCTGCAGGAAAGAGGAGAGAAGGAAGATCTGCATCTTCAGTGATGCAGCTAGATAATTCTGGAACATGGACTGAATGATCTTACATTGTTTATGAAGTAGCCATCCTGTTCTAAACTGCTGATATTGGGGGGAAAAAAAGAAATATGAAAGACACTTTGTTAACTTGGATTTTACCTTTTAAACTTGCACTGAAATCTCATGATTCTATCAGCTTTAGGTGCCCTAATATTAAATATATTTACTTAGACTATGAATAATTTTGCTAAAAGACGGATAGTATATTTTAAAGTGAAAATAAGAAAATAAGCAGTCATGGGGCTGCATATGGGGCTGATTCTCCCTAGGAATTCATTTGTCTCCTCACAGGCTGCTGCAGGTTCTGGTTCAACTACAAGGTGTAGCCATAGCAAGTGGCACCATTATCTCTATCTAATTCTTTTATGTCCCTAAGAGGAAAACAGATGCTCCTATCAGCTGAGTTTTCTCTTGAGTTTCTAGCCCTGACCCCTCTCAAACTTTCATACTAATTGCCACAACATATTTTACTGAGAGCCATTCTATCTTGCCCGATTATAGAGCTTTCAGAAGCTGACAGGTAAAATAAGTTATTAACATTACTATGTTCCTTTCTGGGCTTAAAACTGAAGGATTTACATTTGCAACCTGTATAACTTAGATCCAAACAAGTAAATGAGCTAGAAAGTACAAATCATCCATTGCAGCTGACTAGTTGTGTCACTTATTTTAAGAGGAAGATTTGGCCCTCATAGATATGGGTCAGTTCTCCAACTTGAACTCTGCAAACACCTGACATAGTCTCGCCTTTACTGCATAATAGAATAGATTTGTTTTAAGCAGCTGATTCCCCTTTTTAATAGGAAAGGTGTGCCTACTGCAGGTTAAATCTGGCACTTTTTACCCAGCCTTTGTGACAGCTTAATAGACAAATTGCCTTGCCCTTCTCAGGTCTGGTGCAAGGTGGCAGTTAATTGTTGCCACACTGGGCATTCCTGCTGTGGGAAACGGTAACTTCCAACATTTTCCACAAAATGTGTGCACAGCTCTATTGTTCAGACATATTTCTGGATCATAGCCCCATAAGTTCATCTTCAGGTATGTAATTTCAAGTCAGTTAAATTAAACAGGAAAATTAAATACCCCTTATAGTGAGATTTGAGTAATAGAAACATTTCCCTAGGACATGGAAATTAGTACTATTTATTTCCTTTACATTCAAGAGAAAACTGGATGGGCATAAGATAATTGTTGAATAAAAGTACATATTTGTGCCTATATATCTATGCAGTGCAGTTCATAAAATCTGCCTATGGATTCCCTGGCTTTTTGAGCACTTCCACAAGGTAACTTTACACTGCTGTTGGACTGGTCCCTCACACCTACATTTCCACACAATTTCACTCTCTAACTGTTGACTAACAGCCAAATCTCGTCTGTAGCACAGGAGGAATAATAGAGAAGTCAATTGTTTTGCAATTGTTTGGACCAAGGTCTAGTGGAAACTTTGGCATCATATTTAAAAATTAAACAGGGTGGAGGCTTTGCTGCTCCACATCACAGAACATGATAATTTGTTGACCTGCTGCAAAAACAAACACAAGGTGACCAAGGATGGGGACAGGACAGTGGGGAGCTGGCCATATACTGTTTTGTTTGTTTGTTTGTTCGTTTGTTCGTTCTTTGCCCATCCCATTTCTGGCCAGCCAGACACAATGTAGATCAGCCTATCTCACAATCTGTGCAGTCCTCCAACCACTCCAAAATGTTTTGATGCCTAAGGCTAAGTGTAAAATGGAATGCCTCCTCTCAATAAACATAAATTAACCAAACTGGCAGCTGAGCTGCTCCTTCCATATTGAAGGGAAGCAAACAAAGCTGTGTAGGGCTGTGGAAACCCAATGTCATTGCAGCAACCATTTTAATGCTATGCCAAAAGCAGTTCACCAATGTCCCAGAGTTTTCATCTTCTCATTCTCAGAAGCTTTGAATTACTTTTTGTGAAGTTGTTGAGCTTGCCTTACTGCTGTAGCTGGGAGAGAATGCTGTTGTTAAGGTTGTTTGTTTGTTTTCCTGGGACACATTTCTCCTGACAGTTTTTATGCAGGCGCATGCTGATTTATGAGTCTTCCAATATTTAACTCCCACACTCAGAAAGAAACTAATAGCAGAACCTTAAAGTAGCTGCTTTGGCTACTGGATCTTGGTGTTATATGATTCTTCCTCCCAAATTCTATCCCTTATTTAGCTCAAAGTTTGTGCAAGCTTAAAACTGTGGTCAAGAAGACAAGAAGTCAAAAATATTGATTGAGGGAACAGTTTTCTTTTTTCAGTCAAACTGATAAGCTTATGCACTAGAAGGAGTCTAGTAGGCACATCTAGTTTGGGGGAGAGAAAAAAGACTATAGCTTGAAGAAAAGTGGGGTACCTTCAGCAGCCCCTTCCATGACTTCCTATATACAGCAATTCTAGTAGTAGCAGGAAATAAAAAGGATATTTAAAAAGGATTGAAGGATAACTTTTCCAAACCACAAACACTTCCTGCAATTCTTCTCGTTTGCATCACTGATGCTGGGTCTAGTCAAACAATGGCAGATGTAGCAAAGGATATCAGCAAAAGGCAATGATGTAGAAACCACGAACCATTCCTGGGCCTTTTTATTTATTAATCAGAACAATAGGGACATCCTTTTAAATGATTCACTTTTTGGAATGGCTTTTGTTTATCAAATGGAGTCTGGAATACCTTTATAGGAGTATCCATTTTTTTTACCACCTTTTGGTTTAGGCAAGGAGGAAAGCCATCAACCCAACCCAATGTCTATCCACTTTTTTTCTGACTCTCTTACATCCCCCATTTTTCTCAGGTATGACTACAGGTATGACTAGAGAGCCACTTTGGTGTAGTGGTTAAGGCATCAGGCTAGAAACTGGGAGGCCATGAATTCTAGTCCAGCCCTAGGCAAAAGCCAGCTGGGTGACTGTGTGCCAATCATTGATTCTCAGCCCCAGGAAGGAGGCAATGGCAAATCACTTCTGAAATCTTGCCCAGAAAACTGCAGGGACTGTTACCCACCAGGAGTAAAAAAAAAAAAAAATCTTACTTAAAGGTGCACACACATGACTACTGTACTAGCATACTACTGTACTAGGTATTGTTCCCTCTTTCCCCTCCATACCCAACCTTTGAACACACTGCTGTTTTATCAGTAGCTGTGCCATCCTAATGCTGGGGCAGGGCTGAAAAAAGGGGAAGGAAGAACAGGTGGTCCAGATCTGCCGAGCAATTTATCCTTCCACAGTTGGATACTGTCTTGAACTTCAAAAGAAGAGATTTAAATGAAGTTACTAGAGTGAGAAATAGAATTCCATTATAGCAGAAGGGAACAGGAAAAAGAGAAAGGAGCATGTTAGAGTGATATTCCTAAGGAAGGGTATAGGAGAAAAAATGGGGATAGCAGGTAAAACTCCATGTGGTACTCAGAAAGCTCAGTAAGGTTCTAAAGGAAAAAAATACATCAAATAGTAAGAGGGCAGGTCACAAAGAAAGAGTACAGAGAGTTACCCTGGAACTATAGAGCTGGTGTCTGGAAAGAAAAGCTCAGACATTTGCAAAGGCATTATTTGAATAATATTCAGAATAAAAGAAAATAGAGTTATTCAAGTGAAGAATACAGCACACTTACAGGTAACAAAGGTAAGGTACAGGTAACAAAGCTACTTAACAAACAAAGCTTACAGGTAACAAAGCTACTTAACTCCTAGTTTGGGTCAGTGTTTTCCAGCAATTTTTTTATGTTCCCTAGGAAATTGTGAAGGGTGGGATTGAATTTTTTTTGTGATGGAAACATGATCAGGGAATATCTGGAATTTAAATTTTCAATATCAAATGAATTTCTTCTCTATGGTACTGAAGGTTTAAGTAAGCTCTTATGTATTATCTCTGATGAATTCTGGAGAAATGATGAAGTGCCAGATGACTTGGAGTAGAGCAAATGTCTCTAGTTCTAAAAAATGGAAAAAAGAGTCAGCATATCCAGTCAGTCTGACACTGATACCTGGTCTAGAGCTGGTCATGAAGAGATTAGCCAGTGAGCTTTTGAAAAGCTTTTGAATCAGCATGAATTTGTCATGAAAAAATCTATGCCATTTTTATATAAATCAGTCCAGAGTTTTCACTCAGACAGAAATGACCAAGCTCAAATTACCATATTTTGTACACATTATGCAAAGACATAGCTCTCTGGAAAAGTTTATAATGCTGGGAAAAATGGAAGGAAAGAGAAAAAGAGTATGACAAGCAGCAAGATGGATGGATTCAATTACTGCGGTGGCAATGAATACACCATTGGAAGGTCTAAAGGACCAGGTTGGGGGCAGTGAATCCTGGTCACAAACTATTTATGGGGTCACCAAGAGTCAACACCAACTTGATAGTACATAAACATCATCAATCAATTTTCTTAGATTGTGGGACTGCCATCGTTATGATATGTACTGACTTCAGTTAAGCACTTGATAAAGTACTCTATGACTTCTGATTAGCAAGTTAAGTGTGAATTTGATGAAATGAAGTTAAATAGAAACATTATTATGATTAAGTCATTAATCTTTCTTACGCTTTCTTGTTTTCCTGGGCTGAGCTCATGTTTTGCTAACAGCTGTTACATATTTTCTCCAAGATCCAGGATATGTTTTTCTACACTGAGTTATGCTCCTACCCAAGCATGAAGACAGGATAAACCATTGGTTACTATGTTATTGAGAAAATGAGCTGAGAAAATGAAGAAAAGGGTAAAAGGGAGAGAAGTGATAGCTGCTTATTGAAGATGGCCAAGGAAGAGGCAAATATGTATGAAAAATGGAGAACATGAGAGTCACTCACAGCAACTAATAAAGACAGAAAAATTTAGTTCCAGAAAATTTCAGCTTATCCAGATATGGAAAGAATACCAAACTTAAAACTTTTAAGTAGACAAAAGAAAAGATAGTTCTCAAAATTCAAAGTGCTTCTCAAAAAAGTTCCATGTGAACTGGATGAGACAATGGCACTCAAGTAGAGGAAGTACCCAGAGGTATTAGAAATTGGGAATGGCCCGCCCTTTTCAGAAGTTATAGAAGTAGATAGGAATTACAGTCATCAAATAAGAACAAGATACTATGCATGGTAGATGTTCTACCTTAGTTCTTTTGAAACTCGTACTTAGTTTAGTCAGCTAGCTTTTAGATCAGTACTTTAGATGTTATAAAAACCTTCTATATGAGCTTCTGTGGGACATTTAGTGGGTACATTTGGTTTGCCAGCCCCTATTGTTTGCCTATTCTATGAGTCATAACTCTTGGAGAAAAAAGTTTTGTTTTGTTTTGTTCTGTTCTGTTCTGTTTTGTTGTCTGTCTATCCATCCATCCATCCATCATCATCTGTTTTTATAGCTTCTTCAGTATTCCAATGATTCATAGAGATAATTCATTTTATATTATTCAATGCACTTAAATATTATTAAAGATATATGGTATATCAGTATTCATTATGCCATAACTGCCCAAAAATCTAATCAGTGATGTTAGTTAAGCATGGAATGAAATTAAGTCAGGGAATGCATTTCTTTAGAGAAGCTGCAAGAAATTTAGTATGGTAAATTAGGGATAAGTGGTTTGGAGTCATTGCAAGCTCTGATTAAAATCACTGAAGTAGTTCAAGAATCAGGATATAAAGTCCACTGATGCCAAAGAGATGCAAAGCATACATTTTTTTCAGCAATATCAAAGTTAATTAAAATACTTTCCTTAATTAGGGTCTGAAAGCATTATTAGAAAATATTCATATCAAGTTTTACTTAAACTAAGGGACTGTGTAAAATAATAATAATAATAATAATAATAATAATAATCCAATTCCATTAATCATGTACTACAGCACACATTGATCAATTTTCTTCTTCATAATTTTAGCCTTGCCTAAGGGTATGAGGAGTGGCATCAAAGTTTGTATGAGGTGCCCAATAATACCATTGTTTGTAGTACAGCTATCATAGTAAAGGTAAAGGTTTCCCTTGACATTAAGTCCAGTCGTGTCCGACTCTAGGGGGGGGCGCTCATCTCCGTTTCAAAGCCGAAGAGCCAGCATTTGTCCGTAGACAGTTCCGTGGTCATGTGGCCAGCATGACTACACGGAACGCCGTTACCTGCCTGGTGAAGCAGTACCTATTCTACTCACATTTGCATGTTTTCGAACTGCTAGGTTGGCAGGAGCTGGGACTAGCAACGGGAGCTCACCCCGTCACGCGGATTCGAACCGCCAACCTTCTGATCGGCAAGCTCAGCAGCTCAGCGATTTAACCCGCAGTGCCACCGTGTCCCTAAGTTGCTCCAAATCTAGGGAATCCAAATTCTTTCTAAGTTTTCATGGTGTTGCACCTAGTGCCCCAATAACAAATGGTACTACTGTGGACTTCTTCCAAAGTTTTGCAATCTCTGTTTGCACATTTCAGTATTTTGCAATATTTTCCAATTTTTGTCTTCAATAGTACTGTCTCTTGAAATGGCTGCATCTATCAACCAAACATGGTTCTTTCCAATGACAGTAATAGCTAGTGTATTGCATCTTCAATGTGTCAATCAGTCTGAATTTTAAAATCCCATTAAAATTTTGCTTAAACATTTTCAGTGATTTTATTTGTGACTTCATGTTTGCAGCTGTTCCTATTGGCTGTGTATCCATAATTATGTCAATGCCAGTGTAATATCTTCCCAACTCAATAACACTTTTTTTAAACTATCAGCCTGTGTGATTTTGCTACATCCAGTTATTAATGATCAACTTTCATTTATGTCTCAGCACAATCAGCATTTACTATACAAATTCTATTTTTGCTTTGATAACATTTGTTTGCAGTGCTTGTTCTTAAGCAGCAAAAGCATTCCTTCTGCTTCCCTTTTTTACTGTGCCATTCTTAAGCCACTACCATGTTCTGATGTTGTCCAATTTTCCTTCATTATCTTCCAAGAAATGCCACAGAGTGCTTTGGTTTTCCAATTTTCTAATTTGATTTCCAATTGTTGTTTTTTATGGTTATCTTTAGAATCATTTCTGCAAATAGCCTTTCTTGTTGAGATTCTTTCCATTTTATGAATTTATGTATTTAAAATCTATATTGCTGCCCAATTTGGAAAAAAGTGACTCCAGAGATGATAGATAGATAGATAGATAGATAGATAGATAGATAGATAGATAGATAGATAGATAGGCCGGCAACCAGGAAATCCCATTCAAATCTCACTCCAAAGTTCTATTCATCCTGATCCCAAGCCCAGGAAAAAGCCAAATTTTTACTGCTTTTTTGACAGCCAACAGAAGCAGGGCCAATTTTATCTCAGGGCTGGGAAGGAATAATTCCAGAGATCAGGTGCTGCAATGGGAAAAGTATGCCCTGGTTCACATCATATGGCAATAACATTTGTTTACTTATTTTGATGTCATTTACTTCTAATTTTTCCTTCTATAGTTTGTTTTATCTGTAAAAGTCCTTGCCCACCAGTCTTCCTTGGAAGATACAATCTATCAACATCACTGCAAAGGTGTAGGGAATCATTCATAGTCATCAATTTTCTGCTTTGCCAGTCAACATTATCAAGGTCAATCTAAGTCCATTTGGCTATTCCGGTAGTATGTAGAATTTTTGGTATTGCCCAAGAGTTGATGGTGATGATTGTATTTCCACCAATTATATTCTAAATCTATTTTTCTTTTATTTTGTACTGCAAAATATCTGATGCTTCCAAGATCCCAAATACTGACAAACTTGTTTAGATTCTAGACCTTTGGTAGCTGTTTCATTTATAAGTTGAATACTTTCTTGTGAACTAGTGATTTTCCCTTTTTGTACTTTCAAATTTAAGTCCAAACTGTACTGCAATATTACTATTAAATATCTATTTAGTAATGACTCTTGTTTGGCTTGTTATTTGGCATATTACTTTACGTCATCCATTTAACTATATGGATTTTTTTTTACCTTACTTTGAAAATTGGTAGCCAGGTTTTGTCTTATTTAGCATCCATGTTAATGGGATCTTCACCAGAGGAATAATAAAGTGATAATAGATCAGTTTGAAAAATCCTCTTTCTACATTGATTAGGCCTAATTCATCATCATGAAGAATTACCTTTGTCTTCTATGCTTTATTTTTGCTTCTATAAAACTTCAGATATCTTTGCTGATATCATAACTGTCCATACTTTTCATGATCCAGCGGTGTGAGGGGGAATCAAATGTTTTAGTATAACCAGTTCAAGCCATACACAATTCTTTTTTCTTCCTTTTGAAATTTTTAAGATTGCTTTATCAGTAAGTAACTGATCTATGATTATTCATAATTTTTTGCAGTTTCTTTTTTGCTCAGCTGGATACAGAGAATTTTCCTTCAGATAAATATATATTGAATTTACATTATTCCAGTAAGGATTTTTAACATGGTAGGCAAATAAATTATTGGTCTATAATTTGGGGGGTTGGGTCCTTTTGTTTCATTAATAAAAAGGTTTTTCCAGTTGTCATCCAATCTTATTTGCTCTATTCTTTAGTGCAACATTAAACTAAACTGTAACTATGCATGCAGGCTTGTTAGATATTTAAGCCAAATACATGCAATTAATCAAACTCAGGTGCACTTCATTTCTTGATTTTCCTTTATTGTTTCTGAACCATTTATTCTTCACTGTTAGTATTTCCATAATTTTTTTCTTTTAATTCAGTGGATGGTGAGAGAAGAGACACCATGGCTACTGAAGTCCTACCTAATGGCATAATAGAACAGAGAAGGCAGTAGAACACTATGCAAGGGTCAATAATTTTGCTCTGCCACAGCATTAGGAGGGCTGTGGCAGATCATTTTGACTGGAAGATAGATATTAGAACCAAGCCCATTAGGTAGTGGTCTGGCCCAGCACTGAATAAGACTAAATTTGAAGATAAATCTTCTTAAGTAGTGCTTCAAACAATTATCATATTGCATAAATTGGAAAATAAAACTGAACATTTTTTGGCTGTTATTGTTATGGAATGTGTCTCTGAAGGGGAAGGTGATGTAGTAGATTGCAGTAATGCTGCTGGTTCTCAGTAAGGAGGGAACACATTCCAAGGAGGAGGGCAAGTTAAAAGAAAACACAGTCTGGGATTGGAATGTGGGAAAACTAAGAGGTTCAGAATAGCCCCACCCTTGAGCCTTCCCAGGTTATTTTCCCTTAGGCTAGGTAGAGTAGCTTTAGTCTGGCAAGATTCTATCTACATGCTGTAAGCAAATAAAGAACTGAAGTTTGGCTGAACTGATTCTCTGAAGCTCTTGGGCTGGGCCTGACAATTATACCATATATGCCTCAGCAGGTAGTAGGACCTAACTGCTGGATCAGATCTGGTTAGTATTTCATTGTCTATGAAAAATTTCCAGAGCTATGGATAAATTGGAAAGTAAAAAAAAAAAAAATCTGAGAAGAAGGTAATGATTCTTGCTATGAAAACTACATGGAAGTATTCATGAAGTACCAGAAAATGAGTTGAACTCAAGACAGACATTACCAGACTGAGTGGGGAGCAGCACCTGGATGAATTTATTCAAGGTCAACATTCAAGCTTGACTGAGCCTGAGAGATCACCAGACAACTTGTGACTCTTAGGTCTACTGGTAAGTTAAAAACAAAAAGCCAGAAGACAATCACTTCTATATCCTTGTCAAGGAAACTCCATTGTTCATGTAGTCACCAGTAGTTTGAGTACTCACCAGCAGTTAAGGTCAACTCAAGGACATCTTTACTGTATACAATAGAGATGCTTTTAGTAGGATCCACATCTCTCTCTGTCTCTCTCTCTCTTTTGGACTCCAAGTCAATTTGCAGACTCAGCCTTTCAGAAATTGAGTCCTTGGTCTATGGAAATTTCTAAAGTTCTGCCTATGGCATTTACAGCAGTTAGCTCCATCAAATTCAATGAGACTGACTTCTAATTTATAACATTAGGATCAATTCATATGTTATCCATAATTAATAACAGAATAGCTTCTCTCCTTCCTCAGCCTTCCATTTTATATTTATTCTAGAACATAGAAGAAGACATGTAGTATTTCATCAGTCTCTGAATAAGTAATCTGTATTAAAGTTAACTAAACAGAAAGAAATCCTAATCAATTCAGTTCTAAATAAATATGCCAAATAATTCAGTAAAATTAATCAGTGAAACCCAGTAGTAAGTAGGAAAGTCTATTTCATGATATGGTTTTTCCTGAGATCAGTCATTCAGGTTCATAAAGGCTTGGTCGAATCACTATTGTTCACCTCTATGGGCAATAATTTTATAAAACAGAATATTCACTAAGGTTCAGTAAATTTCATTACTTACAAGAATAAATAAAACCTTGTAACTATTATACTTAAAAAGCTGAAAACCAGAGTTTGCTTTTCCTTAAAAAATGCTATTGATTGGCAGTGCATGTAGCAATTGTTTATGCTTTTAATCTGACATTGGGGATTACATTGTGCTTTTATTATATTGTTATGGGTTTGGGAAAGGGTTGTAAGTCACTTTGACAGCTTTACAGGATGATAATGTAGAGCAGAAATCAATAAACAAACAAAAAGGATGTAAGTAATAAATATAAACATGATATATCTAGAAGTAAAGCATTTTCCCAACATTGACTAACTTCATTTTTATTATTTATTTATCAGTATGAAAAGGAAGAACTATATAATACAGATATGGATTCGATGCTTGAATGCATAGCCAAACAGACTTATATTCTGATTCTAGGTTCTGTGACTGACTGCAGTGATCCTGGGCTGAAGATAAAACACTTTTAATCTTAGAGAAAGGTATTGTTGTACCAGCTCAAAAGTTCATTTAGTAGCAATGATACCAGGGGAAATCCTGATTTCCACTTTTCTTACCAATTTGCATTGGATGGCATTTGAGATGATATCTCTTGAAACTGAAAAAGAGATGGCAGGGTTGGTTAACACTGTGACTTCCTTAGTGCCTAAATAAGCAGAGTCAGTTCCAATCTGTTCTGTCTCCTGGAAGGTTAGCCATGTTCACTGCACAGAATCATTTCTTTAATTCTTTCTCTTTGGAACAACTGACCGAAGAAATAATGTCATGGTAAGGCTAATAAACCCCAAATGCTCACTTCTTATTACTCTTATTGAGATTCCTGACCTTATTAGTGATACCAGGAAAGAAAAGAAAAAAGAGAAGAGAACAGAAGAGAAGAGAAGAGAAGAGAAGAGAAAAAAATGCAAATAGCTATTATTCTTGCCTATAGTAGTCTGCCTTTGTGGCTCAGCTGTTCACATGATTGCCAATTCTGAGGCAATAATATGACCTAGTAAATAGCATCAGATTCAGAGTTATATCAGCTCCTTAGTTTACTAGCTAACTGACAGTGGAGTGGATGAGACATCAGCTGGAGGGCAAGCAGAATGATTTTCAGGATCAGATTAAGCATGAAGTGAGGCTCATCCAAAGCAACGGGAAAACTAAAGAATGTTTAGTTCTCTGCCTCCATTGCATCTGCACAGAACTTGCAGGCTTTGCTTGGTTATTACACCTTTACCACTACAGCATAGTCCATGTGGAGTGACAATTGAAAAAGTGGGAGTCACAACTGGTACAAAATGTAGCAGGTAGATTGCTAACTAGTGGACATATAGAGATCACATGATGCCTGGACCAAAAGGTCTTCAGTGGTTGCCAATTGCTTAGCAAGTACAATGTAATGCTACAATGAAACTTTAATTCCCTAAGTCCTGACTCTGCTGGGCTGCCTCTCCTGTTTTGAATATATTGAGCTCCTTTCTATAGGAGAGATCCTTTGAAAAGGGCCATACAATCACAGCTTCATCTGTCCGGAATACAGGAGAGCATTTCTACTGCATTGTTCTCATCTGCTCTATTGTAATTGTATTTGGTTCTCAATTTCTCTGCAATTAGAGATCTTTTGCCAGGTTTACAATATTTAAATGATTTTAGCATCAATTTACTAATGAACGTTGTATTGTGTTAGGTACCTTGAGTGCTAATTTGAGCAGAAAGAGGGATATTGAAATCTAAATAAGTAAATATTACTTTCATAAGGATGCTCTCCAACTGACTTTGAGCAAGTAAGAATTTTGGCATGTCTCTGTATCCTTCTTATGGTACAATAAAACAATGATTATATAGTATTTTGTACATAAATTGTTATTAATAATTGTTTTTTCTCTCGGCTCACCATTAATAGCTTGTTTTAGTACTTTTATTTGCTGAGTACTTTAATGCTTTTATCTTGTTTGCCTCCTAGCAGTCTTAAAATAAGCCTTGTAATGAATTTTCCAAGTAATTGAAACATCCATGCTGATGGACTTCCAAGAGTCCTTTGGAAGTATTATTTTTTAAAATATTTAAAACTAGGTCTCAGTTTCATGGTCAATTTTCTTTCTACTTCAGGATAGGAAAGAAGCTAGCTGAAGTTATTTATCCCTGACCTTCTACATCAATGTCCACATGCTCTGATTAATGGTGGTCCAAATCAACACATGAATTGTGCATTACATATGCGTACTGCTTCAACCTGAAAGTTGAACAATTATTTCTAAACAGAATTCTCAGTGTGGTGAACATATGTGGAATCAATGTAAAACATACGTCCCTGAAGCTTCATTATCTTATCTATAACTTCTCAGTCACAGATTTAAAACACACATCCCAGTCATTGCTGAGATTTCAGGGTCTCAGGCACTAATGTTCACAAGAGTATCTTGGGAATATTTCAGCTGCCAGCAACAGCCATACTTGCAGCAACATTTTAATTTTGAGAAAGGCTATCCAAAAGAACCCAGCCCAGGTGTTTTATTTTTAGCAACAATGCTAAGGTGTAAGGAAAGAATCCTCGAAAAGTGCAGAGAAATATCCATCCTTTAGATCACGTAAGGAAGGCAAAAATACATGTGGCCTTTTTTACAAGAACTGTAAAAGTCATCAAATCAATATTATTTATAATCCATGAACATGTTCTAAACGATTTCTTCCCAGGAGACTGGAACACCTGGAAACAACAAAATCCAAGTCAGCCTACTGAGAGGAAGGAGGATTAACAACAGACTGAGTCAGTATGAGCAATTCATGTTTGTCCCATGCACAGAACGGAAAAAACCAAACAAACAGAAGCCATGTAAATCAGATTAGTGTCATTGTCTCCTGCTGAGAGGCATTTTTTTTTTCCTTTCAAAGCTACACACACCGTTTTCTATTAAAAACTGTATCGTTCCTAAAGGCTGCTTGCCTGCATCAATCTACTACATTTAAACCCCAAACCTTGAGATAATCTCTCCTTGTTGTGCTTGGCCCTGACAAATAATGTCACAGTCGTTATTTTTTCCCCTCGTTTTCTACCAGTCCACAGAGTATGAACCTGCAGTCTCCCAGCATGAATTTTCTTTCATCTGTATGCATGGAATGGGGAAGCAAAACAGAAAGTCATTGAAATTCAGAGGATAAATAAAAAGGAACCTTTGCAGAGTGCACTTAGAGATAGTTTTATTTTTTTTCTTAATGAAGTATTATTTCCTGCTCTTTCTTTAAACCAAATGGAAAGTATTCCACAAACCTAATAAATAATGTGATAACTTCACATCAACATACAATGAATGCTCATTTGAGGACAACAATATTCACATTTTGGACAGAGAAGCTAGGTGGTTTGAGAGAGGGGTTAAGGAATCCATTCATTCCAAAGTGGAAAATCCTTCCCTCAACAGAGGCGGAGGCCTCAGACACAACCTGTCCCCCATTTTTCATGCTGTTCTTTCATTAGTCCCCAGGAAGATTAAGACCACTTCACAAGTTCACCAGGAAGGCCACACTTAATGATCCACTTGGGGATGAGCGAGGAATTTAGGAGTAAGACATCCCAAAGACAATCCACACCTCCACTGCACAATTAACAGCCATTCAGATGTAGGGACAATGTAGCCACCCTGGAAGACATATATGGGGTCCCCACACCAACCTTTGCCCAGACTGAAGAAGCTACTTGGATAAGCAGCGAAACATTTTACCTAAAAGAAAGAAATCCAGTTGCCATGACTCAACATACAGACAATTCCACCTGGATGACTGAGAATCTTCATTGACACAATGAATGCTGAGGTCAGTTGAAGTATGACAGGATTTCTGACATTGCCCTGAATAGCCAGCCAGTGAATTTTATTACTTTTTTCTCTCTGCTTATCAGAGCTTTTTGGGTGGCAATGCTAACATTACTTTCAACTTTTTTTCCTCCTCTCATTTTTTCATGTGGAAACCCACAAAACTTAACTTGGCTCCCTATCACTAGGGGACCCTAACCCTCTCACTAAATCAGAAAAGGAATGTGTAAAAATCACCAATTCAAGAATTAAATGATTCTAAAGAAATCTGGAACTTTCTACCCTCTGTTGAGTTTATGCTGCTCTGGGAGATGTTTGGCAGTTTTCAGAAGTATATCCTCTGAACTGGAAATAGTTCATGATATTGTGGATATGGTATCTCCAACAAAAAGACCACAACCATAACTCCTTAAACAGTTTCCACTTTACAGATTTATTTCTGTAGATTGTTGAACTGGCCCCAGATTGGCATGGTCCAGAGAGGTTCAGCATGATCGAAAGGGGAAAGGGAATATTCCAGAATTCTCCAGAACATTCTATTCCTGAACAATAACTTTCTCACAAAGCTTCTCTCCCTTAGCTTAATGAAATTATAGACTTTTGTGCTGGTCCTGTCAAATCTGGGAGTTCAGCTTAGCTCTCAGCATTTTAAATATGGCATCAAGGCTAATCAGCCCAATTAATTAGGTGACATTACCATCAAGCCACATGGCCAGTCCCTGTCATTGATTAGGGATTGTTCCTAGGACAAATTAAGGTTGGCTACTCACGATGCCAAATTTTCTGTCACCCCTTAAAATCTAGTAATTAGAAGTAGCAAAGCAAAGAATAACCTCTGATTTGCCACTTGTTGTTCTTTGCCAGCAGGACAAGTTTAGCATTATCAACAGGAAAGTGCAAAAGTAAGAGTTTACTTTTAAACAGCTTTGAAATATTTTATTTTTAAGTTGGAAAAGAATACTTCTGTTTTGGCTCAGCAAAATTTAGGCTTGCTCCTGCATATTCTATAGGCTTCTATGATGTCCTTCCCTGATTCCTGCTGCATTTGCATTGAAACAGCCATACGTGAATATTTCAAAAGAGTATCCAGCCAATCCAACCAACAGCCATGATGGATCCAGCAGTAATTTGGAAAGGCTAGTGTCCTCAAAGCGGTCTATTAATTATCCTTGCTATTTTAACATTATCTATGCAAGAAAATGAAGCAGCAGCAGGCATTTTTTTAAAACTGAATTTTGAAGTAGCTCAAGTCACCTCTCTCATTAAAACACAAGTTGAATTATATCCTCTTCAAATATCAAATCTTCAAATCCAATCAAATGAGCACTACACCAGTCATGCACAAACAGACAGACAAATAAATCATTCTTTTACATTGACCAGAGCCAGCTGATTTTGGCTATGTTTTACCATGTGGCCAAGTCTAAAAGTTCAAGTACTCAAAGAGCAGTTTAATAACCAGAGAAGTACAGATTTGGGCTATGCAGATCTTCCAACAAGTGCTTTGCTTTGATGATGCTTCAAATGAAGCACCCCTCTGAAGCTGCTTCAAAAAGCAATATGCTTCCCTGTTTCTAAACAGCAGAGCAAAACAAAGCTGCCACATTGCCTTCCATCTGTCTGCTTCCTCCAGCACATCTGGTAACCAGTGCTTCTAGTGAGCTAGGAGAAATGCCAGGAGAAACAACTGTGTGTGGTGGCATCTGCAGTAAACTATGCTGATGCTAAAATGATGGTGCCTGCATGGTGATGTGTTCATGTAAATGCCACCAGTATGAACTGGACTCCTGATGTTTGGTACAAACACCTAAGTAGCTGCAATTGCATCATGATGTCATCACATATCTCATTATCCCCTCCCACCTCCTTTCTTCTGCAGGTGGCCATATGCATACACAACCCATAGCACAGAAGCCTCTTTTTGCTGTTGAGGGTACCAGAGACAGGTGGAATGTTGCACAACATGTCAGTAAGCTCAGTATCTTAATGCTTTATTCATTGACAATGAGACATCAGAATACAAAATAGACGTCAGCAATAAAAGCATACATAACAAAATAGAGTAAAAGGCAGAACTAAAAGAAAATACAATTCATATTTCTGTTTCACCCATACAATTTACCCCAATCAGATCCATATACACAGTTCTTAATTGTACTCTTTTATTTAGATAAAATGCCATTTATATGCAATACTTAGGTTATGACCACACATAAATTTGTTGTTCTAATGTATCATTCACATTAGAACATTAGAACAACATTCAACACATAAATTGGTTGTTCTAATGTATCAACCACGCATAGCTGAATGGGACATTCAGCTATGTGTGGTTCAAGATACTGATCTCTCTGTTTACTATGCACATGGCATTCAAATAACGTACAGTATATGCTGTGTTATCTGTCTCTGGAGTACCACATGAAAGTTCATGGTAAGGGATTTGGTTAAACCTTCCATATTCTACCATTGTATCTAATGGCTCAAATCTCACTTGAGTAAATAGCCTCCTGAGATACTTGGACATTTCTATATTTAGATATTTTCCAATTTGGAAAGTGTGTTTATAGAGGCTCATGCATTTCAATGTCCTAGCCTTACTGAAAGTAGCTATATCTATTTGAACTTCTATATCAAACATTCTTTGTGGGGCAGTTTTTAAAACTGAACAGGAAAACAGGAACACCACAACTCCTAATGTAATTTGTAAGTTATACAGTTCAGGAAGTCTCTAACTGAGATTTAGTCTGATCTATCAGATCCAATGTTGGGAGTCTATAAAAATTAATTCTCCATGCAGAAGTGCCTTGTTAAATAACAACAACAGCAATAACAACAACAACAACAACGTGGACATGGTGCAAAAGCCAAAAACAAATTGATGATGGCCAGGCACTTATATGAACACTAGGGTTGATTTACTTTTGTCATTTATTAAAATCTACAGCAGGTATTATTAGGACTACAAAACATAACTTTGTTTTTGTTACCTACTTTATATTTAGAACCATTTTAAATGACTCAAATGTTGACCACCAGATGGCAGAATATACAAAGGATCTGTTGAATTTCATTGATACAGTAAATGCATATAGCTATTTGTTTTGCCCTTGATTACAGACATATTTTTGAAGGGGAGTTTGGAATGCAAAATGCATTTAGGTTTTAAAAGATCTAAATCTCCATGGAACTAATTTGTCATGAGTAAATGTTGTGGCATGATAATCAGGATAATTCTATTTTTTGGTAGAGTATAACATTCACATTGTCATTTTTCAGATGTAAAAACAATTAGTGAATAGAGCACTTATATAACATGTTCCAAACTATAGGCAAAGTGGTGGAATTTTAATGGGTCTTATATTGAGCCTCTGTAGCAAGTGGTTACTGGCCATTTAAAAATAAATAAGTAATGTTCCTTTTAAACCTATAAGAAGATGATCCAGGAAATATCACGTGCCATGGAGGAAAGGCAATCTAGCTGTTCTTTACAGAGAGAAAAAAAAGTTCTGTTGTAAAGCATTATATAATATTGATTTAAGCCACCATACAAGTTAGAACAAAGCAGAGGTATATGGAAGCTGAGATGTGAATCTTCCTTCAGGAAGAAACCTGTAATAGCAAGCCAGCTGGATTTTTTGAAATCTAAGAATTGTATTCATGGTTATTCGTGTTGCATTAAAAAAAAAAGCCCTATTATTGGAAGCAACTGCTACCTTTAGGGAATGATTGCAGGAGTATCACAAACAATCATTTCTGTGGTGAAATCAATTTCATAGGGTTAATCCATAGCGACTTTAGCCAAGTGTACAGAGATTTCTCATAATTCTGCTGTCTTCTGCTTCTTTACCTTGTTGCATATATTCAATTATCTTGAGAGCTTTTGATTCCTTGCTCTTTAACAGTTGTTACAAAAGCTGATTCCTACTGAGATCCCCAACAACAAACACTCAGCCGTCATTGTGATTCCTACACAGTTCTTTTATTATCATGTCTATAAAATTTCATTTCACAAATATCCCTCTACAACTCAGCTGTTATTAAGACATTAATACATATATTTATGTATCTCTAACCTATTCCCTCCCAAGAGCCTATATCCGTGACTATGATTCAGTCTGATTTGTTCTTCATAATAGAGGCTGGTAAAGCAAACCTTTTCCAAGGTACAAAAAAGTTGTAGCTGTGCCCCAAAACACAAAGGCTGGGGTCAAAGCTGCTCAAAACTCTTCTAGAAATGCAACATACATTATGACATTTAAGGAAGGTCTCACTGACTGACAGGTAGGGAAGGGAAGTGTTTCTAGAAGGCCTTCAACCATTTTGGAGTACATCTTTAGAGTTAATTATTTGAAATTCTTAATATTCTCATCACTTTATCAAAACACAATGAAACAAAAAAACTGCCAATAATTAACAATTGGCTTACCTTCTTTCAGTTTGTTCTTAGTCCTGCTCACACGGAACCAGTTTGGGTTTTTTTCTTTTTCTTAACTATTCTTTAGTTCTTATTTTTTAAATATAGTAATTTTATTAAAAATTACAATTACAACAATAAAAACTAATACAAACTAAAAAAAGAAAAAGAAAAAATAGAAGGTGCAGAAAAAAATAGAAAGAAAAATAGAAAGAAAAAAATAAGAATATGGTAAAGAAAGAAAAAGAAGTATATAAAGAAATTACTTCCCCCTTCATCACAACAAGCATAAACAATTTTAGTAACTGATCACTTTCTCTTATATAGGGACAAATACATAAAGCATTGTCATTTCAGTCTTGGTATCAGCAGAAGTTTATTAAGGGTTACCAGAGATAACAACATATCTATTTTAACTTTGATCAAATAAACCAACTTTATATCCTTTCCTTTGACTTTTAGCAATTTTGAACCTTAGTCCCTTCAAATAATATCCTAGAACTTGATTTCTTTTCATTTTTTCTTTATCCCTTCTCACAAAATTCTTAACAGTTTTAAAAGTGTCTTTTGTAAATCCAATATAGGAAAGTTATCCAGGTCACTCTTTTGGTTTGTTATTTGTATATTCCTTTTAATTATTAAGACAACATCCAGTTTCATTTGTATGTCCAGTGTAGCATCTTTTTTCATATCATTCTTGTAGTCCATCATTTTTAAATTCACTTTCAGATCAGTCTCAGTCTTGTCTGGTAAAACTTGTTCCTCTTCCATAGCATCTTTTAAACAGTCTATCTATAGAGACAGACACTTTTAAAATTAACTTCTGGGTCCATTGTTCAAAAATATCCTTCAGTATCTCCAGTGTTAAAATATTTTGCTTCATTCTGTATTTGTAAGTCCAGTTTAAGTGTTCATCTCCTTTAATTATAATATTTAGTTCCTTCTAGTTTCCTACTAGTGTCCAATTTTTAAAAGTCTTATCTTATTTTTTATTTTAAAAAATTCATAACAAAAGCATTTTCCCATGGAAAGGGTTCTTATAATTAATTCTGAAATCTTATTTCACATTTATCTGGACCATTTGTAACTTTCTAAAATCAAAGTTTTCATTACCCTTTTACTGTTTATTCCAAAAAAAAAAAAAAGTTTCAAGTCCTTAAACTAGTATTTAAAGCTTCTTTTGCTAAGGATTGAAGGAACTCACCCAGTGCTGTAAAACCTGTCGATCCAAAAGTTCCTAATAGTTGGAAGGCAGTTGTCAAGCAATTTCCAAAAGTGATTAGAAAAGGAAGTATGTGAACTAAGTGTCCTTTCAAAGGCACTGACCACAGTATAAGCAAGTTGGCTATTCCTTTGTCTCCCAGAGCATTAAAACTGTCTTGCGATCTCCTCATGAGGAACAATCTTCTGGAGCACATGTGGGCAATCTCAAGTCTTCTCCTGGAGAGGAGAGGAATTACAAAGAGCCGGTCTACTTGCTGGTGCTTCATTCTGCCATGGTTGTCAGCCCTGCTTTTCGCAGAGCCATCTTCAGTCCACCATTTCTTCTCTGGAAGTCACTATTCTTTATTTCTGACATGGATAGTCTGAATATTTTGTTCATGGTCTTAACATTTATTCTCTTCATATCTAAAATCTTTGTATTCTTTATTGTTTCATCTCTCCCACACAGAGAGATGCATACACGATCTTCTCAATTGCGCTTATGGCCTTAAAATTATTCACTCCTCTTCAGGCTTAGTCATATTTCACATTTTTATTTGCAAACATCTTTCCTCCTTAAATTTCAATATCCAAGCATTTTATTAAACTTCCCCATTCCAATTAACCAAGTAACTTGTATCCCATAAATTGCATCTCAACAGTGTTTTCACAAAAACAAGTTTATTGTCCATATCCTTCCTCAAAGGGGTCTCACACAAAAGCTTTAAATCAAATTTGTTGGTATCATGCACAAAATCTTACACATTTATTGTTGTGTAATTCAGGAACTATCTTATCAAACACCATTTTCAAAATATTTACTGTGCTCAGGCAAATTGCTAGCTATATGGTAGAGGTCCTTTGCACAACTGTAAAGGCTCTGCATGTGCAAAAATCTCTGCACCTGTCTGTCTGAAACTCAGCAGGTTTATTCTGACAGAAAGGGGAATTTGGTTTGCAAATACCATCCTGTGGTGTAAAAACAATGATAAAGTTAAAAGCATTTCATTTTTTTAAAAAAAATCACACTTAAAGGAGCACCAAATCCTCTGCATCTATTTATATGAATGTGTATAGGTTTCATCCTCTAGAAATATCTATCTGCTCTAAACATTCATTCTATTATGTCATTTATTTTGACATTTGAGGTTTTTTTTAACAATTTCCAATGATAATTGATAGGAGGCACAAGTTTTGGATTTTCCAATTTCACTTTAGCTTTGGATTCAAATCAGGCAGACTCCCAATTGGTCTGACAGTGATTGGACAGTTACTGAACGAGGTGTAAAATGAATTATAGTATATGGCCAGTGTGTAGTCCTAATTTTCACCTATAGTTAGTGTAGAGAAATATTATTGATGCAGCAATGAAGCTCTCTTATATAGTAAAAAGAAGTAAAGCTGAGCCTAAATACGTAGCAAAAGTACATATTTTGCCACAAAGTTTTTTCACCCACATCCCAAGTTACATCATAATCTTATACTGTAACTTTTAGTTTTGTTTTTAGCATTATTGCATAGATCTTTGCCCTTCTTATCTGACTTCCATAAGATCAATTACAGTACTTATCAGTTGTTGTTTATTCATTTAGTCGCTTCCGACTCTTCGTGACTTCATGGACCAGCCCACGCCAGAGCTTCCTGTCAGTCGTCAACACCCCCAGCTCCCCCAGGGACGAGTCCGTCACCTCTAGAATATCATCCATCCATCTTGCCCTTGGTCGGCCCCTCTTCCTTTTGCCTTCCACTCTCCCTAGCATCAGCATCTTCTCCAGGCTGTCCTGTCTTCTCATTATGTGACCAAAGTACTTATCAGTAGCAATGTCAAATATGCCTACTGCCTCTTCCTTAATATTAATCCACTTGGAAAGAGATGATTTCAGATTATAGAATAAAGGGCAAGATTAAGCTATAAAAAGTGGGAACAAATATTCATGGACCTGACAAATATTCTACATTTGAATTTTTTAAAAACACCTATTGCATGAATACCATAGTACATCTTTATAAATGGAAGAGAATGTACATAATTCACTTTCAAAATAGCATAAATAAATATTTCATGGATCATTTTTATCATGAGGTAATTCAGCCGACTATAATTCTCTGTGTTTGATTTCTCTTTTTCGGTTCTAAGAGCAAAGTATGCCACTGACTTTAGTACAAAAGTAAATTTAAATCCAAAATCAGTTTCAGTAAACACATAGACATCAGTTAGTGCTTATGGTTTTGTTTCTGTGCAGTCTAATTGTCAATATTACTAATGTAACACCAGACAACTATGAGTTCTAGCTCCTTCCTCCAGTATGCTACCACTGATTTCTTTCTCTATGATACATGGTACAGTATTAAGCAGCAGCCCACATGCTAGGCTTCCATCTTTATTCTGCAGCTGCACCAACAGATCAGGAATGAACCATCTGCAATATGTAGCCCT
This sequence comes from Candoia aspera, assembly GCF_035149785.1. Classification (NCBI taxonomy): domain Eukaryota; kingdom Metazoa; phylum Chordata; class Lepidosauria; order Squamata; family Candoiidae; genus Candoia; species Candoia aspera. The sequence continues at coordinate 53,588,294 of NC_086157.1, read as the reverse complement.
CAGAGGCTATGAATATGTGCTGATGTCTCACTACCCATGGTGTAGTGAGCTGATGTCTCACTACCCATAGCTTCTTCAGTGCATATTGGAAACTGAGCAGGTATTCTTTCTTTTCAATACAAGTTTTTGATTTTTAGGTACTGCATAAATGATCCAAAGGAGACCTGCAATATATGTCCTAGGAAGCTGGTCACAATCCTCATGATGATGAGGGAGTGCCTATGAAACGTGAGATAAGAGACTCAAAGTCCTGATTTCCTAGGACTTCTTTAAGAGACACCCTGGCTCAAGCTTTCCTTTCTACTCTTGAGATGTGCAGTTCTGTTCATCCTTCCTAGATAAGGATGGAAATGCAAGTGTACTGATCATTCATTCATGTTGGTGTTATTAGACATTGTTGGTTATTATCAACTCAGCTAACAAAGTGCAAACCTGGAAAGTTCTTCTTTTATTTGGCTCTTAATTGCTGAAGTAGTACATTTATGGGATTAAAGCACACACACAAATACACACAGGTAAATACGTACAGACCCACATATGCATGTGCATGTGAGAGATACAGTATGTGTGAGTGTATGGATGAATAGGTGGATAAATTCATAGATTTCCAAACACAATTTCTGTATTGAAAGAAGATACAGACTACAGGGTCTCAAAATCAAGCAGATTAAAAGAACTTACAATTTATTACAACTAATAAAATAGTTAATATATGAGAAATTAATTTTATTATTTTCTCCCTCAAATTGTTAACCACCTTGAGTTTGAAAACAAAAAGGACAGAAGCTAAAACAAATGTTCACATTTATATGCTAAATCTGAGACACATCCTATTAACTGAGTGAGATGAAGCACATCTATTGCCCATATTAAACAGGTTTATATCAAATTAGTTCTAGATACGGCCTTTCCTAGGTACAAATGTCCTAATATGCCAATAAACAGGAAGAAGGAAGTCCTTTGATTGTGTGAGGAGTTGATCCTTATTTTTGTTCCTGTTATAGCAATCCTTCATTGGAAATAATAAAGCTGAATACACTGACCTCGATTTCTCCAAACAGCAGGATGAGGAGCTTGAGTAGAAGAGCAGCATAGCATGATTGCTGCAAAAATTCTAGACTTGCTGCTAAGGAAACCGATTAACCCTCCTTCCCCCATCGAAAGCCCTGTAAATTCCAAAAATAGCTTGCTAGCTGAAGTGAATGGCAGTTTTATAGATTAGGCATTCAAATCAGAATGCAGTTTGTCACAGCCTCAATAGTTTGCTAAGGAGAAAATTGAGTGCATTGTAAGAAAAAATGTACATTTTCAAAACCATTTTTGCTTTCTGCTCCTATTACTAGAAGTACATGCTGTGGATTCAGAAGCCAAATATTGAATCAAAAAATAATTAGACAGCCACCGTTATTATGGGGTTGACATCATTTTTCTCAGACGCAGGCTTTCAAGATGGAAAGTTGTCATATATTATATAAGTTCACGCCAGACAATTCCCTCTGTCATTTTATTCTTGCATAATAGTATGGGCAGTCTTAACTTCTGGGTGTTGATTGTCTGTCCCAGGTGAGCATTCTAGCCACATTTCACTATGCCAAAATAATCTGCTATTTTTAAAACCGATTTTCTGTTTTGTTGCTTATAGTTCTGAATACCCATGCTCTGTTTTCTATATATCCTTCCAACACCCAAGGCTTATGTTCATTAAATAGGTTTCTTACCACCTGCAGTCAGCAGTTAAAACAAACATATTTTATAAATGACTAAGTTAAGGGGCAACCATGTAAATGATTTTCCAGTGACTGCATGATAGCAGCTTGGAAACATAATTCTAGAGCCAAAGCTTTTAAAGCACTACTATAAAATGATGATAATATTATATTTTTCATATTCACAACCTTGCAGATCGCAATAATTTCAGAACACAGCATTATTCTTTTGCAGAGTGTAGCTTCTTTCCTCCTGAAAATCTCAGCAGCCAGGATGGCATTTTTATGCAAAGAAAATGAGGCTTGTATATGGATAAATACTATACATTTTTCTGAGTCAATAAATCAGCAGATTTTAGTTATAAGGAATCTATTTATGTGAAATACATTCTTTGTGTCTGATTACTGATCAATACCAATGAGTATTTCTAATTATAATTATTTATGACTTAACTATTACCTTCTGATTTATATTCTAAACATTTAATAGAACTATTTATGTTTACTCCTCTTATTATAACTATATTAGTTACTAAGGGCGATTTATGACTGCTTATATATTTTTGAGGTTTTCTAACATTACTTGGACCTGTCTTTTAATTCAAGCAAAATTGGGTATATGTTTAGGAATATAATTATATAATAATTTTATTATATAATTGATATTAATGAAGCTATCTTTGCTGGCAAAGAAGATATTGGATACTACTACACTTATCCTTCTATGCTGTGCATCAGTCCAGTGAAAGGCAGGAATGAAGGGGAGATCTACAGCCGTAAGTCCTGCAGTGCTTGGACAGTGAAAGAGCTTTTTGCTCTAGTACCTGCCACAGAATTGATGCTGTGCATCAATTGGGGTTATAAACTTTGGGTGGGATTATTTAGACTTTTAGATGTCTTAAGCACATCAAAGTATTTCCATCAAAAGTAGAAATTATGTCCAAGAGCTGAATTGCTAATTCATTTATATCTAATGTGAAAAAGAATGGGTAGAAAGGAAAGAGAAACAGTAAGGGAAAAAGAAAAGAGGAGAGAAAGGAATAGGAAGAAGGACAGAAAGTCACAAACAAGAGATTATTGCTTCCTGTTTACTGTACCAACTTGGGACATGGATTTAAAATTGTAAAGTGTTTGGATCTTCTGGTTGCATCTTGAATTATGACCAAAGGAACCCCTATATTAAATTTGCATAGGAAAATCCTTGGAAAGAAAGTATTTACAGCAAGTGATTTTCTATACTAATGTTCTGTAGAGTAAGCCTTATAGTATTCAGTAGGATGGGATTCTAATTATGATTTTATAAGATTTCACTGAAGCTGTACAAGAGTTATGTACATTCTTATATTCATGTTCCATTAACACAGACCCTGAAAGACATGAGGAACCAAGTAGCATATTAATAATCTTTATGAGTTCTGAATCATAGAATGTCCAAGGTGTAATATTACCTTCTGTTCAATGAACCAAAACATTCAGACATATCTTGCACACTTTCGTTTAGTACTATTCCTATAGCATTAGGGCTTTTTAAAATTATATCAATAGTTTTTGACACATTGTACACATAAATAGGACAAAGACTACAACTCTGTGCTTGCTCACTTGGAAAAAACCCTACTGAAAGCAATAAAAAATGAATTCTGAACAAAGATTATCAAGACAGATTTGTAAATCTGTATCTTCAGTTGGGCCAGCACAAAAGGCATATGCTTTCAGGGAAAACACTTCATAGAGGGAGCTTCACAAAGGCAGCATCATTGTTTTCTCTTAAAAGAAAACAGCAGAATTCAACTATATTCTAAGCAATTCCATACTTCCGTGAGAATGTTTGAGTTTCTCGAAAAGTAGCCTACTAGATCTGCAACTGAAGAGACTTTCAGAAGCAGTTTGTATGAGTGCGAGGAGAGCTACAGTTCAAAGAAAAGGATCCAGAATCACAACGGGTAGGATTTTACCCAATTTTTTTGAAATACCTCAAACCTTTCTTTGGATATCATTTTATTTGCCTGTCATGTTAACCTCTAGCCACTATCTCTGTATGTGAAAGTTTGTTTATGCTGTAAAATGACATGGTAATTATGAAGTAATGTTTTTGCCAAGAATCGTAACTTTTAAATACATACTGATTAGAGAATATTATGTCTTTGATTTGACATTGCATCTGCTGAAGCCTGGTGCTCTTTTAACATTAAGGAAAGCTCATGAGCCAACAGCTTACTGACTACTTCCACTTTCTTAACAGACAGAATGTCCATGCTGAATTTTCCACTTGTTTCGTGGATGTGAAGATTTTAATAATAAGGTCAAATTTCAAATCTTTGTCTTGAAATCATCACAATTCAAAATAGTAAGGGAGTAGCTGTTTGCATTCTCATTTACATTTGGAGCCATTTAAACTGCATGTCACTGGAAATAGGGCAGAATTTTGCCAATAATGAAATTTCGTTCTCAGAAAAATGACAAATGAGACAAGTAGGATAACATAAATATTCTCAGAGTTGACAGTTACAGCTGTCCTAGGAAAGGAGGAGAGGTTTTATTGCTCCACGATGTTTACTAGTGACAGCAGAATGATGAAAAGTAGATTTTTAAACACCATTGTAGTAGCTTGTATATAACCATAGATCAGGAGTACAGTACACACCTGCATGCAGAAACTAGCAAGATCAAAATTTGGCATTTCCTGTTAAAGGAACTAAGGTTTTAGGCCTTGTAAAGAGCCGCTGCCAGTCAAAGCAGAACATATTGGGATATACAGGGATGAGTTACCCCTAGGCCATATACAGCTCTTCAGCCCTCTTTTGGCAGCACTTCTAGTGTCTTCTTGCCCCAAATTTATACAACTGAAATTTGATGCCAAATTATGAAAAAATAAATAAAACATGGGCTGAAGGTGCTGTTGCCACATCACCATCATAATCCCGTAGCTCTTGGGGTTGTAAAAGATGACCACTGGACATCAACATTCATTCCCAGCTTCATAAAGAGTGTGTTAAGAGCTTCAGATGGCCACCAGAAACAAGCAAACACATACTACAACAATTTAAAAATGTTTATTTGCTGCCATTTTCAGTTTTTTATTTTTGAGTATAAACCGCATTATCAGTGACTTGAACTGAACGGCAACATAAAGTTTTATTATTATAAAGTTTTATATTATAAAGAGAAGAAAGCTCATCAGCCAAAAAGGCTGTGATAGATGTTTATATTGCTGATCTTACCTGATACTTTCATTTTGCACATATTATCTCTCTGCTTGTCCTGCCTTGCTCTTACTCTTGCTAAAGATTCCTCAGAAGGAATTTTTAAAGGACAGCTCTTTCAATTAACTTTGGGTCATGAAAAGTACTTTTGCATCACAGTGGAACTTGCAAGTGAAGCAAATGTCAAAGTGTTATGCCTTTCTGACCCTTGGACAATTGTTGAGTGCCCCAGTTCTGTTTCTAAAATGTTATAATAGCCTTCACAGCTGCCAGCCCTAAAGAGAATAGCTAGTTTAGTCCCGCCCTGCTTGGAGGCCTGTAATCTCTAGCTGATTATGGATCAGCTGTCAAAATCTGAGATGCTATCCTATAATACCACCAAACGCATTATCATACTTTAGGATACCCTTAGTACCAGTCTTGTCATAGGTTCACTGAGTTCTGTAAAGCATTATGTTTTTGCACAATCTGGCAATTCTGACAGGCCATGCCATGGCTATACGGCGGTTTTTGTTTAAACTGGACAAGTCAGTTGTTACAGCCTTTCCTGAATGGAATCCTGTAACTTAAAATAAATAATATATTGACCTTTTTGGGTGTCTGTCTGTTTTGACATGATAGCTTAAAAATCAGTTCTCAAAACAGGTATTAATACTTAATGAACACAACAAATTGTAGACCTTCAGCAATTGGGTTAATTTTATAAGAGATGGTTCCAATTAAAGTCCAGCGCAAAAGCCACAACTGTTAATCTGTATTTCAGTAAGTATACATCTTGCAATTACTCCTATTCAGACTTACTATTTGAATTCTTTATATTGTTTTGCACAAATAAATGACTTGCCTAAATATATATTAAAACCCAAGTTAGATAATACATGTTGAACAGATTGAATATAAAAAGGAGACTCCCTTGTGGTTTCCCATTTATTAAGGTATTGTCTAAGTATATTAATTTTATTCCTAAACTTCTAGCACAAATACTAATTGTCTCAGTAACATTGCAAATAACCTTGGAGACAGCCAAAAAAATTAAAATGTGGCATTAATTTCCCTAGTGAACCTTTAAATATTTTTCTGAACCTGATTCACTGGGGTACCAATATATATGTCTGTCAGTCTGTCTGTGAACTTTTATCAAAGTTACCAATAAATCCAATTTTATCATAGGTTCATAAATCCTGTAATGCTTCTATGTGCATTAAGTTCACTTTTCAAGTTTTTCTCAAGAGCATCCTCCTGAAAAAACTTCCTGTTTTTCCAATTGTACCATAGTCTCCTTTATTCTGTATTACAAAGTGGGGAAAATGAGAGGCATTGCAGGGGTCCTATCAATTAAAAGTGTCACCTGGTGGAACGCAGGAAGTGGCACATGCCTTTGGAACATCATCTCCCCAGAGATGAGGTTGGCCCCAACCCTGTTGTCCTTTTGCAAAATCTTGAAAACATGTCAGAATGTCACGGAGAATCTGCAAGATGGTTGTACTGAGGGCTGTTTTTTGTTTACCTCGCTTGCCAGCTATGTAATGGTTTTGGTGTTGATACGTTGTTTTTAATTATTGCTAGACACCCAAAGTTACTTTGTAGAGATGAGCAGCCATGTAAATAAAAATAAATAAATGAACATTGTAAACAACTCTCACTTGTGAGTCTTTTATCTGTATTCCCACTTGTAATAAGATAAAGAGGACAGTATGAGCTCCCTAACTAGTACTTGCCAAGGGGAGGGAAGGCAAAACTACTGTACACATACAAAATATTCTTACCACAAGGTAACTTAACTGGGTCCCCAAGTTAATGAGAGAATTTGTCATCAGACTATCCCCAGGTGTTGCTTGCTATAGATCTTGTTTTTGGCAGAGGGTCCACTATCTGAAGCTAGGACCAAGTCACTGATAAGCTACCTCTAGGTGCTATTGTTTATATTCCCAGTTAATTAAGAAAACTATAAAAAGATGGCAAAAGCCCTCAGACAATTTGAATCTCCATATAGATTTTAAGTCCCAGAACGAATAGTTGCTGTGCAACCATTGACCAATTCCAGGCATTCATCTACTATCACTTTTGGGAGGTTTGGTGAGCTGAAGAGATGGGAATGGGTATATTTTTCTCTGTAACTCTCTTAGTATTCATTCAATAAAATCCATTTTTGGCATTTCACCCTGGTCTGAGCTTGTTCACTGAGGCAGTAATTCAATTTTTAAACAGTGAACTAGAGAACCTGCTGTGTCCTGGCTGGCCACTGGGTGGCAAAACTTCTGCCTGCCCCAAAACTGTGAGTATAGAACCCACACTAGTTCTGAAGCATAAAGGCTTTGCAGATGTGCAGGTGTGGAAGGTATTTAATAAATCAGCAAAGCCAAATATGAAGCTATAAACAGAAATTCCTTGTGAAATTGAGAATTAAAAGGAAAAGTACAAAAACAGCAGTTACAAACAAAGAACTCCAAATAAAATCAATAGAGTCAGCCTATCTAAATTTATTACTCCCTACCTCCTTGTCTAAGATCTTGGATTTCAGAACACATTGAAACATCATGGCAGAGATGATGTTTGAAAAAGGATCCTATGTTAGGCAGGGCTCCCCCGCCTTCAATTGCATGTCATGTGGAAGAAAGTGAAAGTCATTCTCCTTGGGAAGACTGACTGCTGCTTTGTCCAATGAAGAAAAATTCTCTATTTCTGATGTCACATGTGTAGCCTGAAAATCAGAAAATTTGGCCAAACCTGCCTTTCTAAGAATGCTTGCTTGAAGGAAAAAAGTGTTAAATAGGTTTAACCAGTCATGCCATTGCATAAAATAGTGAAGCTTTTGGGGAGATGAGGTGACCAAAGATGAATACCATCCGTTCAAGTCCTTCAGCATGGAGTCAATTTATCAGATGTTTTAGAGGGACTTCTGGCCCATATCAAAGACCACACCTTCTATTAGCATAATAGTTGAATAAGCAAACTAAATCCAGTGACTGAAGAAATTGAAAAATTCACTTAGTTTAGAAGTAATATAGACTTAATTGATGTCTAGTCATAAGAAGTCCATTAAACTTCCTTGGCTCCACCCAGCTGCTAGATGATATTTAAGCTGAGTTCTAATTGGGTTTTCATTGCTTTTGCATTTTCAATGCTCTGGACTTAATTAACCCTTTTGCTTTTTGTTGTGAACCTTGGCCATCACTATCCTAGCACTCCTTCTCAACATCATGAAGACTCATGCTGTTCATTACACAGTGGTTTTGTTTGATGAGCAAAGCTTTGATCTGCAGACCTGCAATAATCTCCTGCAATAGTGGTGTCCAGTAATTTACTTTTGCAAGTCTCTTAACAGAAGGTGCTTTGTGTCAATGTGCTTCATGAAAGAATATATCCTCACCATCTGTTGCCAAAATTACATGCCCAGACTTGATATCTATAAAAACAGTAATTCATCTACAGTATGTTTAGTCCCATGTTTAGTCCCATGTCTGCCCATATTTGAAAATTGGTAGCTAGATGATTTTAAAGATGCATTGAATGCAGCTCTGTTTTCTGAGTTTCTGAACATGGATGACTCTTCCCTGTCACAGGTGAAGTATGCATGCATCTACTTGAATGGGTGTCTAGTAGATGTGTAGTATTATATCACTTGCTCAATCTTTGGTAATGCATCCAACAATTCTTGGGCTTAGAATTTCGGGAACTTCAGTTTCATGCCTTATAAGTATCGCATCATCCTTTTTATTCCATATCAGTCAACTTGGGTTAGATCTAGAATCGTTCTGCATGACCAACTTTTGTCTGCTATAGTGTCTAGCTTGACCACTACAGTAGTGGTAGATGCTTCCCAACTATAGTAGCTTCCCAATGGCATTTACAGTCCCTTTTTCATGTGCACATTAATGTCCACTCCTCCAGTTCATGAACTGACAGAAAAGTATGCCAGTATAATTTGTTTTCTCCTGACAGCCAAGATTTATTTCGGCTCAGCAACAGGGCAATTTAGAATAGTGATGGGTGGGGGGAGAAACACTACTCTCCTTAATTTGTAATGGGGTGAACTTGGGTGAATATAGGTAGATATGGTAGGATAGAGCTCTTCAGTTCACTGGAGTCAATGTCCAAAAATAGCCTGGCTGACAGATTGGTGGTGGTATGGAAGACTTTACAGAATAAAGCTGGACACAATTCATATGGTACTTTGTAGAAGACCTTTCTACTTTATTTTGGCCCCATCCTTCACCACACCAACCTCTCAGCCAGGTTATTTTTGGATAGAGGGTTAGTACTCTTCCAGAAAAATAGTTCTAATGTTTCTAGAAAACTAGAAAACGATATGTAAGGAGCCCATACAATTCTTAAATCATGCATGAGAAAGAGCTGATGAGGTATTACATGGGCAATGTCTCTGTGAATGACAAATGCTCAATCTCTCCTTCAGCTCAAAGCAAAATGGCCAGAGAGGAAATGTACAGCAAGGAAAGGAACAGGGCATGGCCTTCAGCAGCCAAAAGTGGCCAGTTTAAACCTGATAGTTCTCAACCCAGACTGCATCACCACCACTAAAGAACTTTCAAAAGATTTGTGTCACAAGAAGATGAAAAATATTTATTTAAAATCATAGCAGACAAATGTATGATGTGCTGGGGATGAGACAAAGGCTGCATTATGAGAACATTTGCTCTAAAATAGTTTGTGGGACATCTTCAGACCACAATTAACAGATTATAGCAATGAACCTTCACTACTGGTTCTTGCTAGCAATGTTTATTATAATACTGCTCTAACAAGTAAGACTGTGTTCCATGAGTCAATGCCACCATCCATTTCAAAATAAAGGGGAGAAAATCATAGAAACATGTTTAGAGAAAACTTTAAAAAATTGAATGAGTTTCAGACTGAATCACAATATAACTATATAACTATATTAGTGCAATATAAAAGATTATATGCTTAAAAAAGAAACATGACCCATTATATATTTTTTTAAAACTACAGAATGAGATTTTTTAAAAAAACCTATACTAAACTATCTAGAGAGAAAGTGGGGTGGGGTGGAAGGAAGGGAGGCAGGTCTATGTGAGAGATATCTATGCTGTAGGAGAAGAAGAAGGAGAAGTCTGCTCCAAAGTTTAGAAAACATTTGTATGTTGCCAAAATGTCAAAAGCGGCAAAAGAATTTTGATTAAATGTTCAGTTTATCAGCTCTCTTCAAACATAGTCCACACTGGGTTTTTTGCACTAACAGGAGAGAGAAAAATAAATAGTATCTTAGCACATTTCCATTTTACTAGAAGTCCAAATCACATTCCACCTTGTGACTCCTTTTCCCAGAATGAGAAAATTGTCACATTCTGAGAACCACATTTTAAGGAGTCAGAGAAAGTAGACAAGTTCAGATAAGAGCAACAAGCATGATCAGGCAACTAGAAACTAACTCCTATTAAGTGAGATTGGAAGAGCTCAGATGTTTATCTTGAGAAAAGAAAACAGGGAGATAGAAATCTGACATTAGTTTTCAAGTACCTGAAATGTTGTAACGTGGAAGGTGGCAAAAATCTATTCTCCAATACTCCAGAATGATGGACACAGAATAATGGACTGTAGCTATAGGAAGGCAGATTCCAAATGGGCATTAAGAAAAACTTCCTAACAATAAGAAGAATTGATACAGAAACCAATTATCAAGTGAAGTGATGAACTCCCAATTGTGAGATGTGTTCAAACAGTGGTTGAACAACATTTGTCAAATATGCTTTAATTTGGATTCCTGAACTGGATAGAAAACTGGGCTCTATGTCCTAAAAGTCCCTTCCAGTTCTTGGGGATTTTAAGTTCCTTGCTGCCTGGCACCCTTTGGGAATATTTTAGCATCTTCTGCTTCTGGGTAAAGAATGAGTCCTTACCTTCCTTTCTCTTTTTTGACTGGGATACAGAGATGGTAGGTGATGTGACCCAAGTCCTTGGTTTGAATGTTTAGACCAGTGTTTCTCAACCTTGTCAACTTGAAGATGTGTGGATGTCAACTCCCAGAATTCCCCAGCTACATTTTAAAGTTGCCAAGGTTGAGGAATACTGGTTTAGATCAATGGCTGGCTGGGGAATTCTGGGAGTTGAAGTCCACACAATTTCAAGTAGACAAGTTTGAGAGACACTGATTTTGACTGACCTTGTAAGCTTTACTACTGGCTAACAACAAGTAGCAATCTCATTTACATGAATCAAGCTATATCTCACCCTTACTTTCTTTAAAACACGAAGAGGAATCTGCCTGATTCTGAGTAAATCCTGCCTATGTGATAGCTGGTTCACCTGTTTGAGGATAAACAGAAGAATATGCCCTGAACCAGGAAAATGAAAAAGAAAGAATTATGGTGCACACATTTTTACTTTCAGAAACTTAGTCCCAATGCATTTTGAAGAAAAACTTCTTTAGGGGACTGTGAATAATAAAAACGACATCTTTACAAAGCATACAACAAAATTATAACTACAAATAAACAACATATTAAGCAGCATGAAACAACGTGGGCTGTTCATAAATAAATGGAATACCAAAGGAATAAAACAGGAGAATATATGGTAAAGGTTTGGAAACTAATAAGAAACTTAGAAAAGAAAAAAAAAAACCTACTGAAAATTTGAAACAAAAATAAAAGCATATAAAATGTACCTATGAGCAGAGTCCAATAAATTGAATACATTTAAACAAAATGAAAAATAATGCCTAATACAACCAGACTCTGGTCAATAATGTAAAAGCACACAAAGGATGCAAATACATAGCTGTTTGTTAAATATAAAAGAATATAATGAAAAGAATATTGAAAAAAGGTACCTCACATCATAACTCTGAAGATGATATTCAAAGCACAGATATACAGAAACAATTGGCTATGGTAAAAAAAAAAAGAATCCCACTAATTATATAGATAATGGGGGGAAAATACATGCAGTGTGTATAACATTACAGGAAGGTACATGAGTAAATTAATTATCTTTAATTATATTGTATATATAGAAAATGCATATTTAAAACTGTAATATACCAAACTCTAAAAACCAAAAATGAGCAATATATCTAAAATTTAGTTCATCCTCTATGTTGCTTACATGGGTTTTATTTCCATTTTATTCATTCATTTATTTTTCATTCACATGTTTGAGGTCATAGATGCTTTTATGCACTGTGCACAACTACCTCTCCTTGTTGATCTGCAGACTGAAATAGCTCATCCAGATATACATCTTCCTTGAGGTCCCCACATAGGAATCCAGTATCCACATCCATATTTATCATAACATGCAGGGGCAAGTAATTCTTGTTGGTTTTGTTTTTGGTCTGGGAATTGTACGTTAAAAATATGTTTAGTGACTCTTAGGGTCACTACAGACATGTCCTGATGACATTGTGATATCAATGAATGACCAGGGTAAAATAGCTTTGGCCTTTTTTTTTTTTTTCTTTTTTCTTTTGAGGGGCTTTAGGAGGCAAAATGTCAAAAGGTAGGTGGTAATGCTTTCTTGAGGTTTAACTCATCCATCCTGAACTTTAATGAAATAAGTTGAAAATATTGAAAATTGGCCATTTGCCAGTTTGAGACTGAGAGGTAAATGCTGTCTATATGCCATGAGTCATCTATTATGAAATCTTGCACATAAAACTGTATAAGCAGCATAAAGAAAACTTGCACATGAAATGATGTATGTGAGCAAACTTCACATATGCTACAAAATAACCCTGTGATCCTGATATTAACCTGATCCACATATCCATAACCTTTCTATGAAAATATTTTTATGTCACAGACAGTGATTTAGATAAAACAAGACTTCATAGATTGATGAAAAATGCACATAGATATCCCAAATGTTGCTGCACTACTGCAAAGAACATAACTGAAATGTTTCTCAGAAACTAATGAATGTAGAAGTGATATGGTAGTTAATTTCATCATATTTATTACACGAACAGGAGGCACTGTAACAATTATTTGTAAGTTGCTGGGATGCTTTTAATATGTTTCCTGATTTTTTTCATGCATAATTTTCAATGTCAAAAACAGTAATTTTGATGATAGTGTGTCAAGCTTCATTTCCAACCATCTAAGTGAAACTTGAACCTACCCATTATGAGGAGTAGTGGTTTTTTTCCTTGCAATATATAAAGTTCCTTTTTGTTTCAGGTCAAAATTGAGTCCAAACTGATCTTAGGAAACACAGTTGGCTACCTTTTGTGTCACTGCCTCCTCATAAATGAAGACAATCTCTCTCAGAGAATAAGACCTTTCAGTCTTTTGACAGGGATTCATTTAACAATTATTCCATTAGAATATAGGGTAGATAAGATAATTGTCCTTGATGAAAGAAAGTGTTTTCATTTTTCATTTTTTCCTCCAAGGATACACTAAATTTCAGTCGGTATATTCTAACTGATAATGATTAAATAATAGCAATTTATAAATAGTTATGGACTCTCCAAAAACATGCTTTCAATAATCATTTAAATAATTCTATGAGGGTGATCTGTACAATTATAAAGATATTTCTGACTGGAGCGGCATAAACTGGGGCTGTAATTTAGAGACTGGGATGTCCAACTCAGTCAAGGACTACAGTTGTAGTTTATGCATACAATGCTTGTGCTACATTGTCTCCTGACTTGAGTACTGTAAAACTATTCAAAGCAATTAGTTGTTTTGTTTTTACAAATTTGTTAGTTTTTAAATAATATTTAAAAGTGTTTTTCACTAGAATTTTTAAATTTATATATGTTTTTTTGTTTATTCATTTAGTCGCTTCTGACTCTTCGTGACTTCATGGACCAGCCCACGCCAGAGCTTCCTGTTGGTCGTCAACACCCCCAGCTCCCCCAGGGACGAGTCCCTCACCTCTAGAACATCATCCATCCACCTTGCCCTTGGTCGGCCCCTCTTTCTTTTGCTTTCCACTCTCCCTAGCATCAGCATCTTCTCCAGGGTGTCCTGTCTTCTCATTATGTGGCCAAAGTATGTCAGTTTTGCCTTTAATACCATTCCCTCAAGTGAGCAGTCTGGCTTTATTTCCTGGAGGATGGACTGGTTTGATCTTCATGCAGTCCAAGGCACTCTCAGAATTTTCCTCCAACACCACAGTTCCAAAGGATCTATCTTCCTTCTCTCAGCCTTCCTTATGGTCCAGCTCTCGCAGCCATATGTTACTACGGGAACACCGCTGCTTTAACTATGCGGGCCTTTCTTGTCAGTGTGATGTCTCTGCTCTTAACTATTTTATCAAGATTTGTCATTGCTCTTCCCCCAAGGATTAAGCATCTTCTGATTTCCTGACTGCAGTCAGCATCTGCAGTAATCTTCGCACCTAGAAATACAAAGACTTTCACTGCTTCTACATTTTCTCCCTCTATCTGCCAGTTATCAATCAAGCTGGTTGCCATAATCTGGGTTTTTTTGAGGTTTAGCTGCAAGCCACCTTTTGCACTTTCTTCTTTCACCTTCATCATAAGGCTCCTCAGTTCCTCTTCACTTTCAGCCATCAAAGTGGTATCATCTGCATATCTGAGATTGTTAATGTTTCTTCCAGAGATTTTAACTCCAGCCTTGGATTCCTCAAGCCCAGCTTGTTGCATGATGTGTTCTGCATACAAGTTGAATAGGTAGGGTGAGAGTATACAGCCCTGCCATACCCCTTTCTCAATCTTAAACCAATCCGTTGTTCCCTGGTCTGTTCTTACTGTTGCTACTTGGTCGTTATACAGATTCTTCAGGAGGCATACAAGATGATCCCCATACCGCTAAGAACTTGGCAGAATTTGTTATGGTCCACACAGTCAAAGGCTTTAGAATAGTCAATAAAACAGAAATAGATGTTTTTCTGAAACTCTCCAGCGGATATTGGCAATTTGGTCCCTAGTTCCTCTGCCTTTTCTAAACCCAGCTTGTACATCTGGCAATTCTCGCTCCATGAATTGCTGAAGTCTACCTTGCAGGATCTTGAGCATTGCCTTACTGGCATGTGAAATGAGTGCCACTGTTTGATAGTTTGAACATTCTTTAGTGTTCCCCTTTTTTGGTATGGGGATATAAGTTGATGTTTTCCAATTGGATGGCCATTCTTGTGTTTTCCAAATTTGCTGGCATATAGCATGCATTACCTTGACAGCATCATCTTGCAAGATTTTGAACAGTTCAGCTGGGATGCCGTCGTCTCCTGCTGCCTTGTTATTAGCAAGGCTTCTTAAGGCCCATTCAACCTCACTCTTCAGGATGTCTGGCTCTAGCTCACTGACCACACCGTCAAAGCTATCCCCGATATTGTTATCCTTCCTATACAGGTCTTCTGTATATTCTTGCCACCTTTTCTTGATTTCTTCTTCTTCTGATTGGTCCTTGCTATCTTTGTTTTTGATCGTACCCAATTTTGCCTGGAATTTACCTCCGATGGTTCTAATTTTCTGGAAGAGGTCTCTTGTCCTTTCTATTCTATTGTCTTCTTCCACTTCCACGCATTGCTTGTTTAAAAATAATTCCTTATCTCTTCTGGCTAACCTCTGGAATTTTGCATTTAATTGGGCATATCTCCCCCTATCACTGTTGCCTTTTGCTTTCCTTCTTTCTTGGGCTACTTCTAGTGTCTCAGCAGACAGCCATTTTGCCTTCTTGGTTTTCTCTGTCTTTGGGATGTATTTTGTTGCCCCCTCCTGAACAATGTTGCGAACTTCTGTCCATAGTTTTTCTGGTACCCTATCTACTAAATCTAGTCCCTAAAATCTATTCTTCACCTCCACTGCATATTCCTTAGGAATATTAGTGAGCTCATATCTAGCTGATCTGTGGGTCTTCCCTAATCTCTTTAGTCTGATCCTAAATTGTGCAAGAAGAAGTTCGTGATCTGAACTACCGTCAGCTCCAGGTCTTCTTTTTACCGACTGTATAGATGTTCACCACCTTTGGCTGCAAAGGATGTAGTCAGTCTGATTTCGGTGTTGTCCATCTGGTGAAGTCCATGTATAAAGCCGTCTCTTAGGTTGTTGGAAGAGAGTGTTTGTTATGCAGAGTGAGTTGTCTTGGCAAAATTCTATCAGCCTATGTCCTGCTTCGTTTTGTTCTCCCAGGCCATGCTTACCTGTAATTCCAGGTGTCATTTGACTGCCCACCTTAGCATTCCAGTCTCCCGTGATGAAAATAACATGTCTTTTAGGCGTGTTGTCCAGTAGGTGCTGCAGATCCTCATAGAACTGCTCTACTTCAGCTTCTTCAGCATCTGTGGTTGGGGCGTATATTTGGATCACTGTGATGTTAGATGGCTTGCCCTGAATTCGAACTGAGATCATTCTATTGTTTTTTGGATTGTATCCAAGAATTGCTTTAGCCACTTTACTATTAATGATGAAGGCTACTCCATTTCTTCTGTGGTCCTCTTGTCCACAGTAGTAGATCTGGTGGTCATTTGATGTGAAGTGGCCCATTCCAGTCCATTTCAGTTCACTGACGCCCAGAATCTTGACATCTCACCAATAACCACATCCAATTTTCCCTGGCTCATAGATCTTACATTCCAGGTTCCAATGACGTGTTGATCCTTAGAACATCAGATTCGCCGTTCACCACCAGCACTGTCGGCGGCTAGCCGTCCTTTCGGCTTTGAGCTAGCTGCGTCATCACGTCTGGAGCTAGTTGAGCTCATCCTCTGTTCCTCCCCAGTAGCATTTTGACCATCTTCCAACCTGGGCGTCTCATCTTCCGATGGTATACCAACATATCTCTGGTTGTACTGATCCATTTAGTTTTCACGGGAAGAATACTGGGGTGGGTTGCCATTACCTTCCCCAGGGATCGTATTTAGTCTGACCTCTCTGTCATGACCTTCCCGTCTTGGGTGGTCCTTCACGGTTTAGCTCATGGCATCATTGAGGTGCTCAAGCTCCAGCACCACGACAAGGTAACAATCTTTTCCTGAAGATTTATATATGTATGTATGTATTTATTTTCAATATGGTCCTTCAAAGCCCAATTTCCTTTTTCTTATTTTGTAGTACTTAACTATCTTACCTATTTAATAGCTATAGTCCTTGGATTTAACACTCAATTTTGCCCTATTCGATGCTTTCTAAAAGCTATGTTGTACAGTACTTTTAACCATTCAAGTTTTTTAAGAAGAACCACCTTTTGTTCTTGGGAGATCTGCTTATCTACAGGGCCATGCGGAAGAGTTTTCTGAGCATCTGCAGGATAAAATCACTCAGATCCATTCCAAGTTAGACTCCATGCGTGAAGCAGGGTCTGAGGAGATGCCGAGGGAACGTTTTAGCCTTGTTATCTGGGAACACTTTGATCCTGTTGGACCCGAGGAAGTGGACAGGATCCTCCAGACTGTGAATGCCACCAACTGTTATTTAGATCCATGCCCCTCCTGGCTGGTGAAGGCAGCTTGGGAGGTGACGTGTGATTGGGTCCAAGGGATGGTAAATACATCCTTCAGTGCGGGGGTGTTCCTGTCTGCCTTTAAAGAGGCACTGGTGTGCCCCCTCCTCAAGAAGCCATCGCTGGACCCAACTGTCCTGGACAATTTTCGTCCAGTCTCCCACCTCCCCTGTTTGGGGAAGGTGGTTGAGAAGGTGGTGGCATTGCGACTACAGAGGATCCTGGATGACATGGATTATCTGGACCCCTTTCAGTGAGGTTTCAGGCCAGGATATGGGACAGAATTGGTCGCACTTATGGATTATCTCTGGCAGGAGCGGGATGGAGGCAGTGCATCCATCCTTGCTCTCCTTGACCTCTCAGTGGCTTTCGATACCATTGACCATGGTATCCTTTTGGGACGGCTCAGGGAGTTGGGGGTGGGCAGTGTAGTTCTACGCTGGTTCACCTCCTTCCTCCAGGGCTGATAGCAATCGGTGGTGATAGGAGAGGAGAGATCCAAGCCTCAACCCCTCCATTGTGGTGTGCCGCAGGGTTCGGTTCTCTCTCCTCTCTTATTTAACATCTACATGAAACCACTGGGTGAGATCATCACAGGATGAGGTATCATCAGTATGCCAATGATACCCAATTATACATCTCCATCCCAGGTGAGGGAAGTGATGCAGTGACTGCCCTTTCTCAGTGCCTGGGGGCTGTGGGGAACAACAGGCTTCAACTGAACCCTGGTAAGACGGAGTGGCTATGGATTGATGGCGCCTCGTCTTCCAGGAAATTGTCATCTTTAGTTCTGGATAGGGTTGCACTGCCCCAGACAGTTGCAGTGCATAATCTGGGGGTTCTCCTGGACTCACGACTCCTGCTCAAAGAGCAGGTGGCAGTCGTGGCCAGGAGGGCCTTTGCGCAACTTTGGGTTGTGCGCCAGTGATGCCCGTTCCTGGAACGAGAAGCCCTCCGAACAGTCACTCACTCCCTGGTCATCTCCAATATAGACTACTGCAATGCCTGAGCGACCGTCTCATCCCTATAACATCAACCCGTCTCACCCGATCATGCAGACAGGGCATGTTGCGGACCCCATCTGTAAGAGAATTTCATCTGGCAGGGTCCAGGAGGCAGGCCTTCTCTGCAGTGGCGCCCGCCCTGTGGAACATTCTCCCCCCCAAGGTGAGGCAGGCCCCTTTGCTCCCGACTTTCTGGAGGGGCTTGAAGACCTGGTTTTGCTGCCTCGCCTGGGATGGGAAGGGCAATAGCTCTTCCTGGTGGTGGCTGGTGATGTAGAGTTCTCCCGATGGAATGGAAATCTCCCACTTGGATTTTATATTTATATTTATATTTTTATTATTTTAATATTGGTGATTTTATGATGTCAGGTTTTAAGGTGAATTTTATTGTAAACCACCCAAAGTCCCCCTTTTAGGGGGAGATGGGCGGTGATAGAAATGTGAATAATAAATAAATAAATAAATAAATAAATAAATAAATAAATAAATAAATAAATGCACTCTACATGGGACTACCCTTGAAGAGTATCCGGAAGCTTCAGCTGGTCCAGAATGCAGCTGCGCCGGCCATTTTGGTGCCCCTTGGTCGGCAGATATAACACAGTTGCTGTGCAAGCTGCACTGGGTGCCAGTTTGCTTCTGGGTCCAATTCAAGGTGTTGGTTATTAGCTTTAAAGCCCTACATGGCATGGGGCCAGGTTACCTGAGGAACCATCTCATCCCCATTACATCGGCCCACCCCACCCGATCATCCAAAGAGGACCCTGTCCATAAGAGAATTTCATCTGGTGGGGTCCATGAAATGGGCCTTCTCTGCAGTGGCCACCGCCCTCTGGAACATCTTGCCCCCAGAGGCCCCTTCACTCCTGACCTTCCGGAAGTTCTGCCATCTCGCCTGGGGTGGGAAAGTGAACAACCATTCTTGGGGGTGGCTCGCACCCTAGAGTCCCTCTCACCAGCTTGGATTTTATACCCTTTTGGATTTTATATTTATTTATTGCATTTTATAATAATTGTAATGTGTCTGGTTTTATGAGATTTTAATGTTTATGTTCGGAATTTGATTTTATTGTAAACCGCTCAGAGTCCCTCTCTTGGGGAAGATGGGCAGTAATTAAATTTGAATAATAAATAAATAAATAATGTTAATTAATGTTAAAATAACAACACATATGTATGTTTATTTGAAAGCAAATCTCATAGGTTCAGTGGGGCTTAATATATATAACTATTAAATGGATTTGTGATTGCAGCCTCACTATAGTAAATGATAGTGTTTGGCATAACAAATGGAGCCACTGTTATCCAGCCAAAGGAGTTTTCTTCTCAGGTCTCAGAGTCAGAGTCATTCCCCATTTTTTATTTTTAAATTTTTGTAACCATAACCTGGGAAAGTCCCACCCTCAGAACTTCAATTTCCAATCTGTAAAAATAGCATTGTGGAAATAGGAGACAATATAATTTTTAAAATATATTTTAGAAATAAACAGAGATAATAAGTGGAAACAATATTATTTACAGCTATTCTTGCATTATTTCTCACTTAACAATGTTTGATCCTCTAATTTATTATTTTTTACCATCTGAAAGCTAAGCTATCTTGAAATTATCAAGGCCAAGTAATCAGTAGGCATTACAGCACATAAATATTTATTCTCACTTTTCTACTAACAGCCATCTCCATGGAAATATATTGTACCACAGTGATTAAATGTAACATTATAAAAAGAGTTTTGCTATTCCCATACTGCTATAGTCTAAGGCTCATTTTCTGGCTTGTGAAATTATCTGAGGCAATCTCATATTTAATACTTTGGGTAAGATCAAAACTTTCCACTACAGTTTCAGAGCAAGTCAAAAGAGGTAAAATGGCTCAGAATATCTGGGGCAGCAAACCATGACACCTTTTAATTGGACCATGGCCCATATTGAACTTCCAGTAGTCTGAATGCCCATTAATATTAGCCACACATTCAGTAGCACTGTCAAAAAATCTGATCACGCAGAAAGAATCCATACAATGAAGGCACATGAGTTAATCTTAATCTGTTAAACATTAATATAAAATATAATAAAACATTTTATGTAGAACAAAGTAGAATATTATACAATATGGCTGTTAAAATCTCCAACATCATGCTTTGATTTATCAGTGCTTCAGTTGAATTATCCCATCAAATAATATTAATAATCAGGTGTCTTAGAAGCTTTGTAACCTTTTTCTTCTTTTGGTATCTACCTAATTAATATGAAGTATTGTGAGCAAGCCCCAATCTTTTATGTTATGAAAGGGAGATTTTTCAGGAGGCAGAAACTTTTCAACTCTCCTTTCATCTGTGCAAAAAAACCTTCCCTGATTCAAAGTTGATGATATGAAAGACCTCATTCTTGAAGAAACCCTACCAGTCAGGGTACATGGTACTGAGCTTTATAAACTGACATTGGATTTTTCTTCAGATGCTTTTCTAAATCAAATATCTAGAGTTTTGACATTATGTATGTGAAAATATTTGGCAATATTTTTCTGCTGGAAATCCATCAGATAAATGAGATATAATTAAATATTTTTGAGAGCATGGTTGTTCTGCTAGAGAATATATTGATTTAATCAATGTATACACCATCTCATTCACCAAAGCAAGTCTAGGAATGAATGTTATTGATTTCAATGGGACTTGTTGGAAGAACACTTCAGATATACAGAAACTAAGGGATAGTTGAACCAAAGAGAATTAATTTCTGAACTGAATATGACCTTTTCTATTATCATGATGGATAATGAACTTACGATGAATATATGTGTCCAATGAGGTACATATAATCCATTTGAACGCCTGGTGCATAGAAAGTCAACCACATGCTGCTATGGACTAAAACAATTATATGCCAAAGACCAGGAAAAGCATGGCTCATGATTAAAAGTGCCAAGAATCAGGACATGAACTCCCTATCAAGAACTGGCCAAGAACAGTTCAATCTCACCACAATGTTTTAAATAAATGGTAACAATATTCCATGAGAAGATTGAGAAAACCAGGTGGTCATAACCTGACACTTTTAGGTTACAAAATAGGCAAAATGATCCTCTGTATAGCATAGGTAGGTACTGTGTGCATAAGTTGTGTGTGTGTGTGCGTGTGTGAAATATGCAAGGAATCTATAAGCTATAGCTTGCTTGTTGCTTTTGGCCACCTACTTCTCAGTATCTTTTTCACACTGGCATATCTTTCTGGATTCAAGGTGCTACAGAACAATTTTTGGTAACTGATTACTAATCTGATTACTAATTTAGATAACATCTCTACTTACATTAATTGGGAAAATCACACTGATAGTAATGTGTACTTCTAATTAGTTATGCAGGACTTGAGAAATGTTCTAAAACGACAATTGAGTTCAAGCTTTGATTCAATAAATGTATGCAATTGTTGTATTGTGTACAGTTGCCTTTGTGAGATTGTGTCCACTACAAACAAAAATCCCAAAAGGGAGGGGTCCTCTCCTTTCAAGAGGACTTATTCTCAGGTATGTATAGAATGACCATTTTAGTCTGTGAAATTCTGCAACATCTAAAGAAACATTTTGGTAGGGACTGATACAAAATCTGAAAGTTGATCATTAACATTTCTTGTAGTTAGACCTTGAATATTTTAATACCTATACTTATTGTAGCTTTAATTTGGCCTCTTTTTAATTATTCTGACAGAAAATGGTGCAGCTAAGACTTTGGGACCAGCATTGAAGGCCCTGCAATCTAAGGGACGGCTCCACCTGTCACCCCTCAAAATAGCCCTGGAAAAATGAAAATAAAGTGTACAGTGATGAACAGGCTTGCTAGTTTTTTTTCTTTTTCATCAACATCAGAATGGATAGGCTTTTAATTACAGATAGCCATTTTGTGATTGTTAATTTTAAAATATATTATCTTCTTACAACAGGCAATTCTTTTCCTAAATTAACAAGTTTAGCACTAAGTTTACAGAAGCAAACTTTATTTTATTGTCATATTCACAGGGATAATAATATTGTGACTTAAATGAATTTTCATTACAAAGCTTCACAGGCTGCAATAATTCTTTTAGCAGGTATGAAGATAGCAGTTTTGGTTTATCCTGATGGATTCTTCCAATCTGATACTCTTCAGATGTGTTAGACTGCAAATCCTATAGGCTATGCCAATTTGGGATTTTGGAGGTTGCATAAGTTATGTGGATATCACTAGGTAGGGAAAGCTGTTCTAACATAGTGAGGCGTGTAAAAGTGGTTATAAAACATGGTATGATGGAGGAGCAAGACAAGTGCTACTGTAGGTGCAGGCTTTATAAGTGAAGTAATGTGTAGCACTGTTTAAAGTGGCTCTCCCTTCCACCACAATGAGACCATTTGATACAAGATCTAAAATTACCTAGCTATGCTACTGCCAGCATGTCAGCACTGTTTCATTTTTCACATTAGCTTACTAATAACTTTGTAAGCAAAAAGCCAATTGTTTTAGTGATCTTATTGCATATAAAAGCTGGGTTTTTGTAGGACTCATTCAAACCTATTTTTCTTAATTTATGGGAGATAACACTACACAAGATGACTTCAAGCCAGAAGCAGAACGGACATCCATGATTATAATTTAAATTATCCTTTTTGACATTCAGTATGAAAAACCTTATCAGGAGCACCATGCCAAAAAAAAAAAAATCTAAGTTGGCCTTGCTGATATATGTCTGAAAAAATGTTCTCTGAAAAATGGTTTTATAGAAATACAAAATCAGCATATAAAAAAGAAAAAGGCAATGTAAAAATCTATGAAATCTGAGCTTGGTCTGGAATGAATATCAAACACTCCATTAAATTTCCCCTCCATTTACACCAGCAGCTTTTGTTTTGACTCTGTGAACTAAAGCCCTTTATGACCCCCTTCTGCCTTTAATTTTAAAGATAGAGATGCCCAGATCGATGTCTCATAGTACTATCTATTCAGAGGTAAGCCCTAATGAAATCAATGGCTTTTGGTAGATTTATTTCCAAGTAACCAACTTTAGATTATCTTGCAACCTTAAGGTGATCTGATAGATGCTAGCAGACCTTACACTAGCAACTGTTGCCTAACACTAACATCTATTTTCACACACACACACACACACACCAATATACACAGAGACAGAACATTCAAAGAAGAAAGTAAGTTGCTTGTTTTTCTGATACATTTTGTTTGTGTACATTTTAAGATTCAAATGTTTGTATATTGTTTTACAAATATTTGACCATCAATAGACAAGCATCTTAAAGGAAAGTGTGTCAGTTACCATAACAACACTTTCCTGAACACTTTCTTTTCCTAGGATCCAGGTCCATTTCATTAAAAAAAAATCATGTGATACATCTCCAACACTTTAGAATGCAAATTATTGAATGGAAAAAGCAAGCAGCGCCATCCACAGATACAACACCATAAGCATCTGGGAGGACCAGACAGTGGGAGGACTGTCTGCTGTGTTGTGCAGAAATAACTGAAGAATCACATTCCACCCAAATGAAATTAACTTTTTTGAATCATTGGAAAAAGAAAGCTGACAAAATTGTGCCAGACAATACAGCTCAGTGGACTGTGGGCTACAATGGAACAAAAAATTATTAATAACACACAGTGCCCCTAGCATACATAACGTAATTGCTGTATTATGTTAAATATAGCCCAGTGCGTTAACTGGAATCTAAACAAGTACATTGATAAGGACAGACAAACAGCAGCATATGTAGGACAACATCTGTGATTATATGTCTTAGGTTACCTTAAATGATTTTCTAGGTATTTTTGTCTGCTGTGCTATATTTCATCTACCAAGTAGCGCTGTACAATCGTTCCGGTAAATATATTATTTTCAGAATTTGACCTAGAATATTCCTACATGATTTATTTTTAGAAATGAATAATTGCAATAATTGCATGTTATATATTTTATACAATGATTAATATATGAGTTGAGATGGAGTGTGAAAAGCAAACACTTGTTCTTCTCAGAAGTTGAGCCACTTATTTTGGTGGGTCACCTTCTGATAGATTTTAATTTCTTGGGAAATTTATTCTGTCATTTGTCATAATAATTTATTATTTTGGGGAATATTTCTTTCCCCTAAGAAACTGCTATCAAGTTAATTTCCAAATTGCTGGTGATCCTTGTAGACCCTATCATCTCTATAAGAAAAAAACTCTACATAATTGTGAAGCTGTTCTTAAAATCCTTACATTGTTCCTTTGTACTAAAATCAAAAGGATTTATAAATCCTTTGCTGCCTGCATTAAGGCTGGACATTTTTTTTTTTCTTTTCCTATTCTCCAGATTACTTTTATATGCTTTCTTGTTTCTCTTGACTTTCAGATATACTGTCCTTTTATAAGGGGCAACTCTCTGTCTGGCTCCAAGCATGTTTTAACATAAGTCAGATTAGAGAGCAGTAGGTTCAATTCACTTCTTAATTATGCCTGAACATTGGTTGTCTGAGCAAGTTCAGAAATTGTATTTAAAAGGAAAACATTTTTTTTTCTGGCAAGACTTTAACAGAAAATATAGAATTTGAAGAAAGGTTTATCTGGCAAGATTTTAACAGAAAATGTAGAATTTAGTAGGTTTAAACTTGTGTTTTAAAATATATTGAATATAGATGCAGGCTTGTTTGTGGCCAATAATCCTTGTTCCCATTTAATCTATTCTGTCTAATCAAATACTCCTCTTCATTATCCATGGCTGCAACATAACACAAATCTTAAACCTTTTCTAAAACGAAATGACCTTGTGTGCTTAAACACAAGCATATTTAGTTATTAAATCATGACTAGATAGTAATAGTAGCTCAGTATAGCTCCTTATAAATTTTATTCTGCTCACCATGAGTATTTGTATTTTGTTTATCTGTGTGAACACTGCTGAACATCCCAAGTGAGCCCTCTGTAGTGTCCATAGCCATAGATTTTGTTTCTCTAGGAATGGAATGTACAGTTCATACTAACATGCGATTTATGTTAGAAAAAGCTTATCCATAGAATTTCAAGAGACAATTGATCTTACTTTTTGTGTTAAAATGATCAGAAGGTTAAAGTATGGAAAATAAATTGAAATTCACAATTCAGTTGAAATAAAAGGCTGAAAGAGGACAAAACTGTAAGTTTTATTCATAACCCAATAATCCTGGCAAAGATTTTGTCACTATTTACGGATTACTGCAGGGAGGATCAAATTATGGGGATGGCATGTGAATCATCCCATGTAATTATCAGTATTTTATGGGCACTCTGTTTCATTGGCTTTATTGTGCACCAAGGTATTATCCATGTCTTCAGAAGAGTTAGTACAGAAGTAGCTCACAAGAAGAAACCATGTTTGTTTTTCAGAGCAATGCTATGCATGTTATCCAAAAGAAGTCTTATTCTGCTCAGTGGAACACCCCTTTAAGTTGGAGCGGCTATTATATGAGCTTTTATCACAAACTGATTGTCAATATTCAGTTTCTAACCAAGTCTGATAAAATGAAGAATGCAAGGACAGACATCCATATTTTTGCACGTTTGTCTCTCCTTTCTCTACAGAATTACTAAAAGAATGCCTTATTGGCCTCAAACTATTGCCTTAAATACATCTCATTCTAACTCACACAACTACCTGGGTCTTACAGGTTTAAGGAAGCTCATCTCAGTCTTTCTGTGCTTTTTTGAAGCTGAGGTTCCCTTTGACAATGCACTGTATTTGCATGGTTCCACTAACTAGAACATGGAATTGCCATAGTTGCCGTAGCAACAAAGAAGTCATTGCAGCAGCACTGTCTCCTCCTCTCTGGCTGTTCTTCAGGCATGTGTCCCTGTTGTCCTAGCAACCAGACTTTATCATTTTGTTATCTTTATCTTCTGGTACATTTTTTTTTCTTGAATTTGATCAAGGAACCAGAGAAGGCTTGCTGCTAACTGCTCATTTTTGGGAACAAAAAAAATTCTAGCATTAAACATATTCTATGTTCTGATAGGTGAATGAACACTGATACATTATACTGAAAGCATCTTGGAGGAGAAGCTGTTTCTGACCAGTGATACAAGAGTTTTGATAAGCTGCTCTAGAGACTAGAATTTTGCAAGAGCTTTCTGAATACTAAATTATTCACTAGTCCAGATCAATAGAAGTCTTCAAACCACACTGGAATTTAATTTAAAATATCAGACACGGGATGGTAGATTTATCGGGATAGTCAGTTTCATCACTTAAACAGACATTTCCACACATTTGTGAAAGATTTGTTGGGATTTTTTAAATTGTTCTTAGTGAAACAAAAAGGTTTGATTTGGCAGGCATCAGCCTTTGCTTTGAAATGACCACTCTTTTATTTACTTGAGGCAAATCCATCCTATAAGGTGCCCTGCTGAAAAATGGTATAAGGTCAAACATTTGAAATAGATCATTTTTGCATTGTTAAGAAAGGTAATTCAATCATCTCTATATCTGATTTCTTAATTTATTTACAAATTGTGGGTGGAAAGGAATCAGTTTTTGCCAAAAAAAAAGTTATTATAATGACCTAGTTTGGAAAAGTATGGAGGAATGGTCTTTTATTATACCATTAATGAGGTGATTCTCTAGGTGGAGATTTTTCTTTACAGATTGGACAAATAAATAACTGGGATGATGCCATCTTGACAATTTCCTTTTACCTTTCAAACAACTCTGCTAAAATTCTTTAATTTCTTAAACATTTTGTTTCTCCAGGGAGCAGATCTCAATTAAAAAAAAATCACAGCTTACGGTGTCTCTAAAGTCTCTAAAAACACAAATACTATAATTCTGGATTAATTAGGTTTATGACTATTACACCTGGATTCTCATTGATTGATCAGCATTCTTAAAGCCATCTGGGAAATTTTCCTCTGGAAAACTGGCTATGTTCCTTGCCTTCCTTCATAATGTTTGCTTTCATTCACCTGAATGCATCATTTAGGGTGACACATAACTTTTTGTTCACGACTGCTCTATAATGGAAGGATTCTGAATGTATAGGTTATTTTATGGGAAGATAGTCTGGCTTCCTGAATTTTGGTATGACAGCAGACTAAGCAGATTTTTAATCCCTTCCAATTTTATTATTTGCAAGGAACTCCCCATGTACTTAAAACCAAGGAGTTGAATCCAGTCTTAATAATACTCATAACATATCCACTTGTGATACAAGTTATTCATAACAATAAATCATAATAATTTATTGCCTTATTGGCCTCAAACTATTGCCTTAAATACATCTCATTCTAACTCACACAACTACCTGGGTCTTACAGCATTAAGATAATTTAATCATTAATTTGTCTCATAATTTTAATAATTTTGCATTAAGTTTGTCTAAGTCTGAATCAAATGTATTATAATTATTTTAGGCTTAATTTAATTTCTTCTGTTACATGTACAGTTACAATAAAGATATCCTCAGACTTGGTTCCTGCTGTTACATGGATATACCCTTATAGCATTTGTTTTGCTTGTTTCAATTTACCAGTCTAGCCTACAGCTCTGGTATTTCCAGGCAGACTCCCATTCAACTACTCAAACCCCACATTGCCTAGCTTCTGGTCAGCCTGAAACATAGACAGGTAAAGATTTCTCCAACTTAACTCCACTCCTGCTTATCTAACTTATTCAGCAGTGCTGAATTTATGTAAACTCATATCAATAATGTTGGATGAAGGTCTAATAATCTACTCAGGAAGAATATACCAATTCAAAAGTTATGAATTAACTCACACCCAAAGAAATAAAGACTGAGGCTGGCCTGCAAAAGTATCTTCCTGCATGCGTCTCAAATGAATTAAACAAAAACCCCTGTAGTTGCAAG
The DNA here is from genome assembly GCF_035149785.1 of Candoia aspera. Lineage (NCBI taxonomy): Eukaryota > Metazoa > Chordata > Lepidosauria > Squamata > Candoiidae > Candoia > Candoia aspera. The sequence goes on along the minus strand of NC_086157.1, from coordinate 53,560,131 downwards.
ATAGCATTGAATATATTCCCTTCCAAACTTCCATAAGCAGATATTCATGAAGACATTTTATCAACTAAAACAGATTTAGTTCAAAAAAGGGTTAAAGCCCACAATGATCATTCTGAAGTTGCTTGAGGAGGGACTTTGATAACATGCAAGTGCAACACAAAAAACACATAACTTAGGAAGGAGAGAAATCTTCTATGACTGGCCATTTCCTTGTGCAAATAGACATTGTCATGATAAAGGTTAGTAGAAAGAAGGATTGTTTTTAGGCAATAGATGTTTCATTTAATAGTTGTCCAGTAAGGTACCCTGGCATTGTTGGCAAGATCATCTGGAAGATCATGGAGCTTTGAATAACATTTTTGTCTGCCATTCAGGGAATTCATATTCACGATAGTCAGGCAAATTGATTAAAAGATTTTAAGTATCTGTTAATGGGATTTCATTTTGGGCTCTTCTGTGAATAGTAAAGCATGAGTATAGACCTCTTTGAGTTGTCTGTACCTTCTTCTTGGACTTAATACTAAACTGTGGATATAATACACAACCCTTTTAGCTACAGGTAATAATTGTTTCTTCTATGGGAATGGATTTAACAATCTCCATTATTTCTACTGCTTTGCAATTTGTGAAAGTACTGCAGGATGATCTGTGTATTGGTTTACAACGTTGTGGTTTGAGATGCTTGGGGCTATATGATATTGCTTTGGTGCATTAAGCGATAGAAGTGAGAAGGGGGTAAACTCGTAGCCCTGTGTGCATAAATCAATTTTTTATGGATCAGCATATAGAAAATAGTTTTTAGATTAATAAGCATCTGCATAAACTTGTTTTTTAAAATAAATATACAACTTTAAAAGGGTTAAGTCTATTTTTTTCCAAAAGTTGTTACAGCTAGTACATACTATATCAAATAACTTTTATAAATTATATTGCAAAGAAAGTGAGTCTCTGAAGATTCTGTTCCCAGCATCAAGAACTTAAGTGCACTTTGTCTTCCTTTGTAATTATTTCTGAGATGTAAAATGTCCTGTATTCTGATAGCCACAGGGAAAACACATGAAAATGACCTTTAAACAAACAACTGTTGTGTAGCGTCCATATCATTCAACGATGCATCTCCTTGTTGAATATTGTTTTTAAGATTCTTTTTTTTTAATTTGCTGGTCATTGACTGAATAAATACATACTACTAGTTCTTAAGATTCTTTCCTGTACTTAATACAGGAAAGTCAGTAGTATGTTTTCTAGGATTTTTGTCATGCAACTTTAAAGAGACTTCTTGGAACTTCTAAATATATTTACAATATATAACATGAAATATATAGTCACAAGCACATTGATTAACCTGGAGTGAAATAAACAGAATTAAGATAAATCTTTAAGTAACAGTAATCTAATTATTTTTTTTTAAATGTGACAAAAGTTGCTTTTTTCTTTTTTTCACATTGCCTCATTATTAGACTACTGGAGTATATCAGCACAGGATGCTAATGATTGTTATCGTATAATTAAAAACAAAGTTCCAATTGCAAGGTCAAGTTTCAGGAATAAATAGGAACATAAATCTGGGAAAATGTTTTTATATTTCAAGAGAGTGGACTCACATATTTAAATTAAGGGTCTTATTTACAAACACCTACTCTCTTAACATGTTAGAGAATAACATCCCATTCATTCTTTCTACATAATACATCGTTTATCTTACTGTATGCATAGTTATGGGACATGAAATAAGTATCTCACTTCCAACTCAGTAATAAACTTTTGGAGCTCTGCCATCCAAAAAAGAGAGGATTGAATGCATATATTCATCATGAATAATTTATATAGTGCATGGCTGTTGTCTAGTGCCACAAATTATCACTTAAACTATCTTCCATTTTTTGGCAAATTTTTGGTGAATTCTCAGCTGATCAGCACTAGCTGTTAACTGCTCAGGTGCATGAATTTCAAATAGATATGATTATAATTGGGGCTTTTACCTGGAGGCATAGAAAAGGAGATTGGCTTTCCTGGGGTTCAAAGATGTTATTCATAGTGACTCTTTTAAAGCCATTATTCCAATCAGAAATAAAAATAGGTTTAAATGTGTCAAGAAAAATTCTAACATTTTTAAATGACCTCACATAAAAATGGTTACACTAAAATACATCATAGTAGTGCCAAATGTTCTTTAATTTCTATAGTCTAGTCTTGACATCCTCCAAATATATGAAAATTCAGAATATCCCAGCCAACATAGTCATTGCTGAAAATTGTAGAAATGAAAGTTCAAAACTAGAGAGATCCAAAATCAGAGAAGACTGCTGATGTATATTCAGCAATTTTTTATTTTATTGCTGTGAGTAAACAGACTGTAATGGCAATAAGCTATTATATTTTTAGGAAAACTGGGTGGAATGAATGTAACCTAATACACCTTTTTCCTACACTTGACTTTCTAAATTTAAATGCCCTGGTTTGGCCTTCCAATCTGACAGTAAAATTACTGAGAATATTAACATTTCACACCTGGAGGGCTTTGAATGACAGCTAGATACTTTGGGTCTTTGTTGATTCCTTTGTTATTAAAGAAGGTCAAGAAAGGCAAAATACTCACTTAGTATGAGGCCTGCTTACTGGCATTTCTGATTTACCAGTTATACCTTGAAGCTGTCAGCCCAATCTGTAAGCATTCCTTTCAACAGTTTTTCAGCAAAGAGTCTTTGAAGCATGTGAGCAGGCTTGTCAATGTACAGCTATCAGCACAGGCAGGTGCAACAGAACATCTAACTGTAAAAAAAGCACCATAAGGCTTAAGAGCATTTTCCAGCCAACACACGTCAGTAGAAATATCCTTTGTTCAAAAGTCCATATCTTTGTTAGATAAAATGGTTCCTTTCCCTAAATAAATATCCAAAGCTGTTTGTATGACTTAAGACCAACTTGGAGATATCCTCCCTCCATACCTGCATCCACTTTATATTGTAATTACATTCCATCTCTAAGCAGAAAATTACTCTAATTATTACTGAACAAAGTTTGTATTTGGTATTTAAAGAAAAGTTTGGACTGATGGATAACAAATTTCCTTTTTTTTAAAAGCAGTATCCTACCCTACAGTAGAAATACAAGTCCAAATGTTAATATAGTTTCTTGAAGACAAAACATTTCACTGTTTTATATCAAGGGTAGAGCATCCAATGTGATCTAGCCATTTTAGATTGCAACTCTAATTCCTGACTATTGGCCCTTTTGGCTGGCTGATGGAGGTGGAAATATCTGAAAGATACCAGGTTGCATAATTATAGTTGATAAGGTACATTTTAAAATAAATCTATGAATTTTCATAGTGTGTCAGCCTTGCGAGGTAGTCCAGACAGGAAACATACCCAGATGAACTAATTCGACTTTAGTGTAGTGTTACATTAAAAGAATCTTGCAAGTCTGAAAGCACATTTCTCCCCTGTCACCTTTACAGCCCAGGAAACTGGGGAGGGTTCCTTCTGAGATGTCTGCCATACCCACATTCCTTCTGGGGGCTAAGCTACCTCTTATCCAAACATTCTCCTGGCTATGGCTCTTCCCCATCTCCCAAGGTCATTTCCACATACCATTACATGGTGATGGGCAAAGCTGAAGTTATTATTAATCATGATTAGTTTACTCACAAACCCAACATTATAAACTTGGAATAAGTTTCTTGGGATAAATGGTAATTTAATTTTTGGTTAAATAGTAATTTATTTTTTGTGCACATATAATAATAACAATAATAATTTTCATCCTAACAAGAGTGGTATATGTATTTTCTCCTATCCCATGCATATGATATCATGCATCACAACATTTATTTCTCTAAGCTTATCTTTAATTCCATCAACAAACAGTAACAAAAAGATTAAAATATAATTATCCTGCACTCGTGGACTGCACAGTTTTTTTCCTTCAGGCAACTAAAAGTTTCAGAGGTGAATTTGAGCACTTGCTAACCACGTTCTGTATAGGTGCAGAATTTCCAAGAAAGCTTGTAAACCAGCCCTGCATAACATATGGCCCTTGGGTGGTATGCGGCCTGCCAAGCAGCCTCTTATGGCCTGCTTTTCATTTTTTTTAAAACCCAGTTAATCTACGGACACCAGACATCACCGCTGCCAGGAAGGATCTGCCACCACTGCTACCCCAAGAGGTTTGCTGCTGAGTGCCTCCAATGTCTCCAGGCACCACCGGCACTGCTTGTTCCCTCACTGCTGCTGCATCACTAGCCACTGAACAGCTGAACAGCACGCCAACTATTCCTTTGTGGCCAGGGATTATTTTTAATTTATCGATATGGCCCTTCATGAGTTGTGTGCATCTGTTATAAACAATCTAAAGTAGAAATAATAAAACATTACAATAGCATGGAACAGTTTAGGACTCATGGGCTTTCAAGGTATGATTTTAAAACTGATTAATTAGAACTTTCATAACATTCTGATGTGGTACTAGTGCTTATTCTCTGTATTTTATCTAGATTGCTTTAGCTGATTGACTGCATGTAATTTCCTACTATTTTGGCTTCACCAAAAGCTATGGATGAGTACACAGGGGAAAGGGAATTCTAGATTAGACTAAGTGTTAATACATCCCTGCAGTACTTTTGTTATGCGTTGGAAGAACTAAGTGCTCTGAATTTCAATGCCAGGTTGGGATTGGATATGGCTAATCTATCAACATTATATTCCTAAAATTTTTCCTCACCACACAGAATATCACACTGTAGTGCCTGTGCATCCCAGTAGCCTATTATCCCATAGGGTTCCTCTGATATAGGACACCACAATCCCCACTGAATCTATTTTTATTATATTGTTTTCTCTTGCGTCAAAAGGCTTATCTTCCAACTTTGCCCTTAAAATGTGATGTTTGCAATTCAAATTGTGGAGTCTATGAATTGGCAAGCCACTTAACCTAAATATCTATTTCTTAAATCCTCCATTCCAGTCAGGGTGGGAGAAAATCTGAAACATCTATGGGTCACAAAATCAGAAGAAATCTGGTAGCACTTTTTCCAACTAATAAATTTTATTAAAAGGCATAGGCTTTTGTGGGCTTCAACTCACAATCTAATGCTTTTTAATACTATTTGACAGTCAGAAAAGGTACTACCAAACTCCTGATTTTTTTTAGTACCATAAACTAACACAGCTCTCCTACTGGGTCTCACAGAAAGTCATTTGCTTTTCAGTGAAAGGGGAATGTAACGAACTTACAAAGTAGCTTTTCAAAGTGGCTTCTTTAAATGCTCTTTAGCAGCCAGTAGTATTTTTTTTTCCAAATTTGCATTTGTGGTTCTATCCTACAGGAAATAGATGTTATTCTAAGGACCAATTCATGCTTTTCTAATTGGAAATGCTTACTCTTTTGCTCCTAATGATGATTATCATTAAGCAAAACATGCTGAGCATTTCATTAATTTACATGGACTGTTATATTGACCCCCCCCCGCAATCATTTCTTCTTATTATTATGTTTCTTTTCTGTGTGGTTATATCAGTTACCAGCCATTGCTTGTAGTCCTTCCTCAAGTGCAACCCAATTTCACCCTAATTCAATTCAACCCTTTGTTTGCTGCCCACAGAGATTAGGTGGATTTTCCCCTTTCCTATGCACTGCCAGTTTAATAACAAAACTAGTCTCTTTACACAGATGTTTTCCTGATCCTAATTATTAGACAGCAAAACACTATACAAGCAGTCCTCACTTAGTGACCACAATTGATACTGACAACTCTGTCATTAAGCACTGCAGTTGCTAAGCAGAAAATCACATGACCATGTTGGGCTTATGACATCACTTCCCATTCAGTTGTTAAGCAAGATATCATGTGACTGTGACTTGGGATTTTACTTCCCTGTTCTCTATTAACATTGCTTATGGCAAGCTGGTTGGGAAGCATGCAAATAGTGATTACATGACTGTAGGATGCTGTGACAGTTATAAATGTGAGGATTGGTCGCAAAGTTGTTTTAATCACACCATTGTAACTTTGAATGGTCTCTAAACAAAGCCGTCAGTAAGCGAGGACTACAAGTACCAAGTTGTATATGCCTTATTGTTTTGTTACTAGCTGAAGAAAAGAAAAATGTATTGCTAGTCATCACTGTGACCATATTGTTACCAGTGTAATTATGTAAGTATTGGGAGTGGGGGACGATTACAGGCATACAGGCAAACAGAAACACACACTTCATACATTTGTACATAGACCTTTGGTTGAAGCTATTAAGAGACATGTATGAAAAACAGCTTCAGCAAAGGATCGTTACCTTGTTGTGGTGCTGGAGCTTGAGCACCTCAATGATGCCATGAGCTAAACCGTGAAGGGCACCCAAGTCGGGAAGGTCATGACAGAGAGGTCAGACTAAATGCGATCCCTGGGGAAGGTAATGGCAACCCACCCCAGTATTCTTGCCGTGAAAACTAAATGGATCAGTACAACCAGAGATATGTCGGTATACCATTGGAAGGTGAGACCCCCAGGTCGGAAGATGGTCAAAATGCTACTGGGGAGGAACAGAGGATGAGTTCAACTAGCCCCAGACGTGATGACGCAGCTAGCTCAAAGCCGAAACAACGGCTAGCGGCCAACGGTGCTGGTGGTGAATGGCGAATCCAATGTTCTAAGGATCAACACGTCATTGGAACCTGGAATGTAAGATCTATGAGCCAGGGCAAATTGGATGTGGTTATTGGTGAGATGTCAAGATTAAAGATAGACATTTTGGGCGTCAGTGAACTGAAATGGACTGGGATGGGCCACTTCACATCAGATGACCACCAGATCTACTACTGTGGACAAGAGGACCACAGAAGAAATGGAGTAGCCTTCATCATTAATAGTAAAGTGGCTAAAGCAATGCTTGGATACAATCCAAAAAACAATAGAATGATCTCAGTTCGAATTCAGGGCAAGTCATCTAACATCACAGTGATCCAAATATACGCCCCAACCACAGATGCTGAAGAAGCTGAAGTAGAGCAGTTCTATGAGGATCTGCAGCACCTACTGGACAACACGCCTAAAAGACATGTTATTTTCATCACGGGAGACTGGAATGCTAAGGTGGGCAGTCAAATGACACCTGGAATTACAGGTAAGCATGGCCTGGGAGAACAAAACGAAGCAGGACATAGGCTGATAGAATTTTGCCAAGACAACTCACTCTGCATAACAAACACTCTCTTCCAACAACCTAAGAGACGGCTTTATACATGGACTTCACCAGATGGACAACACCGAAATCAGATTGACTACATCCTTTGCAGCCAAAGGTGGTGGACATCTATACAGTCAGTAAAAAGAAGACCTGGAGCTGATGGTAGTTCAGATCACGAACTTCGTGATCTTCTTGCACAATTTAGGATCAGACTAAAGAGATTAGGGAAGACTCACACATCAGCTAGATATGAGCTCACTAATATTCCTAAGGAATATGCAGTGGAGGTGAAGAATACATTTAAGGGAATGGACTTAGTAGATAGGGTCCCAGAGGAACTATGGACAGAAGTTTGCAACATTGTTCAGGAGGCGGCAACAAAATACATCCCAAAGACAGAGAAAACCAAGAAGGCAAAGTGGCTTTCTGCTGAGACACTAGAAGTAGCCCAAGAAAGAAGGAAAGCAAAAGGCAACAGTGATAGGGGGAAATATGCCCAATTAAATGCAAAATTCCAGAGGTTAGCCAGAAGAGATAAGAAATTATTTTTAAACAGACAATGCATGGAAGTGGAAGAAGACAATAGAATAGGAAGGACAAGAGACGTCTTCCAGAAAATTAGAAACATCAGAGGTAAATTCCAGGCAAAAATGAGTATGATCAAGAACAAAAATGGCAAGGACCTAACAGAAGAAGAAGAGATCAAGAAAAGGTAGAAACACCTATTTCTGTTTTATTGACTATTCTAAAGCCTTTCACTGTGTGGACCATAACAAATTGTGGCAAGTTCTTCGTGGTATAGGGATACCAAGTCATCTTGTATGCCTCCTGAAGAATCTGTATAACGACCAAGTAGCAACAGTAAGAACAGACCACGGAACATCGGACTGGTTTAAGATTGGGAAAGGAGTACAGCAGGGCTGTATACTCTCACCCTACCTATTCAACTGTACGCAGAACACATCATGCAACATGCTGGGTTTGAGGAATCCAAGGCTGGAGTTAAAATCACTAGAAGAAACATTAACAATCTCAGATATGCAGATGATACCACTTTGATGGCTGAAAGTGAAGAGGAACTGAGGAGTCTTATGATGAAGATGAAAGAAGGAAGTGCAAAAGCTGGCTTGCAGCTAAACCTCAAAAAAACCAAGATTATGGCAACCAGCTTGATTGATAACTGACAGAGGGAGAAAATGTAGAAGCAGTGAAAGACTTTGTATTTCTAGGTGTGAAGATTACTGCAGATGCTGACTGCAGTCAGGAAATCAGAAGATGCTTAATCCTTGGGAGAAGAGCAATGACAAATCTCGATAAAATAGTTAAGAGCAAAGACATCACACTGACAACAAAGGTCCACATAGTAAAAGCAATGGTGTTCCCCGTAGTAATATATGGCTGCGAGAGCTGGACCATAAGGAAGGCTGAGAGAAGGAAGATAGATGCTTTGAAACTGTGGTGTTGGAGGAAAATACTGAGAGTGCCTTGGACTGCAAGAAGATCAAACCAGTCCATCCTCCAGGAAATAAAGCCAGACTGCTCACTTGAGGGAATGATATTAAAGGCAAAACTGAAATACTTTGGCCACATAATGAAAAGACAGGACACCCTGGAGAAGATGCCGATGCTATGGAGAGTGGAGGGCAAAAGGAAGAGGGGCCGACCAAGGGCAAGGTGGATGGATGATATTCTAGAGGTGACGGACTCGTCCCTGGGGGAGCTGGGGGTGTTGACGACTGACAGGAAGCTCTGGCCTGGGCTGGTCCATGAAGTCACGAAGAGTCGGAAGCAACTAAACGAATAAACAACATGAAAAACAGAGTCCATGAGGCCAACTCAAAACAGGTCATAGAGATAGAAGGTTATGTTCTGAAGCACTTCAGCTTATACAGAATGTGGGAATATCAACATAAGACTTCCAAAATGTCCCCAAAAGAAACTGTTCTCAAAAGATGAAGTAGTTCTCAAAAGTTTCCCATGTGAACTAGAGGAACTGGGTGAGATGATACTTTAACTGAAAAGAACCAGGAGCTGTAAAAAGGCACAAAAGTGGAACTGCCCTAACTTTGCCAGAGGTTATAAATGAGTATGGAACTGTAGTACTTCAGATTCATCAACTGAGCCAGGTAGCATCTTACCTCAATATTTTGGAACTCAGACTTTGAGCTGCATACATATGGATATGTATGGATGTGCGTTGTACTGAGTGAGGCTTTTAATTTAGAAAATGAACCATAAAAGTTGTTGTTAGGCCCCGCTTTACAACCCTCCATGCAGCATTACTTTTAGTAGAAGATATAGATTCTACATAAGTATGCAGGGATTTGAAAGCACTATTTAATCATGGATTAGTGGCAAAATGGACAATATAGTAGTGCAAATAAAAACTCCTGGCTTTAAACAGCCCCAAAGTATAATCCACATACATTGTCAATGTTTCAGTAAAATCAGTTATGCTTGCTACGGAATGACTGGCTGAATGTAAGCAGACTAAACCATCTTAAAACAGTATTTTATATATATGAGCAGGAGAATATGGGAAGGCAAAAAGAAAAATATTGTTCGGCTTCTCTAAAATTATTAACTGAGATATTACCTATTTATCTGCTTCATCTATACATACATCTAATAGTATATTACTTTAGCACCAGTTTTATATTTGTTCCATGTTTTTCAACTAATAAAATTTGATAAAAGATAAGGATATTAATATTAGTGTTGACACTTTCATAGAGATGAAAATCTTTTCCATAGACATATCTACAAGTAAATGCATTACAGGAACATGATTTAGAACTCAAGGCCATTTTTCACTCTGCCCAATAGATAAAATTTAAGAATTTAATACTTTGGGAAACATCATTTGAAGAACATGTGCCTTTAATCATGTACTTTCTTGAGTACATGGATTTTAAAATGAAAAGCTTGTCTGTTTTCTCCTAATTTTGCATCCTTTTCCTTTCCCATATAAGTCATACAGGAAATGTGGCTTGTGTAGGTTTTTTTGCTCCATTTATGGTACTTGCCAAATTTATAGTTCTGCTTCATCAATTTATAGTTCTGCTTCATGAACTTTCAGAAGAAAGTTCTGCTTTCTTCTTCAGCTGGCATTAACTGGCTTTAAAGAAAGTGTATTATGATTGTACTTCATGTTTTGTTTTGAGGGCAGCCAGCACTGTCCTGCAGTATTACCTATTTTTATTGTAAATAAATTAATTTGAAAGGGCATTTATAGCTTTAATTGTGTAAATAGAAAATTGTTAGACAATTTCAAACTAGACCAGCAAAATGCCATTACATTACAATTATATACATAGCATCATATATTTTAAGTTGAGCAGAAAGCTAAAATGAAGGAAAACAAGCAAAAAAGAGAACATATATAATCTTATGGAGAAATACTAAAATTTTAACATCTATATTCAATTCTACCCAGAAGAAAGTTTAAACTATTGAGTGCGATCTATTAGAAAAAGTATTGTTGATTTAGATAAGAAAATATGAGTATACCTGAATAAATGTATGCCTCAGTGTAGGGTTGAACAAAACAGTTTATTTTTAATTGAATTTAATTTTAATGTTAATTTGTTAAAGAAAACATTTTCTACTTTTAACACATTGATCCATAAAAATATGCATACTCTAGTTTCTCATCATTTTGCTATAAAAACCTAGCAGCTAGCAATAGGAACTGAATAAATTTATTTTGTTGCATCAGCTAATAAGCCATAGCAAATAATTAAATCAGCAGTAAACAAGAGTAGTATTCATCTGAAAAAAAAATGTTGGGCAATTTTCTCAATTTCTTCCAAACTTTGTACCAGAAGAAATAATTAAGAATTGTCATGGAAGATGATAATATGTATCAATTAGTGTACAATACTGCCAACACAATCTAGCAGTGTTACAATGTATGTAATGTAATTTTAATGGACAATACAGTAGTGCCAGCTAAGGATTATTTTCATTGTCAACTCCTGATAATTTGCTGAATAATTCTAGTGACATTCACTGAATTTAGTTCCCAGTCACAAATCTCAAAGGTTTTAGAGACTTTCAAGAGAACCTGTCTTACTTGATACAACAATTTTCTATAATACTGAAGAGGTCCTTAATTTTAAATGAGTTAGGTAGACACTAGGAAGTCAGGTTTCTGAATGCTGGCTATTGACAAAGATTGGGAAAAAGAAGATAGATCCCTTTGAATTAATAAATTAATTAATTAATAACTTAATTAGTCAAAATTTGCCACTGCCGATCTCCTCCCAGAATTATAGATTTGGGGTGCAAGAAGATCCAATCAGTCAGTCTTAGGCCGAATAAAGGTCATTATCAACCTGCATATTTAAGCAAATGGTGTAAGTGAAAGATCCCCTACAAAAATGATTATGCCTAGCAAGATCACAAGTCAAGATAGCAAACCTTTGTCCAAGCAGTTACCTAGTTACTGCATGGACAATGCCTGCCATCTCAAGCTATTTCCACAAAAAGTGGAGACTGCTCTTCCAAAGATATTCTTCTTTCTCTCCTTCATACTCCAAACCACTCTGTCAAAATCAAATTCTTACAGTAGGTTTTTGCTATAAGGATTTCTCAGAAAAATAATCATGCATTCTGTCACATCTTTTAGCCCTAATACATTCTACATTCTGGCTCAGTCAAAGGCAAAGGCAAATACAAAGTGAACCTCTTTCTTATACCTTTCTATTACCTACCTTATGTTAGCTGTATGATCTCACAGTCCACACCATTCATATGGCATTTCTTTTTTCCATGTATGGTTCTATTTTGCTTGCATGGTGAATTTGTGCCATAGGTCAGTAATGTGCACAATCTCTTACATCTCCTTTCTTTGGTATAGATGCATATACATACTTTTCCAGTCTCCAGGCCACACAATCTTGTTCCATAGTTATTAAAATACTGTAGAACTATTAGCATTTTAACGGCTTCTTCTCCTGCAATTCAAAGCCCAGGAACATAGGAAGTGGGTATCATGGAGCTAGCGGTATTTGTTGCAAGGTGGTATCTGTTTACATGAGTGAGAAATGAGCAAGAAATGAGAAATAAGAGAGAGAGATCAGCCAAAACATAATATGCCTCTATATGGATCGCTTTTCCCAGTATGATTTTTGCCAGGGAACAATCTTTTCATCATCTCAGTCTCAACTCCATGAGATTCCTGTGTCTCCAACCTTCATTTATCGCTCAGCCAAATGGCAGATACAAAATGCTTGCTCACTCATTGCCCAAGAAATATATTTTAATGATTATATGCTTATGTCTCTGGTATTGGTTAATTGGTTCTTCCTTGAGAGAGGGGGTGGTCCCACCCACTCACTTGACCCAACTAATCTGGACAATTCCAATCTTCCCTGTTCTGTCAATACGTTCTGTCAATATCTCTATTCTTTCCACACCTTACATTTACATTAGTGTGAGAATTTTAGATACGGTATTATCCTCAATGACTATGCTATCTTTGGATTTAGTTTTGCCACCAGGTATCAAATCATTGCTTGGTGTTTTTCTTGCTACCCTTCATAACACTTAAATCTCTTTCTAACAGGTATTGTATGTTGTATGATTAGTAACATTTTTAAAACTATTCATTTTCAGATGGCCTTTTAGAGACATCTTCTCAGTTTTGTATTGACAAATTGGCAAATTTATTGTCCCTTGTCTTCTCCTATTCTATAGAGTCCAATGATACAGACTGTTCAGCTAATTCGTTTACTAATTGCCACACCACAAAAATAATTTTGGATTGAGTTGTCCCTGGCCTTATGTGTATAATAAACTAAATATTCATATTGATCATGGAGTACAAAAAGGCTGTGTGATGTCTTCTTTGTTGTTTAATAATTTTTTAGAATTATTTATTCTTAGCCAAAATCCTCAGTGGTGCACTAATAGGGTCTATGTAAATAGGGATAAAATTGAAACTATGCAGACTAAAAATTTAAGAGTTATTTTCTCAGCCTCTAAGTATATTTCCACTTAGACTATGGACCAGAATGCCCAGAATAGAACTGAGGGGCTGGAAAGAGACAGCCATTCGTTTAAGATTCATCTTTTTTCCCTTTAGGTTTACTACTATTAGTTTTGGCAGTTAGCCATAGATTGAAGTGGAAAGCCACAGTTAATAGGCTGTTATATGGACTCTTGGCTGAGAGGTTACTTACTTCTTTAGGATACTACCAGGCTAATCAGATTGTCCTGCAAAGAGTTCAATTTATGAATACTGAGTAAATGAACAGAATATCACAGAATACTAAGGCTTGAGTTTAAAAAAAAACCCAGCCAGCAACCTATCTAACCATACTTAACTGTTCCAAAGCTGTTAAAAGACCTGTTAAGAGGGCCAGATAAAATATTTTTCCATCTGCCTTTCTAAAAGATAAATACTCTAGAACTCCTCTGGATAAGAGAAGTTGCCTATGTGAATCCAGGGAAATTGAAACAATAAATCACATTTTATTATACTGTGCTTTTTATAAGGACTTGCATGCAAAATATATTAGCCTTTTACTGCTAGAATTTCTGGATAGATGGATGTATTTTATATTCTTTTGCTGCTCTGGGATGGACAGAAACCATTGTATAACTCTTAGAATAGCCAATTCCTATGTAACCACTGTGTAAATAAACAGATTATTCAGCCATGATGCCTTGGATGGGAAGAGCTCCTGCAAAAGCTTAATCGCTTTTATTAACTTGTCTTTCTGTTTGATCTTTGATAATAAATTTTGTTTTATTTAATTTATACTTATTGCAATCAGAAATCTATAATGGATCCATCAAGCATAAAGTAAAATGTCCATGGAATAACAATGAACAAGTTCTACATAGATATAAAGAATTCTATGGTGAGATTAGAAATGTATTGGCATGTTTGCATAGTTTTCTCTGCAGACAATGCTGTAATGATATTTAAGAATCCAAATGATTTACAGCATAGGTCAAATGGATCATATGATGCAACAAGGAGTATGGATCTGAAAAATAAGACTGATGTAATTATGCTTGATTGGGAAAATGGAGTGAATGATTGCAATTAATATACATATTCTTAAAAACTGAAGCAAGAACCAATTTGGTGTAGTGGTTAAGACAGAAACTGGGAGACCGTGAGTTCTACTCCCACCTTAGGCACAAAGCCAACTGGGTGACCTTGGGCCAGTCATTTTTTCTCAGCCCTAGGAAGGAGGCAATGGCAAACCACTTCTGAAAAAGTTTGCCAAGAAAACTGCAAGGACTTGTCCAGGAAGTCTCTGAGAATCAGACATGATTGAATGGATTAAAAAAACAAAACAAAACACTGAAGTAAGAATACAAATTTGATTTATAAATTTGGGGAAATGAAGAAATTTTAACATGCTCAAATGCAGGTAGAAAGGCAATGTAACTTAGTTAAATGAGAGAAAAATGGCTGTATATAAATATATGCTTCCCCCTAATCTGTACATATTGAAGTGAAAGTTGGGTATACTAGGAGAAATATAAAGGTATCTGAATGCAGTGAGAATGGAGTACCTGAAAGGGTGAATGGTAAGATTGGAAAAAAATGGCCAAGGACGTATGGTGGCTGAATGAATGTGGACTGACTACAAAAGTAAGTGATAAATAAAATAAGTATATTTAGTCGTATATAGAGATTGAATTAAAATTGAATTGTAAAATAGATATATGAAATAAGAATGAATGGGTTGAAAAAGGGGGTTGCTGGTTGTAGCTGGTAACATTTTCCAAGAGAGGTAAGAAGTTTAAAGAATAAATGTATGAATAAGCATATGAATGTTTTAGAAACAAGAATGGTTTGCAAGTATTAAAAATTATGGAAATGATTGGTGTAAATTAGGTTGAGTTATATTTTATTTTATTTTATTTTCTCTTATTTCCTGCTTTTAATTCATTTTGTTCCCTATTTCATACTTCTTTTGTACTTTTAGTACACCAGAGAATACCATGATGAGCATGTATATATGTAAATCCAGCTGAGTTTATTCTTGAAAAATCCAATGTATAATCTTCATTTCTACTTTAACAATTCAAGATTTTAGGCCTCATGTTTCACACATGAATTACTTTTTCAATACTGATGTCTAGTGGCTAAGGTGCTGGGCTAGCAACCAGGAGGCTGGAGTTCTAGTCCCGCCTTAGGCATGAAAGCCGGCTGGGTGACTTTGGTCCAGTCACTCAGCCCAACTCACCTCATAGGGTTGCTGTTGTGGGAAAAGAGGAGGAAGAAGGAGTATTAGGTTTGCCACCTTGAGTTATTTATAAAAATAATAAAGGGGGGATAAAAATAAATAAAATAAAATAAATAAAAAGTGGTTTCCAAGTAGAAACAAAATTAGACAAATTATTTTCTCTAATTAATGTAGTCAGTCTCATCATATCCTTTCTGAAGATATAGAAGTCCTTCTCAAATAGCATTTTGATTGGTTTAGAGTGTTGTTGTCTTTTGAATTTATCTGCCAATTCCATTAATTTCACCATCCATTCTTCCACTGTAGGAATTTGTTGAGTTTCTTGCAAGCATATTATATCATAGTTCAATTTTTTCTCAAATGATGAAAAATCTTCCTTATCTTATGAGAACACTAGCAACATTTATATTCTATGTAACATACTTATAATCCATGTTTCGGCAAATAGTCCATCAAACTCCTTAGATGTAGCTCCCAACTCCACATCTTGTTTCTCAATGTTCTCTGCCCACTGATAATCTTGTGAAGTTTTGTCTTCAACATCTATTGAGTATTGATCCAGATCTGCTCCATATTTGGCAATAAAGTACTTAGCTTTTGGGATGGAATTTAATCTAAATCTCTACTGTTGATAAGTAAAAATCACACAATCCAACTTATCCCTATGGAATCTTTTTCTGTTTCAAAACCTCTGTTAAAAAAGAATATTTTTTTTCTTTTTCTTAAAATCCTAATGGGGATTTCTTTTAAAACAATTATATCAACATTATCAATTTTTAATCTTGAGTCAAAATGGCATTGTAGAACTTAATCCCTTGTTCTTTTCCTTACTAATTGAACCAAAACATTTCTTGGTGCCTTTCTCAATTCATAAACCTGAATGTATGCAAAAAACTTTATCCAATTCCTCCTCCATTTTCTCTACCTCCCAACTCAATAATTTTGTGAATGGTTGAGATATCCTCTTCCTTATATCCTCATCTACCTGTTCTGGGATTGAGCACAATCTTAAACAGAACTCCTTTTCTCTGAGCACGAGCATTGCAAGTTTATCCAGTTCTATTTCAAAATGCACATCTCTGGTCTCCACTCTGTCATTCACTTGCTTAACATACCCAATCTTTAGAAGCCAAATTTGAAACCCTGGGGAAAAAAACTGGATGATAAGTTGGAAAAGACATGAACCTCTTAAGTGAAATGCATTTTGTTACAATATAGGAGGTATGGTAACTTTAAACCTCACTGGCAAATATCTTATTCCAAGAATTCCTCAGTACGGTATATTTATGACAGCCAGCTGGCTGGACCTCCTGACATACTATAGTTTATACTCTCTGACTGGGGATGACTCCTTCATCCCAGTCCTACAAAAAATAGAAAAGTTGATGCTTTGGAGTTCATATGGGATTCCTGCTTGGGATATTCTTAAGCAGATCCTTCTTCTTCCTCTCCTTCTACTTCTTCCTCAGGACTATCCTCAGTTTTCTACAGTGAGGAAGATAACTAAACACCAATCAAGCAAAGTGTCACAACCCTATTCAGCGAATAAGAAATTATCCAGTGGTTGAATGCACTTCCTAACAACTCTTCATTGAGTTATAGAAGGGCAGACTAATTTTCACCACATGTGCCATTATCTTAGAAAGATTTTATAGAAGAATCTCTGTTTTTTAAGAAAACAAACAAAAGCTATATTAATCCATTTAGTTTTGAGGCACTGTTCTTTATACCTCCAAAAACCAGGAGATTGCTATGCATTTATACGACAACTATTTACTTAAGAGAAATTGGTAAAACATACTAATATGTGAGCACATCTTATACTGATACACTAGTGCCAGTGGTCAGTAAAATGTAAATGTGAACAACTGGGTATTGGCATTCATCTGGTGCAGCTGAGTTTAATGCAACAACAGCAGAAATATTTATGTTTTAGAAATTCCTGTTTCTGCAAGACACATTATACATTAATATAGAGCCACATTAGTCATCTCTCTTAATTCTGATAAGGTAACTCAGGAATTGTGAGGTGAGATATGAGGCAGAAAAATAATAAGGATTAAAATGGGGAATTAAACCAAGGCTAGAATCTTCCTTCAAAGTTGTTTGGCATTAATTCACACACTGAAATATGTAAAACTCATTTCAGATGGAATTATGTTCTAAAATTTATATAACTCTAATTAAGAGAATAAATTATTTTAATATAAAATTCAAGTAACCCAACCGATTTAACTAATATTATTCACATTGCACTGTATGGAAATATTAATTATTTCAAGGCAACTAGCCTCCTGTTTTTATAGCAAGTATATAAATCAAGAAGAAAAGCTAATTCCAATAAGGTGTCTAATTAATATGAAATGGAGGAAACATATTCAAAAGAAAAGAACAATCTTAACCAATCAAAATGCTATTTGAGAGGGACTTCTACATCTTCAGAAAGGAAATCCACTGGCAGGGTAGAATGTGTTCCTTGTCTTATTAAATATACTATTAGGCCTCAAAGCAAGCCTTTCTGGGGATCTGGGATGGGCTTAGATTCATAGACAAAAATAACCTAAGGCCCCTGATCTGGGCATGTACCCTTCCCATACTCAAGCTGACATAGGCATTTTCTTTCAAACTTAAAGTAAAGAGAGAGAGAATTTTAACTGTTAAGAGGGAGAGAATCACCTGTCCCAGCATGCTGGAGGAATAAGCCAGAAAAAAATACAAAGCACGGTGTCAACCCTCAGCTTGCTATAAGAGTGGAACCATTAGTAGTTTCACTGCTGTTGTTTTAATGAAAGAAAGGAATAAGGAAGTAATAGGCAGAACAAAAATACTAGTGACAATAACTAAAAATGAGGAAGGAGGGACTTATCAGGTTGAACAACAATTAATTAGACCATAGTTTTAGCATCTTTCAAGTCTGTCCTAGCGAACAAGATAAAATACTAGGAACTGCCTAGAATCCCTTTTTTGAGGGAGATGGGTGGTGATGAAATTTGAAAAATAAATAAATAAATAAACAGCATTTCCACAGTAGGATGTTTGTGTACATGTTTTGTAACTGTCTCTTCAAGGTTTTTCCAAGGTTACATCTGTGATTTTTAACAAGAACATACTTAGGGCAATCTCATCCATTGTATCATCTCCTGAATCCCTTATGAGCACAGCTGTAGTCCTACCATTTGGTCAGCTAAGCAGCAGATGCTCAGGAAAAACTTTCTGTAATTATATGCCAAATAGATTTTGCACCAAACATGGCACAGTGAATTAAAGAAGAAGGATCCTCTTTCCTTTCCTTTCCTATTGCAAGCAATACTAGGATGGATGGATGGATGGATGGATGGATAGATACTGTAGACAGACAGACAGACAGACAGACAGACGGACAGACAGATAGATAGATAGATTTTCATGACTTAGTGGAAACTGTTTATGGCAAGGTGACCAGCCATAAGCAACTGTGATTTTCACGCATGTTTGCTGAAAAAGGGGCACCCAATGCCATACCTATCAAAGATTCAGAGGTTCTTTCAACAAACTTGTGAGATGCCTGACCACCAGTCATGATATTCACAAGCTCAGACAAGATCAGCATAGAGTATGTGTCATGGTGCCTGTTTCAATGTTCCTGGAAAACATCGTAAAATGTTCCCATACCATGCTGGTGCTGGCAAGGGTTGCTGTATGAAAGGGGACTGCTCCTGTTCCCTTGTATGAGGCTGTGATGCGAGGAGTGAAGAATGCATGTTTGGGTTATCTTGACTGGTCAAGGACATTTCCCAAAGACCGGCAGAAACCGTTAAGGGCACCTGCAGGGAATGGAATTGTACTGACTCTGAGGGGAGGGACTGGGAACTGCTTGGGTTTTTACTGGGAGAAATCCCACACTTTTACTAGTCTCAGCTTTGCTTGTGATCCTGCATACTATTCATTATTAAATCAGATATCCATGAAAGCCTTGTGTGAGTCTGATAGTGATTTTGAATAGGCAATCATTACAGTATGGGTACATATATTGGATTTTACATTCTTTGCTAGAGATGCAGGGTGAAATGATTTGGCTTTGACTGACCAAATCGAAGAATGGCTTGCTGATGAACTGAATGATGAAGACAAGACTACCCAAATTATTTTCCTTATGTTCCAATGTTGCATGATAATAGATGGCTGGCTGGAAACGTTGAGGCAGGGCAGAAATGGCAAGGGAAAGACATTTTACAACCTCTCTTCTCCCATAGTGGCCTTCCCAATAGCATCCTTGGAATCCAGCATAGGAGAAACCATACAAAGAGGAGAAGTCAAGAGATATATGTCACCAGAAGAGACAGAGAAGGAAGGAGCTCAGCTTATGCTTTTACTGCAGAGCTCTTGGGCATATAGTCAAAACCCACACAGCTAAAACCCAAGCCTCTGACACAGCAACAAAATGCCACATGTGTGGATATATAGGGTGTGTAGTGCGCAAGTGTCCAGCTCACATCAAGGCAGCAGCATAGGGACCCTCTTCCAAGAAGCCTGAAGGGGGGCTGTCAGAGAATTAAGGAGAGCTAAGATGGCTGACAACAAGCAAGTTCACTTTACTATTCCTGTTTGGGCTAGGAAGTATATCAGCCTGCTCTTGTGGACTCAAGGGTACTGCTAATTTTGTAGATAAAGCCATGGTACTAAAATTAAGGCTAACCACCCAGATATTCACAAAGCTGATTATGTTTTTTTTATATGCTACCTACCTGCACATTTTGAGCCACTGGGCCCCATTTTGCTAGCTTGGAGGAAGACTGAAGCTGGATCCAATGGTCCCCATGAGTTTGGGAGAGGACAGGGTATCTAGATCTCAGCCAGCACATTTATCTTTGCATGCAATTTCTGTTTATTGAGTTGTGGTTGGAGATGGGATTGGAAAGGACAAGGAAAACATGTTAAGAATGAAATTAAGAGAGTGGCTCCATGTCCATTTACAAAATATTTACCAACCACCACTTCTAATCCCATTTCTGATATCAGTGCTATGAAATAATGATTCTGTGCTGAATAAACAGAGGACGCTAACTAATAATAATAGTTAATAGTTTAAATTATTAATAATAATTTAAAAAGCTACAATATCATTAAGCCTGCGTGCAAGACCAATGACAGAATTTAACAGGCTATAGAATTTACAGCTTCCAAGACAAGCATAATACATATATTTCATTGCCTACATGTATGTTGCTACTTACAGTATAAGGCAAAGTGTTACATTGTAGCACACATATATTCATTAAGATCCGTGCTTGTCATTTTAAAATGCTGAATTGTCGTTTGCCCATTTTAAAGCCCCCTTGACATATGTACTGACTTTACCGTACTTGAAGAAGTGCATGCATGTGCTCACCTGCATGTAATGGTGGAGGACCTTCATTTGTTGGAGTTTATTTCTATGATTCCAAAGAAGAAAAATAGAAGAGCTGAAATTAATAATATTGAGTTAATTCTTCCACTCAGCTCCCTCCCAATATCAGTACATTTTTAAGCAACGTGGAAACATAAGGCAGGAGGGTGGGTGAAATAATATAATAAACAAATAAATATTTTAAATCAAATTGAATCTGTCTCAACCATTACCAAATGCTTCAGTACCGATCTGGAATTTGTTTGCTTATCTACTTTATTAATACTAAAACTTATCATTATCATACTGTTTATAGTCATTCTATTGCTTTCAAACAGGTTTAAAACACTTCCAAACCATAAAAGTGCTGAATTCTAAGTATAACAATAACAGAATAATAAGCCACACTGGAATTTTTTAAATGGAAGGCTATAAATATCCCACATAAATAGATTGCCCATGTTTTCTTTCTTTTTTAAAGTTATCTTCACATACAGCTTTATACTTTCCTTCCTTTTTCTTCAAGTTCACCTGAAGGCCAGCTGCACTATTATTCTAATAAGAAGAACACAGAATTGATTGAACAGCAATGAATTTCATGAAAGCACATTAAATGAGAAACGTTTTTCTTAATAAGAAGCTAGAATAAAGGGAAACATTCCCAGGTCACCTAACTGGTGTACAGAAGGCTTCTAAAAAGGTAATACTTGCTAAAAGACCCCTGTGAGATACACATGAAAAGTGGCACTATAAAGACTTTCATGTCAAGGCAAGTATCAAAGAGAAATGGTTATTCTTAGTGTTCTGGTTTTAAAAAAATTATCAAGTCCTTGGTAGTATCCTATCTGAACTTAATTAAATTACTGCCAGATCTGCAATCATGTTATATATAAAAATCCTGATCTAATGTAAGAGATACCAGATAGTCTCAGTCTCAGTCTCTCTCTCTCTCTTCAAAGTGGCTACTGTCAGGCTTTATACTGGCAACTCTGAAGATGCCAAACATTTGGTCAGATCGTAAACTGCCAAAGGTTAGCACTGTATTGAGTCAATAAATACAGGTAAATCTGTTGCAACTGATAGAGGGAAGAACACTTGTCTTCTGGGAATTATTTTAGATCTTAGAGATATTCTGTAACTCTTCAGAGGATGATGAGGAAGCAGAAGTGAACTTGAGAAATAACAGTTCTGCCTAATCTCTGCTTGGAGTTCAGGTTGGGAATTCAGTTGGATGCTCAGTAGCCACGCTGCTTAAATCTTTGCTTGGAGCTTGGCCTGGTGCTGAGCAGCAACTCTTCCTAATAGCTTGATGGCAGCCGGTTGTGAAATAGACCAACCAAGGCTGGGCCTAGACCCAAATGTGGACAAAAAAAACCCAAAAACCTTCTGGCAGGGACAGGAATTAGGCTTCACATTATTATTGAGATGTAATTAATGAAGTTTTGTAAAAAGTCTTCATTCACCCAACTGTCCTTATTGTTAGTTTCAACTTCCAGTCCAGCCAGAGGAACTGCACATACTGGAAAATGATGGTTCCTCGATCATGCTCTTCCCATCTGCATTTCAGCAACTATGTAAGGCTAATCTTTGAACAATACTTTTTTTAAAAAAAAATCTTTTTAGTACAAGACTGAGAAATAATTGTAGAAGCTAAGAATTTATATTCAGGTGCTGAGAGGTGTTCAAATATTTATTGTAGTTGAAGGACTTTTGGGTGCAACTGCTTTGAACAAATGTGAAAGGAGGCTTAGAAATAAACATTATCTTGGACATTGACATTGCTTCATTTTTATATCTGATGTTTCAGCAAGACTATCTCTCTGTCTTCATCCTGATTTAGAATCCTGTGGCATATGCCACTAAATATTTACTTTTATGGATGCCATAGATCTTCAGAGAATTCAGGCCAAAGCAAAATAAATACACAAATCCTTAATACAGCTGCACATGTTTAAAGAAATGAATCTTTATATTTTTATCCATGAAAAGTGGGGATAGTAATATTTTTATTTTTCATTTTCTTTCTCATATTATTGATTACAACAGAAGATGGGCAGAATATAAACATTTCCAATAATAAATTTTGTCTTGAAATACTTGAAAGTATCATGATATGTCCATATTTTTCTCTTCATGAAAACTTCCTTGACAGTCACGGATATAGAAAAATGCTCAGTGAACACATATCTTTATATCAACTGCCCATACAAGATCAATATGCTTGGTTCAGGACATTTAACTAGTTAATTTTGAGGCCTACAAAACTAGGCATTTCTGCATGTGAGATTCCTTAAGCTGTTATTTGAATGTTCCTTATAATATACAGAGAATTGTATAAGGAATTGCAAATGGCAGGCTATTTCTGAAGAAATGAAAGGAAGAATGAAAAATAAACTTAAGTGCATAAAAAGATAAAATTCAGGCCAAAGCAAAATAAATGAATGCCTCTAAATGAGAAAAAATAAGATTTGCTTAGTCCTGATAGAATCTGTGCTGCTCTTACTTCAGAGAGAGAGAAAAAATGCTGCTTAACATTACTGGAAGCTCCAATGCTATCCCCTATGCACATTAGCGTGGGTGGGCAATGTGTGATTTTGTGGTATAATCAGTCATCTTCTGACAGGAAATGAGCTGTGCAGGAATTTGCTAGAAAATGAATCCAGCACACAACAGCACTTTCTATTTTCCTAACTATAAGGTAATTGGCAAATGATATCTAATGTCTGTCGTAATATATTAAATAGAAAGCCCATTAGAAAGGTTCCATTTTCTTTTTTGAAAGATGTTGGCTGCATGCTAAAAGCACTTCCCAAATCCCCTCTAAATCTTTTGATCCATTTTAGATTTTTTAAAATTAATGATTGAGTTAGTATATTGTACTAAGCCATAATTTACTTCATCGTGGTTTGTAGGTATAACTGACAGGATTCACACAGTGCATACCACCTTATGATTGAGTGCATTGTGTAAAAGATTTAAGAATGATTCCACATGAATAAAAATTAATCTTACTTTCATATACTTCCATCATGACTGTATTCATCAGTTAGCTGTACACTCTGTCCCTTTTGTTCCATGCATTATATCAGATTACTGAATATACTTTTTTACCATTTGTGTTTCTATGTTTGCCTTGTAATCTATTACCCAAAATGGTGGATTACATTCATGCTACAGGAGAGGCATGACTAGGATCTTCCATGGCTGAGGCTATGGTAGAGGGCATGGATAAGGGTGGGAGCTCAGGGAAGTAAAACCAAGGAAGAAACCAAATAACAAAACTTGGTTGCCTGGTCAAGGATAGGAAAATCAAGTCTCTGAAAGAAATTTACTTTTCTTTCTTCCAAAAAGGAATTTTAAATCTCTGGGGTCTTCTTTGAAGAGTTTTGAAATCATATTAGTGCAGAAAGAGTTGTCGGTATATCAAATTCAAGGTCTTTGTTGTCATTGGTAGTTACTTTGCTCACATTAACCTTGGATCAAGGCCTCCAAATGAGCTACCATTGTAGTCAAAGAACCATCACCTTGGCAACCATCACCTCCATTGTTCCAGTAAGGCAAAGCTACTGTAAAACAAGATTAGCAAACCTTATATTATTCCATGCAAGATGACACCTCTCTTTCTGGTACATTTCAATTTTGCACAGATATCCACATCCCAAAAGTGATGACTTCTATACCTGCAACATGCTATACTGCCATTTTAAGCAACTCTGCTAAAGTCACCTTTAATGCTATCTCCAGGTCCAACAGTTACCTGACTCTTACCAGAAACTTACCAGGCATTCACAGACCATGTGTCAAAGATACAAATAAATAAAGTATCTGTACAGAGAACCCATACAGCTGTTAATGCAACCTATAAAGGATTTTATGATCTAAGGACATTCTACTGTGGCTGTATATGCCAAACTTACCAAAAAAAAAAGGAAGAAAATATTGATCAGTAAGAAAATTTTACAGATGTCTGATTCCTTTACTGATGTAATCTGCACAAATAATAAACATCCTTTCCATGTTAGCTTCTAGCTTCTTAAACCTGGTTCTGCTTTTCCTTTTCATTATTTGTTCCTGTGTTTTCAGTATTCCATTTTTTCTGTACTTAACATTTCTCTTAGGGTTTAGATTTCAAACAGAGATATGATGTCCATCTTTTGTCTGAGTTTGTCAAATTCTGCCTTCCAGAAGTGTACTGTATGTTGACTGCTCTCAGTATTTCTTCACTTAATTATCTTGAAGTTTAATATGATGTGGTCATTTTCCATTAAGGTGCCTGATACTTTCAGACTATCAGTACATTCCTCTCCATTTATTAGGATTAGATCTAATAGAGCTGATCCTCTTATTTCTTCTTCCATCTTCTAAAATTGCTATTTTCATCAATAAAGGTCAGAAATAGTTGGATCTCCCACTCCTAGATGTTTTATTATCACTAAGGCTTGCTTACTATTGTGTGGGTGTGTGCATGTGTTTATATATATTGACAATAACTAATAAAATTATTGCCTTTATAACTCAGTGGGAAGGAAAACCCGAAAGGGTTAGCTCCAACTACATATAGATCTGTACCTACCTATTGTTAGCTACTCTGCCCTTCCTTGTATTATTCTGATGAATAACAACTGATACTAGAAGGTAAAAGAAAAATCTGTGTTTTTATTGTCTCTAAACTGATTATGTGAATTATTTTGTTGTGATTTCGAATGCAGGCTTAGAACAAAATTGGATATGCTATTCTAGGTTTATATAGATAACCTATACTAGGAAATCAAATTGATACTATGGCACTTCCTAGATTTTTTTATCAGCTTTCTGTTTTATAAGACATGTTTTTCTGGGTCATGTCTCTGAGCTGGGAATGTTAGCATTACATTATACTGCTTTGACAATTACCAGAAGATACTAGTTGGAAATTATTTGCTTCAAGTTATGCCACAGACATTTTGCAAGCAATTGGTCTTGCAATTTTCAGATTGCATCACAAGTGACCTACTAATATTAATATATATTAGTAGTATCTGTACAGAAAACCAATACAGCTGTTAATGCAACTTATAAAGGATATACAGTATATAATGTTATTTTGCATACCTTAATACATTTTATAAAACAATATTATGCTTAAGAATTGTTGACAAACCCTGGAATCATCACTTTCCAGTCCTTCACCCTGCCAATAAAACAAAGCAACATAAAAATAATTATCTCTCTTCTTTGATTTCTTTTCCTTTGCAACCATTTTCGCCATTAGCAGAGAGTTCAGACTGAATTTGATTCACCTACTTAGTGCAAGCCTGAATTTCCACCAGTATAAATTAAACTGTAAAGAAAGAAGTTTCAAGGCATTGACCTTGGATTAATTCTTCCCGACAGATATGCAGAAAGATTTATTAT